>NC_088107.1:16516785-16822514 GCF_036370855.1 Dromaius novaehollandiae | reverse complement strand
TCAGTGAGTGTTTTATTTTATCAATTTAAGTCAACAGAAAAGATCTCATTTCCTTTGCTAAACGTGCAGTGTTTATTTCAAGTGAAGGTAGTACTAACATAAGGAAGAATTTTTTTATGCACTCTTTGCAACATTTTGCTTGAGCAAGTCAAACCTTTTCTGTTCTTTAGTTCTTTGGATTTATTAATCATTAAATTAGCTTAAAAATTAAACTATTTAATCATCTGCAGAAAATACACCACTGGGTAATTCAGTATTAAATAATAGTGAAACAGATGATTCAGGGTGCAAAAGCATTTACATTGCCCTGCTCTGTGTCTTGGTTTTTTTCCACTGTTCTTTGCAAATTCTAGAGATATTTTAAGGCCACCAGTTCATTCAAATTGCTGCTCACTTTTTATATGAAGAACACTGCAGGCTCTATGCTTAGTAATGGGATGTTCTCTCTTACACATTGCATTCAGATTCAATTCAAGCCACTTCTGTTGTAGTTGCATTGTGTCATAATGAAGCAGAAAATACAGAACAGACGAAAGCTTCGAAATGCATTTACATTTCACAGACACTTTTTTGTTAGCTGGAAGTTATTCCTAATGGCTAGAGAGCACATTACAAAATAACAAAGCAGTCACATTGACAGAATGATTTTTAAAAATTTTATTTAGGTATCTTAGATACAAATTAGATAAATTTTTCTTTGTACAGTCTTCAAAAAATTGAAAAATATGTCTTAGCATAAATAGATAGGATGTTAACTTATTGGATTCAGCCAATCTTTATCCCACTGTAGAAACAAGCATCTTCTGTAGAGATAGATATTCCAGTATGTGTGCATACATGCCATTGCCCTCATACGTTATATTTTCCTTTTACCTATGAAGTTCTTTAATTTAGAAGTTAGAGAACCATATTGCTTAGCATTTCTCAATGTCAGTATTCAGTATTACCATGAACTTTAAAGCAGCTGAAGATATGTGATGTGTTCTCTGAAAAATCTTATTTTGAAGCAAATACTGTCATTCATATAATGAGTGCTTCAAAAAGTAAGTGCAATTTGTTCCATTACATTATTCTAGATAGAAAAGATCCATGTAAACATCCTTTTAATAAATCTTGCTTTTGTGTGAGGTACACCATGTTTTTAAGCACTGTGGATGTTCTGTGATCGTTCATATGATGGTGCAAGATTTAGTCATGAATGCATTTTGGCAATAGGATTTGACATATAAGAAGTTTACCTGAATATTTATTACTTCTCATTATGCATAGCATCTTTAGCTGAATTCTGATATATCAGATCGTATTACTGTAAAATAATAGTGAAATGTGGAAAAGAAGAAAGTATGTAGCACTCATTGGAATGAGCTTCATAAATTCTCTGTGTAGAATCTTCTCACATTTTAGGGCCTGAAATAAGTGCCCCCACAGAGGCGATTTTAGAGAGGCCTCTGGAAGTTGTGACTGGCATTCTAGTAATAAAGTTAAGAAGAAAGGAAGGACTCAGCATGTGCCGTATCACCCAGTGCAATGCTGTATAGAAATACACAACTTGGAGTTAATTGGCCTTGGTGGACTGCAGCCCTTATGCAGCTAGCCTCATTTAAGACTAGTGCAGGCTCTCTGTGCTCCACTGCAGCACACAGTTTGGACATAATTACCATTACTTTCTTTTTCAGGTTAAAGTTTGTTAGGCTTTATTTTAATCTTAAGCTTAGGCTTATAGAAAACTTACAAAATTCCACAGGTACTCTTTCAGCACAGGGAAAAAGTACTTATTCAATTCAAGGTACTACAATTCTTCTCAATTAAATTGACTATATTCGACCAGTGTTGGAAAAGGGAGGCCTTTTAGAGTATGTTTGTATTTTCTTGTCTTTTCTAAGGAAACCAGGAATACTTGCATCAATGCGATACAAATTTTATATATCTCCTACCTTACAAGTGACAAGTGCTTTTTCCTCTATTCAATGGATTTACACAAGTTTTGGAAAAGCAGTGTAGGTTTCTTACATATTTCTGTTCTATTATCCTTGGAATAGGATCCTCCTTTAAGCATTTTCTTAGCACTACAGCATCTGTTGGTGCCAGGAAGCTTGCTGTTTCTCTTGGAAGGGAAAAATGAAGTTTTGGAAAGGAAAAACACCGCCTTTACTGAGCACAACAGCTCAGCTCTAGATCAGTGGTCAGGAAGGTATTTCTGTTGTGTCCATCCGTTGTGTCCCACTTTTTTTTTTATGAAAGAGAGCTTGGACAGGTTTGCAATTTTGGAGTAAATATAACATTCCTGGCTGTTGAAGGTGTTCTATATCCCATGTTCTGCTGCAATGGCATATAATTCTTGATTACTCATTAATCATTTTTAGAGGCTACTAAATAATTTATATGAATTTGAAGACGTAAAATGGAACCTGAGTGAACGAGAATACATGTGTAAATTTGCAGGTTACAGGCACTGAGTGCTCAGTAGAAACTTCTATTGAGACATGAAGATTCACTTAAATTGCCTTGAGGTGTCTTAGACACTTTGTAAGCCTCCTTTGCTCACTGGCTCCTACCTTACCTTTTAGGTTTTTCATTTAGACTGACACAAGGACTGGAGAAAGCTGGAAGTTTCAAACACTGCATGCTGAGCTGTTATGGGAAAGCTGTTTGTATGGGTATTGTGTACGTGTTTTGTTCCAACAAGCCTCTTGGTGCTTGCAGCCTGGAAGAGGCCAAGGCTGGTCCTGAGGCAACCTGGTCCCGGGCGCGGGAGGATCCGGAAGCCCTGCTTCCCCGGAGGAAACAGCTGCCATGCTGGCTTGTCCCGCAGTGCAGTGGAAACCACAGCCAGTGCCCTGGGATGTGCGAGGCAGTGTCTCCCCTAGACTCCTGCATCCTGTCCAAATGCAACCCTCTCCCCTCTTCTACTTGTTCATGGGAACGGTTTAAGGAGTGAAGCTCTACACAGAAAGAGAGAGGTATGTAGAAACACCTTGTCTAGCGTTAAGGTTAAATTGTTGCTATCTGCCATGGGGGCTGGGTAAGCCTGGCCTGGGCTACGGCACTGGAGTGCACTGCAGAATTAACTGTGCTGGTTCAGGTGTGCACTGTGTGGTGTAACCACACCAGCTGGCTCCAGGGAGATGTTCTCCAGACAGGTCAGATGCCTCGAGAGAGGCAGCCTGAGCACTGAGTGTGTGGGGCCCACTCTGAAGGATTCAGCCAAACTCCGGGTAAATCTCACCTCCTTCAGTGCCCAGGTTAAAAGCACAGAGCAGCACAGAAGTACTGGAACACCATGAGCTGATGGAGTATGCCAGTGCCTTCGTGGCACCTCCCACTGCGCATGCAGCCTGAGGAGAGAGGCTTTGGGAATTGGAAGGGAATACACAGAGTTGGGTCACGTTTACTCAGTGCTGTGAATTTTTTGGCAATGTTGTTGCTCATTGTTTAATTCAGGAAGCCAGCTGTGATAGTCCTGCAGTGTTGGCAGTTTTATGTCAGAACCTGTGCCCAGATCAGACTAGACCTGAAAAGGTGACTAAGTGTTTTACATCCTGAGCTGCTCTTTCATGGTGACCCTCTAAAGACAGAGTTCAGAAGCTTGCCTTATAGACAGCTTGTAACTGAAAACACTTTGGACAAAAGCTATGTTTTCACAGTGTGTTTGTGCAGTGCCTGGTGTGATGGATCACACCCTCCAGGAAACACCAGTACATGAGCAGTGGTTAATTGACAATATCAATTCCCCTGTTGTTTTGCATGAAACAGGCTGGATAAACCAGTAGGATTTTGCATTTTTTGTCAGTTCTGTCAGCCAAGGACTGTTCTTGTTTTCCTCTTTCTTGCTTATTTAATTTATATTCTTAGTTCTGGGACACAGTGAAGGATTCAGCCCCTGTCCTCCTCAGAAATGTGAGGAAGAGTATTTTTCAACTGTAATGTATGTTTCAGAAGAGGTCCCTAAATTTAGATGTAACCTATATCATAAATGTGTATATAAAGTCAGAAATGTTTGTTTTGCTGAAGCACACTAACACAGTGCTTCCCAACCTACCCCAGGGGCTTAGAACAATTTACTAAGAGGTTGCAAAAGGTGACTAAGAAAAGCAAGCCTGTTCACAGTCTAGGCCTACATTTGCTATTCATGGGCTTTCACCTCCTCTAGAAAATGAGAAAGGGGAGTAGAAATCAAAAGACTGAAAAACATTGCACTAAACAAAACACTTTCAAAACCTAGCAATGCATTGGATAAATGCTTTACATTATACATTGTTAGGTAAGACACTGCGCTTTATTTGGTTACTTTCTTGATAAGCCATCTTACTTTAATGTATTATATCTAAAATATCACTGTATTACATATTAATATATTTTGATATATATATTTTTTGTGCTGTACTCTCAGAAATCTCATCATGGAAAGAGCTATATGAATGCAAAATATGTTGTCTTTTTGAGCTGAGTTGTACATTATACAATTGCATACTTTGTTATAATTGCAGTAATTACATGGCACGTTGATTAAAAAAAAAGTGTCCTCCAGTCTGTCTGCTCCAGATAGTGAAATTACTATGTGAAATCTTTCAAAAGTTATACTTCAGATACATCAGTTTTTGTTAGTGCAAAAAAGGTAAAAACTAAATTCCATTTTCTCTGAAATGGCAGTCTCCAAATGGCAGAAAACAAATTCCTCAAAATGCTACTGCTATTTTTGCCTGTTCATTTTGTATAATATTTGTGAAGAGGTAAGTTAACATAGAGATTCAAATGAGCCACTTTCCATAATTATTAAAACTCAGGCTTTCAGGCTGAGCATTGAGCAGAACATTTAATTTCACATTTTCCCACCCTTTTTGTTGCAGATATAGGGAAGTCAAATCAAGAAAACAGAATTCCATTATTTTTTTCTATATCACATATCAGTGTACATTTTGAGATGGATTCAGAAATTTTCTGTAATTCCTTTTAGTTAAAAAAAAAAAAAAAACCCTCTGGGTAAAAGCTATTACAAGTGCCCCGAGGGATTCCAGTGAGGTGGTGATAATTTTTTTTCTGAACTAATCTTAGAAAATTTCACAGTAGCAAACATCCTGAACATTTAAAGAGATATTAGAACTTTAAGAATAGTTCTTAAATATTCAGACTAGCATACCCAACACATCTGGCTTTCAAAGGTGCGAGTTCCCAATTTTAATTAGTTAAAATTAATTAAAAGTATTCCCAATTTTAATTGAGTTCTAGTTCATTTTCTTGGAAATTAACCAATTTCAAAATAAGTGGGAGTTAGGCAATAGGGTAATTTCCAGAAGAGTCGCTTTTTGAAGAGCGTTTAAGGTCATGTTTAAGCATACGTCTTTACGTATAGTTCTGTTTTTCTGTTTAGAGTTAAGCAGAGTTAGTCCACCTCTAAGAAGTGGCATAGTTTTCAGATTCTTTTTGATTTAGCTATGGTTTCTTGATATCCTTTTTCCTGTTTCAAGGCTTCGATTGTGCATTCTAATACTTGTTCCCTTGGAGAGGAAAAAAATACATAATGAAAATAAGTCTTTGGAATGACAGGATATATGTATATGGCATTTTAGATTTCATGGCAAAGAGTATCTAGGCTATCGCTGGCAGATCACTACAGCTGTAACATTTAGAGAGCCATTAGTGCTGATATGGAGCATGTCACATATAGCCAGGTATGTATTTGCCAGCTTCAACAGAAATTTCAACTGGGAAGTTTGGACATACCATATTTTGCTTGCACTGGCTTACATTTTGAGCCATGTGTCCCTGTATTTTCCCAATAAATTCTCAGGGGAGCTATTATTCTGGATTCTAGGGGGACAGTTTAATTATAGAAAACAAAGAAATAAAAAGCAGATGAGATGCTGGGAGATGCTGATCCCATTACTTAGAAGAAAAAATTAGCTGGTGTTAAATTAGTCACCTATCAGAATGGATACAAAAATATGAAAACAAAGAATTTAGAAAATAACTTGAAAATAAGGATTTAGACAATATTTTCTTATTCATTCAGTGCATGTGAACTGCTGAGTAAAAGCTGCATAAGCCATTTTACATTAAACCCTTTCCTTAACACTTGCCTTCCTAGTGATAGCTACTAGAAATGAATTACATGGCCCAATTACTATCGACATGATAACAGCTGACTTTGTATAATGTTTCCAGTTTCCTGAAGTACCAAATAAGCAAAATTCAAGTGTAGAATGTCCATGTATACTACCACTTCTAACAGAAAGTGCTTCCCAACAAGGCTGTTTATTCACTGGTGCCTGTGAATAGGAGTGGTGCTTTTCTGTCAAGAAAGCTGTTTCTGGATTTTTGCTCAGGCAAAGTGGATGCATTTAGACTAGTGGGTGCAGAGAAGCAAACCCACTGAAAATCTCACTTTTAATGAGCTGAGCTTGTATCCCAAGGAGCAGTCCCAGCCTGCCCCAGGAGGATGGCACTATAATGCCGTGGGGCGAGATGCAGCAGTGCCCCACTGCATGCTCCTCCTGGGCCGGTGAGCTGGCACCTCTGGGGTGGGCTCACGACGCAGCCTATCCAGACGTTCCAGCTCAGTCGGTGATAGGGAGCTCCAGTCACCTCCTTTTCAAGCAACAATAAAATGCCATTTTGATCCTTTTCTGGAGCAGAGAGATTCATGAGAAGACTAATTTTCAGTCCCAGAAGAAAGTGAATAAAATTCCTTAAAAATATGAGCTGCAGTGGATAGTATGATGTCTTCTGGGAAATAAGTTTCATTTTTCCATTTCTTTCAAGGTTTGTTGTACTGTTTTGAGTGACAGAAACTCAGATCTATAGAAAATTGAACAATTTCAGAAGTGAGTATATTCTTTTCTCTGGGCAGGCACTGTGGTGACTTGAAGGAATACTGATCCTCTTCCTTTGGTGATGGCAAATCAAATGGCCTTTTGAAAGTACCCCAAATAATATCTCTTATTGCATAAGTATTAGGGAATTTTTATGGTTAGCTTTATGGATTATAATTGTATAACAATATTAAGTATAGCCAGTATAAACATTGCATCTTTTAAGCCACTAACTTTAAACCAAAAAAAGCACCCTTTGACACTTCTTGGACTTCGTTCAGTCGGCCTTTGAAGAAACAGAATGTGCTTTCTATATAAATCAGGACCAGACTTAAACACATGGGGCAATTTGCATGCTGAATTTGAAGTTAAGATTAGACATACAAAGGAAATTACAAGAAACTATGGTGAGGTTTTAAAAAAATCAGTACAAAGCTAAAGTTTATTGCCAGTACTGTTCTTGCAGATCAAAGCTATGTTAATGTGGTCTAGGGTTACTTTAATATTTTGCAGCCTCTCACTCCCTTGGTGCGTGTTTTAAGCATGCATATCACTCACTCACTTTTATAATAAAGTAACTTGAAAAAGCCTTCTGCTTTGTATTGGCCTCCTGAGGTAGAAAGTCACAGAGATGTTAAGTCTCAGATTGCTTGCTCCAGCTTCATTATGTTTGATGAAAGAAATATCTTGGTCATATCTCATAATATGGAGTACTTCCTCAATAACCAGATTGCTGTAAGGAAAGACATTTTTTTACCTGGATAATGAAATTTTATCCCAGTTATTTCCCTCGTCTTCTCTGTATGATTCATATAGGAGGTTGGCTAAATACTAATAACTACCGCACGGCATGATGGAAAGCTTTGAAAAGGGATTTTGTCTTTAGGGATGGATGTGTAGAATCTTTACCGTCTTCCTGAAAGATGTACTGCAGGGGTTTTTTACCCTCTGTGCAGGAAGAGGTGTGTGTATATTCTAAATATAATTATGGGTTAGGGTGTAAATGTTAGACTCAGTGAACTTGGTAACTAAGACCAGACCTATCAATTATATCAGTGGGAGGTTATTGCCAAGATCAAACGTAGATTATAGGCCCCAACTAAGTCTGCAGTCATGCAGCTTTGCTGGTGCAGCAGTCTTGATGTGCCACCCTAACAAAGAGCATATTACTAATGTGGATGCAGCACATTCTAGTTTGCTGTGAGTGAAGGATGCGCCTTCACAAAAAAAAATGTTGTCCATATAACTGTCTCTGCACTAGTGCTTTTGTTTATGCAGCTAGTACAGATAGAACGTTTACCAGCTCCAAACCAGAAGCTGCTTAAACACGTAAGATCACAGCTGACCACCAAAGCTATGCTATTAGAAGCTGACCATATAGGCCTGGCCTTCAGTAAATGGACTAATAGGGCTAAGCTGAGCCCTTGCCCTGTACCCTGGTTAAGGGGTTGAGCAGTGACAGGAGGAGCCTCAGGATTTCATATTGCCTGTATGACTGAGAGGGGAGGAATATTTGGCAAAGACCTGTTACCTGCTGTGGAGAGCTACCATCTCTATGTATTTGATCGCCAGAATGTCATTCTGTATTATTCTGTATCCAAAACCAGGTGCAGCCCTGTGCATGGATGTAGGCAACACCAGTAAGGACCCTTAAATAAGAGACCTGGCCTACTTGATCCACTGCTCTCTTTCCTTTTCCAAGGCTCAGGGTCCCCCAATCCTTGTGCATATCTTTCCAGCTATATACCCACAGCTCAAAGTCAGCAGTATCCCTGAAACTCAAGGCTGTATCTTTACTGCATCTTTTATTTTTGTGAGCTAGTTCTTGCCATTCTGAACGAACTTGTTTGGGCTCATATTGTCTTTAAATTGCTATGAGGTATATGTGACCTTTCCCCATGATCTATGCTACAAAATGCTACGAAGAAGGCAAAACATTTGCTCCTCCCATGAAAATTCCTGCTTGATCTCTACAAACACAAGTGACTTAGTGTCTCTCAATGGCATGAACTCCTTGCTAACTATATTGCATACCTGTGGGTTGGTGGGTGAACACCTGCTTCTGTTAGTCGTAAAGGCAAGACAGTAAATGCTTGTATGATCCCTTTGCTTTCCTTCTATTGGCTCTTAATGGACTTTTCCGTAAGACTTTCCATCCCACGTGGGACAGGCGTAGAAACAATGACTCACCTGGGACAAGCCCAGCTCATCCTGGGGAAACCAAAACCCTAGTCAGTTGTCAGGTTGAAACTGCAAAGGACACTTCTTTCTGATCTTTGTTTTGGGAGGCAGGGAGAGAATATAAAAAGAAGCCCCTAGCAGAAGCCTAGCTTGCCCCGAAGCTATTGGAAGGAAAGTTCTTGTTCTTCCTCTTGGGTACAAGACAAGATTATTAGTTTAAAACAAATTAATGCTTTTCAATATATACAGTAAAATACAACTACTCCAGTTTCTTCATTTTTGAAGCACTAGAGCATAGGTTTTATAACAGTGGGGTTGCAAGGCATTGACTGTTGAAGAATTGAGAGATATTGAGTGCAGAATCTTTGTTAGACAAAGAAATAGAAAGTATTGATCAAAAAAGGCTCTGAGGCAAACCAATTAGAGACCCATTGACAGCAAAATGACCTGCTCATCCATCTTTCAAATGAAATGTAAAACTTAGGTGCACATCATTTGTGGCCATTTTAAACGTGAACATTTTTTCTGAAGTCAGAAAGCTTTTAATTTTGGCCAAATTCCGAACTGGATAATCACATTCTGCCTGCTCCTTTCCTAAATTCCAACAGCAGTTTCTTTGGGAAGAAATGCATCCATAGTTTGCTGACCTAAACTGCACTTACACTGCTGTACGCTATTAACTATTGCTGCATTTCAACCCATGGCTGGCTGCATTTCTGTGGTGGAGGAAATGACCTCTGGACAAGCATGTATAGCTTTTCTTTGTTTAAAGTGCTCTGGGAAAAAAGGCACTGTACAGATGAATTCTGTCATAAAAATCATTTGAGCCCCAGAACATGCAGGAGCATATTCAGGAGTTTTAGAGTCACCGAATAGGGGAAACTGTGGGCATTCAGTGATGCAGATCGATGAAGGGAAGAGACTATTTGGGGACAGAAAGTGTTGGCTTATGGCTTTGGAAGCTGGTGACCACTGATTATCATTAAAGGGTATTTTCACCAAGAAGCATTGCAAAATCAGAGAGAAAACTGGGAAGCAAAGGAAGAATGGAGATTTACTGGAAACAAGATGCTCAGTGCTTTGTGAATACCTGTTTCTGTAATGTGAGGCTAGCTAGCAGGTACTGATGAGTTTTATTCATTTTTAGAAGTAAAGGAGAAAGTATTGTGAAGAAGTCTGATAAACTATTCCAGAAATTCAGTACATGGTTTCTTACCATTCTAGATGTTGGACTAAATTATGCTGAAGCTTCTTTTAAAGAGATTTAGACTCTGCCTGAAAGGTGAGGGAAGGCTGAATCATCATAACATATGAGTAAGAGGCTTTTACAGGGTATATCTTCTTACTATACCGTTTACCTAAAGCATCATGCTTGGTTTCCCATGCTCTGGTCATTGTGTAGCACCTGAGCTTCTTGCCTGGTGTGATTTTAAGTTTAGATTCTCAACTGCACAGCCATTCCTAAAAAAGAGAACAGTCTAAACACAAACAGTGAAATGAGTAAGTGATTTCTGTGAAGCTGTTCTAATTGTGGCATGGCCACATGGCGAAAGAGCACTCTGCCTAATCCACAGGATGGTTACACTGGCAACAAGAAACAGTTTTCGAGCCAAAGGCCTCCGCTTTCATTAACCTTCATCTCTGTGTTGTCAGTGGAAGCACTGCCTGATTTTAGCATATAGCCTGAAAGCAGAGACTATGCTGCTGAGCTTGAGAGTTTTGTTTTTGTAGATAACTTGAGTTTAGCAAATACAAAGCAAGGCTGCGCTCAGCTCCCTTCTCCTTCGCTGGGTAGCCACGTTAAGGTCAGGAAAAATCAGGAAACTATTTCCAGCCCCAAAGCTATTGCTGAAATATGTTTTAAAGTGCCTAGAAGTCAGTTTTGTACTTAGCAAAATGGAGATAAGATATGACCTCCAGGGAGTGGTGAGGTCTTGACTCCGTGTTGCAGTTCGGTGGCACGGACAATCCAGGGGGCCTGTGCAGCTCCCTGCTGACTCTGGGTGAGCGGCTCTATCATGCCTGGCCCTGGGAGTTCCACTGATTCGGCCAGGACACAGAAGGGAGACTGTCTGGCTACAAATGTTTAACAGCAGTAATTTTGCGGGGGTTTGAGCTGCCCAGATTCTTTCTACCTCAGTGAATGAGTCTGCCATCTCCAAACTGCAGCTAATGGTTTGAGCAGTAGCTTTTTGACTGTGGATTTGTAAAGCACTGCATAAACCTGTTGGGGAAGTGCAGTATACAGAAAAAAACAAACATGTACAGAGTTTTAAAAATAATACATGCTTTGGTGCTATGATCAGTGTGCTGTTCATGGAGAGCCTGGATAAGACTATTCAGTATTTGCTGTGTGATTGGTACCAGAACTCTAAATCCCAGTAATTTTGCTTTCCTACCATTGAAGCATTTATACTAGAAGTGCTCAGTTCATTAGTTGTCATCTGAAATTATTACTGTGCTTCTATCTGTATATCTGTATAGTGCTACAATATGTTCTTAGTGCTATTAGGAGGTATAGATGCTTTTTGCTTCTCCTTTTTTCTTTTTTATGTAACTGTTGGAAGTACAGTGTTCTTTGCAAATAGGAAAGCATATACTGTCTTTAAAATGTCAAAGTTTGTCATCAAGGCAAAGAACCAAAAATCTGTATCATGCACCTTAATGGTCAAAGGGACTGCTAACCACTGTGGATATGTGACTGGTCTCCTAATCCCTACCAGACCAAAAAATGCATTTGGAGAAATTAGAGTCAGCTCCGAACACTCTGTTATGAGTAAAATGGGTTCATTTTGTAACAGATTTTGTTTGCTATGAATAATTTGACTAGCTTTATTTAATTGGCAGCCACAACATTAACCAATCATATCACATTTCCCACAGGCTCTGAATCATGTTAGAGCCCTTTTGCACTGTTAAATGATTACTAGTTTTCTCATTTTAACATCTGTTTTAGTCAATCTTGCCAAGTATCCATCCATTGATATTAGAACATAATGTTAAATATTTAAAATTACAAAACTGCCTCAGCGTTTCATTCTCTCTCATTTTGGACTTCTTAGTTTGTGTATCATAGAAGGAACTTTGAAAGAAAACACAGAAATCTATTCGTATAAGGAAAATGTAAACACAGTAAGGGCATTATTAAAAAATGTCGACAAAATTACAGATTCCCAAGTTGATTTTCAGTGGCATATAGGCATCTAAATCAGTTAGAAAATTAGCAGTTTTTTACCCAACCAGAAATAAAGAACAGCTTTTTCCTTATTTTCAATAATAGTCCAAGTCATTGATGATAAAGGACATTGGAAATCCTATTAAAATGTGTAAAATTTACATGTCAGAAAACCTCACTCTGAGGTGGTAGATAAGGGGAACTAAACCCTGCAATATTAGAGTCTAAGGATAAGTTTTCAAGTCTTTGACTTGAAGGAGTAGCCCTAGAAATTGAGAGTAGTAGCAGATTTCTAAATCTCTCATATGAATCAAGAATTCTTTTCACAATTTTTCTCGTTCCTAAGTGATAAGGAATCTTATGCCAGATTTTAAGGCCTCATTCTAATCTCTCTGTAACAAAGAAACTCCATAAAGCAACCTCAGTCTGGTCTGACCAGAACTTTGACTACTATCTATTTTTTATTGTATATATAAAAAGTCTGCTTACTCCCCCATGATGATATGTTCCAGCTTGACAGAAGCCTTTTTTTATAAAAATGAAACTTGAAAATAAATATTAATGAAGATTCACTCCTTAGAAGCAGTGAATAGATATCACAAGCTAACATTTCTCAATTTTATGTCCTCTTCAAAAACATTGCTAAATAAGATCATTGTGTAATACGTTCAGTGTGCCAAAATACACATCTACTGTATAAATGACACATATATACACTCCAGCATCCAGGACTGGATGTCAGAATTAGCTTTTTTAACTGTAAAAACAGGGGCCTCTATTGTATGAGCTAAATGCTATTCTCTCTATGAGACAACCATAACATTTTTCTATCCAAATCAAGCAGAACTGGTTCTCTCAAATTATAGCAAACAATCAGAGACACAAGAGAAAGAAAAGATTTAGGACCAAATCCTGGCCATTTTTAAGTCAATGGCTGATCTGTCATTCTCCTAAGAGACCAGTATTTTGCCTATAATGAACAGTTATTTTGGAGCTGGCTTTATAGCAGAGTGAAAGAATACAGAGTCGTGTATGAGGGAGATCAGATTTCCTGTTATGACCAAGAATACATTAGCTGGTGTGCGGATAAAAATGCTTACAGTAGTCTTCTACAAACTGGAGCAGGAAAACAGGTCCATGTAACAAGATTTAAAATTTGAAGGAAATGGAAATAAAAATGAAGTCCTAGCATGTATTTGCTCCTGTACCCGATCAGTTAAATCCCAAAACCACTGCTCAGGGGAAGGTTTGCATGATATAGAGAAGCAATTAGAGTGGGCTGGTTATGTAACATTGGTTGTAACTGGGAATATCTTAAATCTATTTTGCAGGATTTCATGAAGGAATACCCTGAAAAGCATGATTTTGAGGAAATCAATCAACCTAGGTTTAAAACAGAAGGGTTTTACATCATTAATTTTCTTGCTTTCTTCAAGGATACAGTGTCACAGCTGTGGCTGGCATAGATGATACAGGGGATACAACACAGTGCCTGTGGAAACAGAAGAAGAATATTTTGTGCTTTAGTGAGAATAGCACAGTAGGAGAGAAAGCATGTAATGGATAAAAATCTGTCTTTGAACAGGATCCTGAGTGTGATCATTCGAAATGGTACGTTACCTCCAGAATCTGTGTGAGACCTCTTTTGTTTATCACTGTATTTAACTGTATGTGATGGCAATATCAATTTTTAAATAATCAATTGCTTATGAAAGCAAAATCGAAGATAAAGAAATTGCAGAATAGTGCAGCTATCTCCTAGGAGATTTATCTCTTTAAGATGACAGTGGAGCTAAATGATCAATGAAGTTCATTGTAGACAAATTTAAATTAATACTCTGGAGTTTGTATAAATACGTATTGCATGTATTAAGAACATGTTTGCAGTTAAAACTGAACTAGTGGATTTAAAGGATTCCAGCTGCTTCCATCTTGAAAAAACACTTGAACAGCTGTCCCAGGGAATTAGGGAAATTAACCCTGCTGAAGGTTTGAGGGGAAAAAGGTCTTAGCTGAGAGCTATCACAGAGTGAGTTTCCCAGTCCAGGGAAATATTCTGAATATGGTGCTTGGCTAAGACAAGTATCACTGGTCATGTTTGTTTTTCCAGGGAAATTTGCCTTTTGGTTTATGCGAGGGAATCAGTGGGCTTTTAATTGCCGTTCTGGAGTTTCTGCTCTAGCACCGAATGTTCAGCCCTCCAGGCTGCAGGCCTGGCGTACAGCTTTCCCTGCCTCTTACGGTTTCCCTCATACTGAGGATCCAGTCCATGTAAGTCTGCAGAGCAAAGTGCGCTGAAGTCTCAGTCTCTGAAGCACTTCAGAACCACAGCTCTCTGGCAAAGAAAATGTTCACAGCAGGTGAGAAGGAAATAAAATGGGAGGAGGAAGAAAAGACAGAGGAAAAGAAAAGGAGGCTGAAGTGTTACTCTTTCATCTGTAGTTTGTGGGATGAAGGCAGGCCACTGTACTAGTAGACACAGCTCTACCTCTTCCGACTTCATAGAGAGGCAGGAAACTCAGATTTATGTTTTAATTCACATCCCTGGATTTTACTCCCCCCCTGCGCTGCCCCCGTGTGGTCCTAGTTCCAGATCAGAAGCGTAAAAAAGTAGGCTGATGCCAGTTGCATCCAATTTTTGACCGCGGCAGTTGGAGTCTGATTCAGATGCTTAATTCAGGATATTTTCACCAATCCTACCATTTTGGGCGAAAATCTCACACTGAAGAACAGAATCTGGTGGTGTCTGATCAGAACAGTAATTCTTAATTACAGTAATTCACCTCAGCCGCTTGTGCTCTGAGAGCAGGCCTTACTGTGACCCACATATCTGTTTCTTGCCCTATCTTAGCCAATGGCTCTGTGTCTCCTGGTTGCTCCTGTGTGGCTTGTGTGAAGTGAGTTGGTGGTTCCCGCCCTATACACAGGACGTGGGTGTTTGTATCACCGAAATCACTATCTCCAAGCAAATGGCATCATGAGCATAAGGAGGTCTCCGTGAAAGAGAGAGCAGAGAGGTGGAGACTTTGTGGGTGTTTTGCGGGTATTGTGACTGCACCACTTTTTCTCAGATGTGACTCCTACATCTGAATCATCGTGGTGAAGTTAAAAATCCCCTGACTACAGACAGTGCTGAATATGTTTCACTGGCATAGAGAGGAATTTTGGTTTCTAATGCTCGACTCCTCTCACAGCTCTAAACTTACTCGGAGTGTAGTGAAAATTCCCTGAGACTGGCAGGAGCCAACTGTTTATTTTAGCATTTCCTGTTAGTCGCTATAGGGTGTTTTTTGTTTTGTTCCGCCCCGCCCCCCAAACTATGCTTTTGAACAAGGTCTTACTAGAACAAGTTGGAGCCAACTGTGTAGCTGTGTGCAGTGTTAGAAGCTATTTTCCTCTTTTAAAAAGACAGGATTGTCTGACTCACGCCACCCTCTCTTCTTCTTGCCTCATGCTCTTTCCAGTACTGCACCGGATCAGTGCTGAAGGGGGGACCATGCTTCGCAAGGATCCAGGGCTAGCAGTGTCTGCGGTATGTAACTCCAATTACAATGCAACTCTAGTGCATTGCCGCTGGCTTATCCTGAATTTTGCCCTATAAATGTTTCTGCATCAGTGATCTTGCTGGACAGTGTTTTATTTTACCTGCTGCGTTAACTAATAGTAAAATGCAGCATGGAAAGGGCACTTGGCCAGAACTCTGGGTTCTCTTCGCAGCTCAGCTACGGTCATGCTCTGTGTGTTTTGCTGTCTGTCACATGGGAACAGTAACTGAAATTTCCTTGGAAAGTGCTCATAGAGCTACAATGCATTATATAAGAATTAACTGTTATTACTATAGAATTTGGGAGCCAAATTTTGACCTTTCCCTGCATTCATATGTCAGCAAATTGCCATAAGCCTATCTGGAAAAATACTTTAACCAGCTGCCTCTGGCAGAGTGAGAACTGCAGAAAACCTGTCACATCACAGATCTAGGTCTGTTCTTCTACCAGCAAAACATGACAGGAGAGAGCAGACCTAAACAGCAGCAGGGCTTAGCAACCACTTCACACCAGCCCTTCCTAGGAGAGGTGACCTCACGGAAGTTCATTTGTGTGTGATCTGAAGAAAAATCTCAAGAGAAACAATGGATAAAAGAAGCAAGTGTTGTGAGAAACTGAAATATGATGAGGCCTCTTGGGCCATGTGACCTTGCGGGGCTCCTTGAATCCTTCTGTGCTTGTTAGAGTTATGCCCCTTTCCTGCAGTTCAGACACTTCTGTTTGGGCAAACACAAATAGCAACCATGTACTTCTAGTCTGAGGTAGACAACAAAGAAAGCAGCAAGAACAAATGTAACTTTTCCAGAGGAACCACAGTCTGATCCTTAGCAGGCTGTAGCAGGCCTGAGAACAAAATGGCTAATGCCTCTGCTGACAGGCAGGCTTCTTGCAGCTTTACTGGAGGGAGAAAGGCAGGATAATTTTGTGGCAACATACCCAAAGGATAACTTCCTGGTTATTTTTAAGAAAAGGCGAAAGGTGCTGGTGGAATATACAAGAATAATATCCACAGAAATTAGTAATGGAATGTTAAAAAAAAAACAAAAAACCACCCTTTGAGCTGTGAGTCATGATTTCTCGACAGTGCATACATTATAAAATAAAATGCTACCGAACATACCCTGCCTATCAGTATGTAGGGCCTAATTAAACAGTGAATAAATATTTTAACAGTCATAAAAATGAAACTACAATTATTTGAAGATGATCTGATAACAACTGGTTTGTGGAAAGCAGGTTGGATTTTGGCAGCTCCCTCCCAGAAGAATTCCAACCTGGAAAGAATATGATTTGCAAATAGCGATAACCTGTACTTTCTAAATGTATCAGAAAAGAAGGCATCTGAAATACATGTCTGTAAAAAAAAATTTTTTTTCAGCTTTTCTGATTTTCCAGCTCTCCTCCTATTTGTTCTCTCCAATTTTCTGCAAATTTCCTATATCCTGTGCTCAAAACAGTGCTCCCATTGTTGGCCCCCTCTTATACTTGTGCTCCTCACTGTTCCTTATTGTCTGCTCCTTTGCTGAATTATATTCAGATTGCCTTAGGTTGTTCTAACATCCTTGGTCACAGTGATTATCAGCAAACATGAAAGTAGATTAGCAAAGGTTAACAATTAACTGGACACAGAAACATATGGAGAGAGCTGGTAGCTGGATATCTGCCCTGCTCAGCCAAAGAAGGTATTTGGACAGATTCACGAGATTGCCCAGGGCTAAACTATGTAATGAGTAAGAAGTTGTCATTGTAGAAGGTATGATTCATTCATCACTTCTGTACAATAATCTGGTGGCAGGAAGATGAAGATTTTGCCATACGTTTTGGTGTTATCTAGAATTTGCAGATATTTGTGGATTCTTTTTGTTTCTGTTGTAGTTCTTAGCATATGTGCGTAAATGTGTATGTACCTTTATTCCTTATAGACGGCCTTTGTTTTTGCTCCTCTCCTCCCTCCCACAAGCCCTCATCAATGAAAATGATCAGTTCAAATGAAAGAAGTCAATACCAAATATTCATTTTAGACTACTTCTTAGATATACTGGCAAGTTAGATTCCAGTAGATTCACTGTGCATATTAAAATTGTGCTAAAGCCCATCTTCAGTGTATCTGGTTTTGTGCTATAAGGACTTTGCCAGCAAAACTTTTGATTAAACCCACAACAACTGAGCTCTGTTTAACTCTCAGCAATCTGATTTCCATTGTACCGGACTGTTCCTTGGGGTTGTGCCTGGAAATTTTATCATCATTTGGGCCTAAATCAGACACCAGAGTGGAAATAAGAATTCTAAAAGGAGAGAAGAGCGAAGAAAGATTATTATTTTTATGTACAACAGAAGGCATTTAATTTAACTGTGTGCTCAGAGAGGAGAGGGAGCAATTTTAAATCCAACCTTTCAGGATATAGTTTTCGATGTTATTTTAAATTTGGATCATGCTTCAGTGTATTTCTAAGGCAGTCTGTCCCTGGTTCTAAGTGGATGGTAAGTTGCTGGGTCACGTTCTGGTTATGCAGCAGGGAAAGCTCTTCTGATTCTCTGCCCCAGACCTGCAGCAGATTAGCAAGCTGAGGGATGACCTGACTTTCAGCCACTGACTTGTTACAGCCCCTTTTCCTCCTCCCAAAGCCGACTCTGTTGTAGTGTGGGAGATAAGCATCTTACTAACCCATTCTCCACCAGCTAGCTGATCGATTCACAGGACAGAAAATGTCCCAAAACATTTTACGTTTTGTACTATGGGCCAAATTTTGCTCAATTTCCCTGGTGTGAGCCAGAAATGGCTCAGTTACAACAGCATAAATTGGATATGCCCTATTGGTCTCAATGGGATGACTGAATTTGGCCCGATGCTTTAGATCTGTGTTATTAAAACAGTCAGTCTTCTGGCTGCAAGGAGTAATATAAAAAAATTAAAATTCACATATGCTGGGATGCACTCTGGATAACGTTGTAACAGGATAGAGTATGAGGCTTAAACTTGCTTTGTACTACGGTGCTGACAACGTATGTATGGCAGTACTGGAGAAAAAGCAGTTTCCTCATTCTCAGTGTGTTTTGCAACACACTGAGGCATCTGGGCAAGTAGACTCTCAGAACCATGACAGGGCTGAAAAATTTGCCTGAAATGAGGTGTAAAGATGAGTAAAGAATGATTTCCTTGTTTTAGCTTGAAGAAGAAAATATTTTTTTTCAAAAAGCAGGAAGATAGATTAGAAAGGTTTGCATTTAAAGTGAACACTTCCATGTATTTCCAGTTAACAGACAAAAATACATCAAAATTTATGATGAATGATGCATTTGCCTGGTCCTGTTCTCATTATACATACATCTGAAGCGGAACCAATGCCATTTATGAATAATTTAATTAAAATAATGACAAGTATTTTCTAGCATACAAAACTGTAAACATTAATTTAATAAGGCTGAGAATCATGAAATGCAATCTTAATTACTAGAAACCAGAATAATCAGCTGAACTGAGGCAGACAAGACAATTAACTCTTTAGAAATGAGTTTACAGCTGCTAGGGTGGAACTAACACACTAAGGGAGTTGGCACAGTTATTACTTTGAAGTGCACAATGTTTTGGAATAGACCTTAAAAGCAAACTGTGTTCTCTTCGTTCTGCATGTCTTTTAAATATTCTATAGCCCTAGGAATTTGTCCCAGGATTTTTGTCTGTGTTGTCTGCCAGCCCTGAGGCGCAGTAATAATCTCTGAGCCAGCTCTCCTTCCTAATGGCTGAGCTGCGAAGGCTGGAGGAGCCACCGGGTCAGGGCAAGCAGGCATGCCACATGCCTCCCTCCCTAGCTGATAATCAAGGTCTGCCCTATAACAAGGTAGATTTCGTGCATCTTACCCTCTCCTGGGAGGCTGATGCAGAACTTCATTGGTGGTTAGAAACCTTCTCCACATTTCCAGTTATTTTTACTTGGGGACACTTCATACCTTTCTATCTGTTCAGGCTTTTACCTCTCACCCCAGTGTATTTGAAGGCAACATGCATACCTTTTGTATTGTCAGGATAGCAAGGAAATTGCTGGTGCCTCCTCGTGTAAGGTGGACTAACCCTGCCACTGGTAATAAGTTGCAATTTCACTTCAGCTTTCTTTAATATTGGTACCAAAATTGTGCAAAGCTTTCTGTTTGGCAGTAAAGGAGAACCATTTTGAAACTGGGTCATGCCCAGCAAGGGTAAACTTTCAGTTCAGATTCAAAGTCAGAAGTATCAGAAAGCTGAGAATTATCACCTTGTGAATAAAATATATGGAGCTTTTAAACTGTAAATGCTGTGCCTGGCAGCACCTTTGTTACTTTGGAGTAGGCCAAAATGACACAGCCTGCTCTGCAGGTGCCACTGCTTTTTTCACAGTGTGTTCATGTCTCTGCATTTCATGCTCTGGTGCCTCATTTCTGACTCATCATATGAATCGCACAAAAGAAGAACAGGAACTGGTAGCTGAGGCTTCGTGTTTTCCTTTCAGGGTCGCCACATGCTCCCAAGCATTCGCGGTGCTTCTGGTGCGCGCCAAGGGCCCCCTCTCTCCCAGCTCTGTAACTTCAGATGTAGGCAACAGAATTATGAAAACAGCAAAAGTATGATTTTGTGGAGCTCTAACTCTGGTCACCGATGGCAAATGCAGTAGCCAAATTTAGGTGACATTTACACTTTCTAAGTATAGAGTGTGATTTAACTTTTGGGTTTTTTTCTCAATTTGCCACCGTGTTTTGAGATCTCATATTTTGGAATATGGAACAGTTGTCATTATTAAATTCGACAGAAGATTCATCAGCATCCACCAGTTTAGTTTAAAATTTACGATTTAAAATGAGAATGAAATGAAGAGGTCACCACCTGTTGTGGACTAACACTAATAAAACCCGGAGACTAGAAAAATAACCTTAATAAAGCGACATCTAGTGGCCACGGCAAGGCAGGAGTGAAAACCTGAGATTAGTTTGCCCAAGAGCAAAAGACTGGACAGCGTTTGAAGCAAACCTAGATTCACAGAGGGAATATCCACAAGATACAACGAAGAGAAGTTGATCTTTTTTATTCTAGTCTCCTGATTGCTTTGGATGAGCTTTCCGATACATGATTGATTAACTCATACAATGAGCTTTTAGTCTAGGCCTCTTGCCGTACAGATTTACTGCTGCATTAAAACACTGGTGCTTCTTGCTCTCCTCTTCACCATGACAGTGATTTGTTATGTGAACATTCAAGTAGCCAAAATAACTGTGGGGCAAGCTATGGCGATTCGTGTGTTCAGTCACGCTACAACTGAATGTACAGATGAGATATGGTTGCACATAGCTTTTCTTAAACAGGCTCTGTACATCTTTAGCATTTTGTGCTCTGCTTTTGTCTTGGCTGTGCGCTCTCCTTTGGTCCTGGATCATCTTGAACCAGCTAGGTAGATGTCTACCAGAAAAAAAGACTTTGGCCATAACATCTGTTCTTTGCGTCTAAGCCAGTATGGGAGTGAGGAGCTGGAGTGATTTTACTGTGTTGCTTGCTAGGTACCAACTTGTGAGTATACTTTATAGAAAGGACCTCGGGTCACTGGTTCTTGTGATATTTGATGTTGTTGTTATTTGTCAGTTCAAGCCAGTACAGGTGCAGCAGTAAAAACAAATGCTATGTATTTTTTGAGGGGAAAAAAACCTGACCTGGCTTTTTATAAACTCTGCTGTTAGCTGGTGCTTGTCTCTTAGGAAACAGTGTGTCCCTGTAGCACGGGGCAGATCATGTTTTAACATGAGAGGTGGATCCCGTTGTCAGTCAGTGAAATATTAAAATTGTCTTCAGTGGGCAAAGATTTTTGCCCCTAAATTTTTATTCCAGGTTAAAGGCTGACCAGCTCTGTGAATCTAATTTCTCTTAGCACGAGTTTCTCTACCTGCAAACTAGGGACAACACAGGGATAGTTTTTGTTTCAGCATGTCTTTCCAGCAGTGGATCATTAGATCAGTTTTTCAAAAATCATTGTCATCTTCAGATGGAAAATGCTACAAAAGAGCTTGATATTGTCATGCTTTTTAAAAAGGCTCTTGTACTGTCAGGTAAACGAATTGTCCATGCATGGGAGATAGAGAAGCTTGCGTGCTGCTCAGACTTAAGGGAAAGAAAATAAAAACAGGTATCGTTACAGCAGAGTTTAATTTCTTCTTTTTCTCTCAGAAGTGGTGTGTTTGGAAAACTTCGGAAAGGAGATTCCTAATTTCACCAAATCCTGCGTGCACGTACGGTGTTTATTAGCCAACATGTTTCACTTCTTAAAAGTTGACGTACTCGCACTGTGCAGCCTTTTTTCTAAATCGGCATAACCAGAAAGAGCTGTCTTTCTCTGTAACTTCACTAGGACACACTTTGCTGGGAATGGCAGCATGCAGGGGTGAAAGCCTTTAGCGTACTGTGTGCCAGTACCACAGAGCTAGCCTGTGCTTCAGACAGCAACTGTTGCCCAGTGCCAGTTTACGTGAGTTCTCTGGTGATGTATGTTCAGGGCATCGACCAGCAGCAGCAGTCGGGATCGCCCCGTAGCGCTGTCGATTGCCCTCGCTATTGTGGCAGCAGTCTGTAATGACAGTGCTGTTCCCCCACCCAACTGCAGAACGAGAGGGTGCTGCCAGCAGTGGCAAGGCCTTCCATCCTTGTATTCTGCGGAAAACTTTCTCTCCTAGGTTTATTAAAAATTGATATATATTTTTTCATTTTTAATTGCTGGCATAATTTTGCTACTCCTGGCATTTCCTGTGTGTATAAGTTCCCTTACTTTTTTATTTATTTTGTGTTTTAGATTTTCCCAAAAACTAATAGTTTTTTTTACTAAAATTTCAACTTGAGGGAATATAAGTGAGAGTAGAATTTGGGTGGTATGAAGTGATGAATAGTACAGATTTCAACTGTATCAGTAATGTCTGTTGCTGCTTAGTATGGATGTATAGTGTCTTCATTGGAATTTATTGCACTCTGTGTGCATCCCTCAGTCCTGAGTCTCTTAAACAATGGCAACTTAATATTAACAAGTCACATTTGCCAAGGGCACTGAAGTTCATGTGTTGCCAGAAGCAGTTTTATAGAGAAGATGGATATTCCGAGGCGCTTAAATATAATCAACTAGAAATATGACTATAACTTACTAAATTTGCTGTTCATATGTAACAGAACCGTGCTTGTCTCTGGAAATTTTTGGAGATAGTTTCTGTAAGAAAGCAAATGTATTTTTTCATAGAAAGCACAGTATTATTAAACAAGCTGAGGATTGGATCAGGATTTCTAGTGGTTTGCATGGTACCATTTTAAAGAATCAATATTTCTATAATAATCACTAAGCTTTAATACTAATCAGTAAGTTTGAAAATCAGTAAGTTTTAATGTTAGAAAACAGAATTACATTTTTATATATACAGGCAACTGATTTCCTAGTATATCTGATGACACTTCAGAACTGACAGAAGGGACTATGTTTATACAGAATTAATCTATTCTGAACTGCATTATTAAATTCAGACTTTGATCTTAGGCTGAAGTGTTTTGTGCAGCTGTGAATCAATGGGGTTTTGGAGAGAAGACTGTAAGAATCAGGAAGTTTAGGAGGAGGGCAGGAAATGCCCACTTCACAGAAATGGGAACCCAAGCTGCTTTGAGTTTTGTCTTCAATTGTGAGTCCAAAACATACATTGCTTTTCATCTCACCCCGCCTGCCCCAGCTCCTCCTCCTCCCTCTCTCCCTTCATCCAGGATCAGATTATGAACAGAAACAAAGGCTTTGTGTTGGGCCTTCGCGGATGCACCGGTTCCAGTTCTTTAAGAAGTTTTGGCCAGAATTATGCTCCTTGGATTTGGCCTATTGCTTGATACGTTGGAGTGACAATCGTGTCATTTGCTTTTAACTAATGTTACAAAAAATAGGGCAGGGGAACCAGGTTGTAAAGATTACCTACAGAATATGCTGTAGTGGTGGCCTGAGAATAGCCTAAAGCTGGAAAACATAGAGAGAAGTGCCTAGGTTAGTACAGGTGCTTTAAATATCTTTATAAGCCAGAGAGCCAATGAGCACTGTTTTAAGGAGTCTAAGCAGACCTGCAAATTGCCGGCTCTGGAAAACAAAGGCATCTCACTGTCCGCCCTTCACAAGCCTTCACAAACAAGAGGGAGAAGCAATTTATTGCATTCTCTCATTAGACAGATACTCAGTTCCTGGATATAACAGTACTGGGAGTTTTATTGAATCTTGTAGACACCAGCCTGCACTCCCCGTATGTTCAGAATTTTACAGGCTGTTTCCATTAGGAGAAGAAATTGATACTGAAGCCAGATATTTAATTGGTTAAATCCTTTTTTATTTACCAAAAAAATGTAGGCAAAACACTGTTCTCCTGAACACAGCAGGCAGATTCCTTGTTCATGTTTCCAAACCTGCTTTTCCAGACAACACACTGCTGTATAAAGCTTTCTCTGGGATGTTGGTACAAATGATTCTTTTATTCTCTCTCTAATTTTCTGGTTATCTTTAGTTGCATCTCACTCATTAGGGCAAGCAGAGTCTTTTTAGCTGTATAGGACTGCTGACTCCAATTCTTTAAAAGGCCAGTTCATTTCTGCTGTCTTCTGGGACACTGAATTTTCTAGGTGGTGTATATTTTGCACGGGATACTAGTTATTGGTACTAATCATGGGTCTGAAGTACAGCATAATCTCTGCTGCTTGTATAATTAATGCAAGTGTTGTAAAGTTGCTATAAACAGAAAAATGTGCTCATGTTTTTTTTCTTCAGGATGAGTAGGACTGCACATAACAAGTATCCATCCCCTGGCCAAATGGTAAGGTAGAGCATGCTTTACAAAGGGATGAAATAACATCCAGTGGGTTTTAAGGAGGGAGAAGCTGTCTGTAAGAAAAGTTTCAAGACAGTAGTTGTCCCAGCTGTGATTACTCAGCAGGCACAGATTGTTCCATGAATTATTCAGGTTGTTGAGTCAGTCATAAGTCCACTGAAAGACATTAGATTTTAGGTATGCAAATAAGCTGCACACATTTGAATTTATGTTAACTGATACTAAGAGTCAATGTTCAAGTTATTTTCTTAATTTTTGGTGGCATCAGTTCACTCATATGAAAGTTGAACCAGTGGAAGAGAGCAGGGATCCTCTGCAGCCTCTCGCTTTGCACTGTGATGAAGATGGTGTGCACTACAGATGATATACCGCAGACAGGAGCTATGGCTGCAGTACACACAAGTTTCTGTCTAGCAAACTCACGAAGCATGAGTATTTAGCACAGATTAGACCTTTGAGTCTCCAGGCTTCCCAAAAGGCTTACATGGCCCATGCCACTGCTGCTATTGGTATCTGAGCTTGCTGATTGAAAAGCTAGACTGCACCTGCCACAGTCGCAGAGGTATCCAGACGGAGCGGCTGCTGTCGTCTGCCCTTCCTGGACACCCCAGTTTGCCTCACGGAGTGCTTAGCAGTGATGCCGAGAGAGGCACAGGAGGCCCAGCAAATTCACAGTTATCTTAACAGTGTGTTCTCCTCTCCAGGTTATGTCTGTCTTGTAATTCTTTCCCCTGCCCCAGACTTGGAGCAGCGCTGTGTATGAAAAGCCGTCTTCGCGGGGAACAGATTGATGGGCTTCACATCAGTAAGTATTGCTTACTTTCCCTAAAATCATTTCTTGAGGGAGGTCAGATGTTTCCTGTTTAAAAAAAAGAAAGAAACGAGAAATTCTAAATGGTTGAATATTTCTTGTGAGGCAAAATGCAAACAGTACACCTTATTAATGATCACAGTGGCATCATTACTGTGGTGGAAAAGTTAATTTTAGAAATTTTTTTGTTTGAGTTTTCATGACTTTCTAACCAGTGCTGTCTCGGGTGCATTTCAGAGGGGTCATTTTTTTTGCTTGTACTTGCGTTCTCTGAACTGCAGATCAGAGCCCACTTTATAATATGGAATATGCTAACACCACACTACCTGCTGTGTTCTTGTCCAAACCTCTTCTTCTAAAGTGTTCTTTGAACACCTTTTTATTTCATCTTTGCAGCATACACGGTACACTATTTCCCTGAAATAGTGGGCATGCATTTCCCGTTCTGGTGAACATTCTTGCTTCTTTTTCAGACCACCTCTGAAGAGGGGCTCCGTGAGCTATGTAGCCTTGCAAAATTTGAGAAAATCATTACTATGGTGGTCTTATCCCTTCTGGCATCAGGTTTTTATGTTTTGTTTTATTTTTTAAAGCAATACCTGCTGTTCACGATAATCTAGGTTCTACATAAGATGCTTTTCGCTAATTAATTATGGACTGTGAGATTCCCTAGTTAGCTGTTATGAAATGCATTCATCAGGAGTAAAATGGTTACATAATCATCTTAAAGTTTAAGAACAGCAGAATGCATTTCAGTAAGCAGCATTTCAAATAACTGATTCTTTAAAATAAAAATAAAGGCAAGCTGGAGGGTATAGTCATTCCTTTAAAGTAACCTCTCCTGGCAAGTTCTTTTCATCACCATTCAGCTGATTGATACTGTGTGGGAGGAAGGGTTTTATTTAGAAAGGTGCAGCTGAAGGCTCAGTTCACTCACTGTTAGGTGCGTGGATCTCTTACTGAAGTGAACAGAGAGCTGTGCAGGGAGCAGGCTCTCCGAGAAGTGCAGCTGACGTTATTTTCCAGTGCCTACAGAAAACCCTCCGTCTTCCCTCCTCTGTGTGCGTTACAGAACAAACAGGGAGAGCAAACACAAAATACCTTTGACTCTCCAAATAGAGTCAGTACTTGTTTGCCACAGGAGATGGCCTGCTCCAAGTCACCTAGGCAGAAATAAGTAGCACCCAGTCCTTCACAGACCTGCCATCAGCTGCGCTGATTGTCTGTAAAAGGCCATACAATAGCAGATTTTCTTACTCCGTCTGTGTAATTCAAATGAAAAACAAAGACTGGGCAAAGAAAGATGTGAAGGACCAAAACATGGATGATTCAGGGCACTATCTGGACAAAGTGAATGAATAAACTGATTTAGTGTGTGCATGTGCTAATACGCATGGATGCGGGGGGCAAGCTCTCTTTAGTTAAGTTTTAATTTTACGTTGGGAAATCTGTTTCAGGAATCGTAAGCAGTTCCATGTTAGGGACAACTGCTATTCATCTGAAGTATCATGGGAGGCTCACGTATCTTTGCATGGTGTTTTTTTTCATCTCTCACTTTGCTTAATGCAGTGTGCTTTGTAATGAATATGAGTGTTTCCATTGATTTCAGTGGTCTTTAAATCAGGAGCTTGTTGTGTTATCAGACAGGGAGTGAGGATGAGAAGATACATGTTAATATATAACACAAAGTCTGAATTATATGAAAAAGCAAATTGGGTTGGCAGTTATGTAAAACTGTTTTATGATTTTGTTTCTGACTGGGGAAGGGAGAAGAGCCTGGAAAGGAAATGTTTCTTTCTGTGTCCTGGCAATCATGTTCATACACCAAAAATGCTGAACTCTGTAGACATCAGAAAATACCAAGACGTGAACATTCATTCTGTTGTGAGATTATAGATTCGTCAAGTAGATATAAAATCAGAGAATTAAAAAAATTAGGTATCACAGATAATTCAGACACATACATGTTGAAAACTTAAAGCTTTCTCAATATATATTCTGAAGAGAAAAATACCCCGTGCACAAGTGGAGATATTGCCTTGATACTCCATTGACTTATACCACTTTTACACTGGTACAGCTTTAATGCCTTCAGTGGGCTTACTCCTGATTTACCATGTTGTAAACAAGAACAGAATCAGGTCTATATGCTTTTACAGACTTTCACTGATTTTTGATAGGCCTGTGTCTTAGTTGGAGAGCCATAATCTCAGGAAAGTATTAATCAAATGATCTCTATCAAAAGCCCTTCAATTTTTTGAAGATATTTTTCAAAAATCATTTGACGCCTGAGCTGATTTGTGCACTAGGCTTCAGTCTGCTATAGACTAATAGAACTGATCAATAAAGAGCTGAAAATAAAGTTTTATTAGAAATAAAATTGTATTTATTGAAGGCAGTTTTCTTACCTAACTCTGCAAATGCATCAAGAGCCTGTTGATAGTAAAACTTTGCCATGCCATAGTTTTCCAGATGGCTGTCAGCATATGCTAAATTGCAGGGATTTTGTCTCTGGGCTTTTTATCCCTGAGCACCTGAAACAAAGATTAGTGTGAATAACTCTCATGAGTCATATTTACTTAAACAGATTTAAACACCTTCTCATACACTGTATGAACAACTGGCTCCAAGTACATGGCATTAAAAGTATTAGAGCAAGTATTTCTAAAGTATCAGTATTTTATACTTTTATCACATTTTCATTTTTATGTTCTTCATGTATGATATACCCTGAAGGGAAGCTCCAAATGCATATTATATTAGTGGTTGAAAGCAATAACTTACAGTTACTTTAAAATCCGTGCAAAACGTCAGAAGAAAGACTTCTTTGTTAGAATGTGCATGGTGTCACATCTGAATGTTGTTCAGGGGTGGCTGTAGCTGTAGGTTTGATAGCTCATAGGATCTGCAATCTAAAGAAGCTGGCAGGTATCCTTTTAAGATGGATTTAGTGCATAACATGTCTCAACTAACCTAGCTGAGGGGGACAGCAAACTTATGGAGTTGCTGTTTCCACTCCACCATTTGAGCTGCAAGAGCATTTGCAGTATATTCCATAGCAAGGGGCAATGAATACCTCTGTCCTCAGTAGTAAGATTCTGCCTCTACCTTACTTGATTTTGGAGTGTGGAAAATCCAACCTTCAGTTTCCAGCACAGAGCATTGAAAATGATATGCGTGAGTGTTTCAACAGCTTGTGTAGCAGCTGGCAAATGATGTGTAGGAAGGTTTGTTCTCTTTTCCATGTATTTGCTAAATACTTACTGCTCCCCACCTTTTAAATATGAAATACTGAACAATGAAATTTAAAGTAGTAAAAGCTGTTAGGAAAAGTGTGCTTTTATATAATACGTCTCATTTCATTATGCAATGGATACACCTAAAATGCCGAGACAGGACTTCACATTTAATCTTCATTCCCACACTAAACAGTAACTTGGATTGTGTGGGAATCCAAGTGCATTCACTGAAACCAATCACCAGGTATATTTTGAAAAACGTTGGCTGGCCAGCTGTCTATAATTAGCAAAGGAGAATGCATCAGTAGTAATGAAAAAAATAACAAAGATTTGTACAAATCACCTTTAAACCTCTGCAAGTCTACAAAAAATTGTAAGAATTCTGTAGTTGGAACTTTTAACAATTATTTCCTACCATGTGCACTAAACTGGAATGATGAAAACCAGTTGTAGTGTATGGTTTAAATATTTTAGGGCCAGTAAGATATGCAGGTAATGTACTAAAAAGAGGAAAGTACAATCAGAGAAACCACACCTATAAATTAAGTTTATGATTAATTCATTCTATATGGAAATAACTTCCTGAATTTTTCCAGAGGGGAGAGGAAACAATTTCCCTCAATCCCATCATTAAATATATCCTTTAATGGATTATAAATGGATAAAACAGTTGTTTTCATTTCAGAATCTCTCTTGTTAAAAATCTATAGAAATCCATCATTCGTTTAGGAATGCAGTGATTCTAATTAGGGTTATTTTACAAGACATTGAATTTTGAAATTATTCAGTGAAGGTGCTTTCCAATCCTAGAAATCCTAGGTGCTGTCAAGGCCCTGAGTGCACCGATAGCCCTACTAGCCCTGGCGCAGCCTTTCCTGGGCCCTCCCTGCACCCTACCCGGGGGCCTGGAAGCCTGCTTCGGCCCAGCCTGGGGCTGTCAGTCCTGCTAGAACGCAGGAAATGAATTCCTGGAAAGCAGCAGGTGAATTTTTAGAAAGCAATGGGAAAATTCCTGGAAGGCATCAGGGAAACTGGTGGAAAGCAGCAGTGTAATACCTAGAAAGCAGCAGGGGAACTCCTAGAAAGCACTGGGAGAAATCCTTGAAAGCTTTGTGAGAATACCTGGAGAGCTCCTGAAAATTTCCTAGAAAATTTCCAGAGCCTGAAATTCCCAGTAAGGTGCAGAAAAAGTCCTTGGAAGTGTCAGAAAATATCTGGAGTGGCTCAAGATCCAGTCTATAAATCTCCAGAAAATATCTGGATAATATTTTATAGCAATAATATTTTTAAGCATGGTATCTTATGTGTTTGGAAATTTTCTGCTTCTTTCTGGCCTTAGACAGAAATTGTTTTTGTTGTATTGCAAATGTTGCCTCATTCATCATGAGGAACTGTGATTTCACAGTCAGCAGCTTGTGATTTCAGGTGAACTGGAACGGATGAAGTTCTAAGCAAAAAACTTGTCTTGCAAATGTTCTAAATAAATGAAAACCAAGGAAGCAGGTAAAAAGAATACGGGCTCTAAGTGGACTCAGTGAGATCATTTTCCATTCGTACCTATATGTCCAAAAACTCTGCAAGACCTCTGCCCTCCAAAGTCTTGCTGACTGAAATATTTTTTCCTTCTCTCTCATGTGACAGCCTGATCCAGCCGACCAGGCCCCCAACAGCATCCCTGCCAGGCTCTGCTCTTGCTTTTGCTCTTCTGAGTGTGAATTTCAGCAACTTGGTTTCCTTCTGTGTCTGCTTTCCCATTTACTTGGAGCTCACCACCACTGTGGAGCACTGTGAGATATGTCTGTGAAAAGCACCATTTAAATAGTGTCGTTAACTAAATAGAAGGAGACCTTATTCAGGAAGAATTCTATTCACTCTCACAGACTTCATGCCTGCACAGGCCCTGCAGAGCATGGTAATGTGAATGTTTAATAAATACATATTCCTTAGGGAACCTAATAACCAGATTTTCATACCAATGACTGATGAATGCGCCATAGGGCTTGACCTGGCTAAGGGCATTTAAAATATTGGCCATGCTGAATTGTTACAAGCCAACATACAAATCTCTTGGGGCATATTCCATCTACATAGGAAGTTTTCCATTGTAAATTATTTCCCTGCTTTAAGGCACCACACTTTTAATTCAGCCTTTATTGCAAATGCATCTGGTTAGTGTTAAATTAAAACACCCCAGGAAATCTGTACTTTTCAATGTATTTGTTATTTATGTAAATCTTTGGACAGCATCCATTGCTTCAAAATCAAGTTAATTAGAAACATAGAGCACTCCACTGGGATTGTGTTCACGCCAGTTGCTCTGTCTGAGGTCAAGATATTTAAAGCCTGACACTGAGCTGTAAATCTTTATTATTCTTCTAAGACCTTCTCCAGATTTCCACCCTGTGAAATCATCAGATGATAGGTTGAGGGCACAATCTTTTTTGCTGAATCTAGTTCTCTTTCTGAAGATTATTCCTATTGAGCAGCAAAAAATAATTCCTATTATTTGAGGTAGGTGTTTTAAGTCAAACTGACATAAAGTTATGTCTGTGCTTGGTTGGCTTGGGGCTTTGGCCTGCTTTTGACGGGTAGATTTGGAGGTCAGGATCTCTGTGTAATGCTGCGGACACATCTATGCTGATGAGCTCATCTCGGGCCTGGGGGATGTGATGTGCTGAGTGAATGGTAATTCACCGTACAGACCTGCTTCTCTGTGATAGTTCAGTAGCATTTGACACAAGGCTTTGTAGACTGCTCCCATGTTTTGTAATAGGAGAGCTCTCTTTTTCATGGTAATGTTTTCCCTGCTGCAGATTTGTGTAGTTTTGAGAAAGCATTTCTCTGCTTTGCTGAAACACTTAATCTTGACATAATGCAGCCCAACATGTTTGCTGGAAAACAGCACAGCAGCAGCATCAGTAAGTAACCAGGGCTGCAGATGGAGAGAATTTAGGAACTAACACTTAGCTGTGTTTTTTATACTTGGGACGAGTCTATTTAGGTGAAGTAGTTTATCCTACATTTAAATGTTTTCGCCAGCATAGTTGTATTAATTTTAAGCGTAACATTAGCTCCCAACATAGTCAGAAGCTCTAATGTATGTGCATTTTAACCAAAAATAAGAAAAAATATTTTATTTAAAATTTGTGTAAACTCAGTCTTTTGTCATAAAATGGCTTAAGCTCTCCTGGCAAAAGATGTCTCATCGCTTCAGTTGTGTCTCCCCTAGGGGATCTGCCAATATAATTACCGTAGCAGACTGTGTGAGTGAGTACAGGCATTGTGTAATTAATCTCTGTTGAGACTATGGTAGTTACCATGAGATTTTGATCAAATGAAATTCAGATAGAAGAACAAGCCACTGCAAACCCTGGGGGCCAGAGCTGTCCCACTTGTAATGTGCCACTCAACTGGCAGAATTGCTCGAGGATCACAAGATTCTCAAAGACAACCAACACCAAGATCCAAAGTTGGTGTTCATTTCACAAGGTTTCTCCTCAGTGCGCCATGGTGATAACAGTAAGGGTTCTTTGATCGCAGTCATTGCCGTGGCAGTTTGCGGCTGTTAGTTTTCAGGGAAAGGAGCTTTAATGGAAATGGGATATGTTTGCAGAGAAGGGCTTTAGTTCTGTTATGCCGGTTTTGAAATTGATGCATAACTGAGAAGCGCCACTTTCTGGGGTAAGGTAACTAGGATTTGGCCCATAGTTAGTTAATCAAGAATTAAAAATAGCAACAACAAGTAAAAACATGTTTTTGCTGTGTGAACTGAACACAAAAGTTATCTTAGGACAGCCCAGCCCCCAAACTGGGTGCAAAATAGTAGTGTCAATGGGGTGTTCTACCTTGGCCAAGTTATTTCAATAACAGGTGAGGCTAATTAACCCTCTGTCTATATGACTTTGGGACTCCACCAATACCTTTAGCCAGGGGTACATAAAGTGTGGAACTGCCTTCAGAGAACTGGGGAATTCTTAGATAACAAATCCTGACCAGCCATCCCAGGACACAGGCATGCATGTTCAATCACAGTCTCTCACTGTGAGTCTTGAGACTTTTTGCTCTGAATCATGTAGTTATCTCCCTCCCTTTTGACTGTAGCTGCATCTTCAGTTTTCTTTGCTTTTGGATATGCGTGGCTGGCCACCCTAAAAGAGCAGAGGGGAGGTCTCCCGTGTTCACAAAACAACTGCCATATTTGATGAGGGCATCTGTGGTGCCTTGTGTTTCACTGGCTCCCTATGCTCTAACAGCTCTTCCAAAATATTTGACAGCTTTTGAGCTTCGCTTCATCATAAGCAATCAATGTTTTTCTTCACAGATCCCTTCGAGGTGCTCTAGTCCTTGTTGTGGCTTGCCTATCGTGATATGGGCAGCCTCAAGACTGAAGAGATGCATCTGTGTTTTCTTCTCAGACACACTCTCAGACAGAAGGTATGCTTTTTAAAAAATACCCTGTGCCAGGACTGCTTCATTGTTATTTAAAGACTTAGTTCTAGCTTTCGATAAATTTTTTATTTTGCCTCGAACAGACAGTGGTTGTTTGGTGGCCTAGACTTCAGAGGAATTTGTGAGTAGACTAGAGGCCTTCTTTAAAAAAATGAATTCAAACTGTGAAAGGAAATAAATATTTGTATCACCTGTATTTCAAAACTGAATTGCTTAGATTTCCATTACCTAATGTTTGTGCATCTTTAGGTTGAACTAAACTGAAAACTATCATCAGATGATAATCCTGAGGATACTGGGGTTAGATGAATATGGATATTTGAAAGTGACTTGGAAGAGGTTAAATACGGTTTACATATATAATAGGGGGTAAGTAAACTGTCAAGATGTTTTGCAACATTTCTCTGAGAATAAATACACAATATCCTCAGGTCTTTATGAGTTAATGTTTATAGAAAAGATACATTCCATTCAGAATGAATGCTATCTGCCAAGAGGTAGCTGATACACAATGTTTGCCTCTCTGTTTATCATCTCCTAAATCTGAGATTGTTAACAGAAGCGCAGGCAACTCCTTTAAATAAGGAGTTTAGTCAAATAGTTTGACCCAAGTGCTCTAATCTAATGGAGTTTAGTGCTCACAATACTGGCTATTATTGTCAAGTAAACAGGTTAAATATTGGCTGTATAATTTTAGTTGCTATGATTGTAAGTGGGCAACTATTACAGCATGCAAAACAATCTAGTATGAAAGGAATTATAAATAATGTATTAATGTGTGAATCCCTCAGAAAAATTAGTTTTGTTGCAGTAAGTATTGAGCAATGGAGATAAATATTTTTAGGTGTGGCCGCAGAAGATCTGATTCAGAACTCACTGAAACTGGTGGTCTCACTTTCAGTGGGAATAGAGTCCTAAATAAATACACAGCATTAATTTCTATAGCAAATATGAAACTATTCAATGAATCATGACCACAGCTCAAAACTACAACTATCCAGCAGGTTCCAAATAGACATGGAGATTTTTCAGAAACCTAAAAATTCTAATGTGCTCTTCAGATTTGAAGATATCCTCAGTCCATTTGGTATGACTCAATTTTTAGAGCATTTCAAAGTATGTTTTCATTCTCATATATGTACCTCAAACTGCAGATATGTTTAATTTTAATCACAGATATTAGAACTGAGGCAAATTTGTAAGAATATGATTTGTTTTGAATTTTAAGTCTTTTTCTAAAGAGTATACAAAAAATACTTCTGGAACACAAATATGCAGATTGTATTGTAATATTGTTTTCGGCCATCCTGGGAACTCATTAGTTTCTCATTATATCTTTGGTCTAAAAATAATTTTATATGAAGTAATTAAGCAATGAACTTGCTATCTAGTGTCTCATAATAATGTGCTTAAGTATACATAATTCTGTATGGGTAAATAGCACTGTGCAAACATTGCTCTGATTAAAAATCAAAAGTTACAAGAAATTGTGGTCCCACAAGATGAAATGTTATTTTGTAGCGACACAAGGCCATGTACTAACACTGTACATTTTACATAGCTTTCAGAATTACTCTATCCAATTAGCTTATCTCTTCTCATAGTATAATTGACTTGATAAGGTTTCGTTTCATAATGCTTCTAATATGTCAAGTTAGAGAACATACAACCCAAGACATCTCTTCATGTTACCTATGTTTACATAATCTTTCTTTTATTTGGTCTTTGGAAGATGTTTTTTGGCCATGCATTACTGTCTAATCCAGTGATTTTTGTTTGGACTAGATTTTCAACTCTTTGAATTTGCATATGGAAACACCAATGTATATACTGCCTGGAAACAGACAAATTCAATACATTTAGTTCTGTCGAACTTTTTGTCCTGGCTGATGTAGTGTTCATGTTTTCTACCCTACCTCTTCCACACTTAGAAGATTTACCAGAGGTGGCGGGTGGGTGTGTGTGTGTGTGTGTGTGTGTGTGTGTGTGTGTGTGTTAAAAATCTCAAATGATGTATGCCTTTAAATCTGTTATTTTTGAGGCAGAAAAGAGGAAAAGTCATATTTATTATGCTTAAAAATATTTTCTCTTTTAAAAAAATTAACAGGAAAATAATTTATTTTAATTTTGGAGTTTTCTAACAAAAAATTAGAGAATATAATTTTGGATGAAGACCTGGTTTTAAAGCACATTTTGTAGGTCCAAAAATTTTAGCCTAACTGGCATTTCAACAGAGTTATGCTTCCATATGCTTCATTCATGCCAGCATTGAACTACGCAGCCTGTTTGGTACCCTGCAAAGCTGTATTACAGTTTTATATATACACTACTCTAAATTTCGGCACACAGGTGAACATTACACAGAGTTAATAGGAAAATGTTTTTTTTTCAGTGCAAATCTTGAGTAGAGAGTTGTATATAGGACCTAGGTAGCACCTGTAACTTGGGTGCAAAATTCAGAATGTCTTTGCTGTTTGTCCATACTCAGTGCTGATGGTGAAATCTTCCTTGGCATAGCTATGGCTCTTAGCTCTTCTCCACCCTTTTGTGGAGAGCTTGCTTTTGTAGTGTCCAGCACACTGAAGTCACTTTTAGGAGCGATTCTCTTTTTTTGGGGGCAAATTCCTTTCTTTAAATTTTTGGCCCTCCAACACAGCTATAGAGGAAAGAGTTATCCTGTATGAAAATCTGAGATATTGACTAAGGAGTAAATTGTTAGGTCAGATCTTTCCTGACATGAGATATTCCAACCAGCTATTTCAGTAATGGGCACTTTCTTTGCTTTAAAGATTTTTATTAAGGTTCCCAGGAGGCCAAAACTACCGATCAACTTAATGATTAGCTCTCCAGATCACTCTGGAGCATTTAGCTTATGTTACTGTATGGGTCACTTGACTGCAGCCTGGCCCCTTCCCTGCAGCTCAATTAGCTGGCAGCTCTAAGTGTAATGGAAGCTCCTCATTCCCCCACCAACTGTTTGCATACAAAGGTAGCTATTCTTTCCTTCCTTAAAAAACCCTTCAAAACTCATGACACTATTTTTTTTTTTAAGTACAACAAATAACCTAAAAATGGAACTGTAGCTGGAATGTGAGCTACTTAGGATGGATTAGTATGTTTATTAAAAATCTAGTTTTTTTGGATATTCTCGTGAGATACACATGTCCTTTTCGTGATACTCCCCAGAGGTACTAGTCATACTGTCTGACAGCAGCATAGTAATTCAGTCTCATATAAACAATATAATTAAGGGTACTTGGATCCCAGTAATGGGATATACACGTATTAGTCCTGCGCAGATCATCTTTTTCCTCCTCCAGCTATACCACAATTGTTGCATATTGCAATGTGCAAGCGTCTTCTCAGTCTACATGTACGTAAGTTTTGTGCTTTCATTGTTAGATATAAAGAACCACTTTCTGCTTTTATTAACCTGAGCCTAAATGTTGCTCTGTGTAAAAAGGAACCAAAATCTGCCTCTGAAACTCTGTGCGTGAAGTTTGGTGGTCTCAGTTTACTGGAAATGTATTCAGTCATTAAAAAGAAAAAAAAAAAAAAAAAGCCACTGCTCTCAGCACTCATTAGAAGCTATATTATTAGAAGTCTCATCAGAGAGGTACAGGACAGCACAAATGGTGTTGACAAACGTACAATAAAAGTCTATGAGTTCAGGGGTGGGATCACAGCAGGGCAGCCCAGAGAAGCTGCATACTCTATTATCATCTGCAGTGCCCTGGGGTCTCATCAGTGTGCTTGGTGTTGTGCAAACATGTAATGAAAAATGTCTGCCCTCAGCCTTATAGCCTAATCATTGTCCTCCTTTTCTGGGCACAGAAGACATGAGTGATCCAAGTCTGGCACCTTCTGTCTGCGTTACGTTTGCAATATTCAGAAAGAGCCAGCTCCGTTTCATACGCTGCAGCTGACTACAGAAGCCACCTCTGTAAAAACAGTGGGATCATTCGATCTTGGACTTATAAATTAATTTTTAACATGCTTTTAACATTGGAAAAATGTTCTAATTAAGATATTCAAATAAGCAAACAGCTTAATAGAAAAGGTATAGACATGCCTCTGTATCTCAAGACAGATGAGGCTGCTAAATAGTTTTAACCATTAATCTGATCTTGCCACATTCATCACATTTACTGTGTGTAGTTTACATTGAGATATTATATTTCTGTAGCATTTAGGTCACTGTATGTCACAGTCTTCAAAAAATAATATAAATAGTAATGGTAAGAAACAACATCCTTTAAAAATCAGGGTTTTTTAAAAAAACAAGCTTTGTAAGAAAATCCACCAGAGAGTATGAGAATAATTGTTATAACTTACAAGAGCTGTGGCTTTTGATACATAACTACCCAAGAGTATTCCTGGTGGTGTTACTGCGCTGAGGTTCTAAGGAAAACCGGTCTCTTCAAAGTGCTGCCTTCCTCCAGGCACTGCTCTTCGCCAGGGAAATGCCTCCGGCAGCAGCCTTAGCAACTTTTCTTCACCTCTTCTGTATGTAATTGTAACACCCCACGGTCAAAGGTGTTCGGCAGAGGAATCACATGCCTACGGTACCTCCTTAAGCTTCACTGCTGACATCCACAGTGCTATATTTGCTATAAAAGAATGACATTTTTTCTGTGTAGGCTTTTACCTGACCCTGACTACATAAATCATCTTTCGCCACCACTATGCCCCCCATAAGTAGGCAGGCCATCCCCTTCCTCTCCTATCAGTGCCGCTGGGGTATTACCATGGCCCATGTGCTATACTTGGCTGCTGCTAAAGCTGTCCTAGCAAATGAAGGCCCGCTCTGGCAATGAAAACCTTCCCAAAAGCTGCTGAAGCAGGAGGCAGGTTTGTGGGACAAAGCCCCCTAGGATTGAACAGCAGCAGCCCGGGTGCATAAGGGGTTGGTTGCTCCTCCATAGTCAGACACCACTGCAGGGAGTGGGGGCAGCTTCGCTGTAGATACCGAAGCTGAGGAGTAAGCTGATCACCAGAGAGGCTCTGTTTATTACCAGACCAAATAAATGTACATAAGAGAGGACTTCATTTGCATTTATTACAAAAAATATATATAGAAATGTAAAAAAAATCAAACTAGTTGGAACAGAGCTGAACACCTCCAGGAGCATCAACAAAAATGATGACAGATGCAGATGTGCAGATGTTTTTAGCCAGATGCTGAGATGTTACAAATCTATTAGGGAAAATACATTTTTAAAGTAAAGCAAGCTAAATATTTTCAAGCATGGCTGTGTCAGTCATGATACCATTGAAAACACAGGAAAAAAACCCAGAAAGGCTTAGATCACTGGATTCTTTTACAACTCTTGATTTGTTTTTAACTGTACATATTTTCTATTTGGGAATGTAGTAAAATTTCTACATCTGGAAAGATATTTTTCCATGCTCTAAAATTTATTTAATATTTTCAGCGGCATGTATTTGTTTTTACCTTTCAGATTTCCAAAGAAATTATCTACAACCAGATGTGAAAATAAGAATTTTTATGCTAACCTTAAACAACTTCAAAACAGAATCTGGAAGTAAAGCTGATTACTCATTTTTACATCATATCCCATAACACAGAAACTGCAATCAGAGTGTAGTTAACAATTCCGTTTCTCAGAGTTGATCTTGTTTAACAAATACAATCCATGAGGGCCTGAGTGATGTCTCTTGTTCTAGACAAGATTGGGGGAAATCCAAATTGTACGTACTACGTACTGGAAATGCCCCTTAGTGAGATAATTACTATGCTGTCAGATTGCTGGAAGCAACATGTATGATCGAAAGAAAGGGAAAAGAGTGTAATTGCCAGATGAGTTGCTGGAAGCCCAGTTTACTAGTAGTATACGTTTGGAAATTGCATGAAATTGTATGCATTTGGAAATACAAATTGAAATGACCTTGTTTTTTTTTCCTTTGGCTCCTTGAAAAGGGAACGTTGTGGATGGGGCTTGGTGCTCAAAGGCCTGAAAGACCAGTGGCACTCAGTCAAGACAGGAGCTGTCGGGAGAGAGAGCGAACAAGAGGCCTGCTGCCAGTTTTACTAGAAAATTGGATAAAAGATGTGGAAGAAGAAAAGGCTACAGATCTGTTTGCTGGCAGGGTAAGTATTTTTGGTAGATTTTTTTCCTTTGTTTTAAAGCTGTACTGTTCATTATTGTGCTGCTCCGATTTCAAAGAGCCAACTGTGATAGAAAGTGGGATTTCTAATGGCTTTATACTGTAGCTTTTAGCATTTTGTCTTTTTGTGACGGAGCAGATTGAAATGTGTGTGTTCGTATTCATATTTTGTTCAGCCATAATATTTTTAGTTTCTTGGCTCAGAAGCCTTCAAAGTGCCAGCAGTGTTTGCATATACATTACATGTGCAAATGACCTATGTCTTTGGAGCACCTCTCTGTGAGGAGTCTGTAGGTGTCAGGACTGCGTGTTAAGGCTTGGGTCTGCCGTAGCTTTGCTCCCCCAAGGCTCGCTGGAGCAGCCTTTGAGCTTCTTGGTCCCCTGGGACTCCATGGCAGTCTGGCAGCTGGATTGATGCCTCTTGTGTGCTGGTCTTCAGTGCCAGTATCTTCAAAAACATGTGTTGTTTCTATACCCTGAAAAGTATAAGACCACTGGGGATTTACATGTGTATGAAAGAAATTCTTGCTGCACTGAAGCCAAATATGCATTCTTCCTCAGATGCTTTCTTCCTTAGAAGTCAGAATAGGTATGTAAAAGAAGTTTACTGTTGTGCATAGCCATCACTTATCAATGTTCTGAAGATCTGAGACAGCGACACCCGAAATGCTGTCAACTACGGGATGCAGATGAAGGTACAATAATTCTGGTTTTGGTGTTGTGCAGTTTTAATGGAAAGGCCTTTACTGTCTCTTGTGAAGGGTAGGAGCAGGGTTCATAGGCCTGGAAATTCATTCAGGAAAGTTGCCATTGTGCTTTTTTCCCCCTCTCCCACTGAGATTTGCATTCCTTTTTTTCTTACTTTGTTTCATTAATCTGAAAATGTTAAAATATGCAGATTTTGTTCCTTTGCTATGGAAAACAACACTGCAATTTAGTCTTTTGTTGTTAAAAATAATTTATTTTTTCAATCTATTTAAAAGGCATTGACAAAACACCCAACTGTTTAAATTAGCAATGTTTGCTGCTAAGCATGTGCTGCCTCTTCGGCTTCATGTTTGTTATCTGATGCCTTGGTCACACTGCAGAAAGCGTTAGATCTGTTGAATCCCGGGTGCGATTGTTCCTTTTCTTCTGTTTGGATGCCCTGTTAGCAACTGGAAGGCAGGCAAGGTTTCACGAGGAAAAGAGTTGTGCAGTGGAACACAGTACTACTGTTTCTGACAGTGATGAAAGTATCCTTCACCTGTTGCACTACTGTGTGCCTACAGCTGAGGCAGTGTCCTTATTAATGAGTCCAAACTGGTGCTCTTGGGGATATTGAGAATGTTTGAATTTGCATCTAAGACACATGCAAGTTTCCTGATGGGCTAGCGAAAAGATGACCCTCCGGTGGTGTTACTTCATCCTGTTGTCTGTTTATGTCAGTGTTCCCCGGTACAATGCATGCTATTTTCTGAAGTGACCGAACATTTATACCTGCATTTTGGCTGACCTTGGGCCACAAGGGCTTGCTTTGTTTTGCCAGCTTTTGAAGTTTTCTCTCTTCTCTGTCATCCCTTTATTTGCAAGTGCAGCATGTTGCTGCATCCTTAATCCTGATTTCTGGATGGTTGCAGCAATGTTTGGAGTGTGAAAGAAAGCTTGATTCCTAGTAATTTAAAGCTGGGTCCTCACCCCCTAGGCAGGTCTGCCAGGTGACCAGAGAGGGTCCATGCTAGTCTGTCCTCCCCGGGCACGGGGAAGGAGCTACCTGGCTCATCTGACCAGAAAGCTTGATTACCACTGATTTCTTCCCCCTTAGTAACATCCTTTGAAAGAAGTCAAGGGTCAGGAAAGGGGGAAAACCTACATATAACTGTTTACTGTCTAGCTTCCTACTATATAGATTTCTTTAATATTTGATTCAAATATATGAAGAAACACCAATGGCTAAAAATACTTACCTCCTATTTTCCCCTCTGGTGCTGTGCCATTAGATTGTGCATATAAGCAGAAACACATTAACAGTCATAGTACAAGAAGTATAAATGCTTTTTTTAACAAGCTGTAGGTACAGAAAAGTAGATAAAAAAATCTAAACTACTAATGAATATGCATAGAATATTTTTTCCTGGATGATCTTGTGTTATATTTTAATAACGAGGAAAAAAGAAAGAAAAAGGAAGGCTTTAAAAATTGTGCATATTTGAAACAAGTAATCTGTTGTGCAATAACAATTGTACCAAACAAAAAGAGAGCAGCTGTTACTGGAAGTTACAGTTAATTGTTGTATTTTCCAGTGCAAGGTTGTTTGGTGGGAACAGTGTGGAAAAAATGCAAGCAACTGCCAAAAAACAAGCGTGTGAGGTGAAACTTGTATTTGCTCTCATGAGAACTTTCTCACATTCATAAGTAACTGAAAAAAACATGCTGAATTTAAATCTCTGGAGATGTACTGTACTGTATAGAGACAGAGCGCAGAACATGGCGTTGGCTGGAGAAAGAGAGCAGAACATACAAAATCAGACAGACTGCTAGGAAGGTGACGGCCATCAGGGTGGAGGGAGGGTCAAATGTCTACCCCCACTTCAAACTGTTTTTTTTTCTTTTTCAGTTTCCAGAGTATATTTGAGGCTCCTAATCTTCCTCTCTCCCTCCCGCCTCCTTAGAACAGGTTTCCATGCGTCTTTTAAACCAAGTGAGCTAAGCATGTTCCTGATGCAAATCTGTTATCCTCAATGGAGCAGAAGCCAGATAAATTAGCTGGGGGCATTTTGTAAGCACCGTAGGGCAAATTCTGATGTGATATATGCATGCCGTAAAAGCCATTGCTGAAGCAGGACTTGAGTAAAAGGTCCCAGCCAGGTTGCGGCTGTGGTTAGACCTGTGGGAAAGCCGTGGCAGGAGGCTGCCCCAGGCAGGCTGCAGATGGGAACGTGCCGAGGTCGGGGGCGAGGGCTGTCCTGCTCACCGTGGCACGGGCGCCTGGCAGCCCCGCCGCGGCCATCGCCCGCCTGGGCACGGTTCTGTGCTTGGGCGCTGCCCCTGCCCTGCGTCACCTGCCGCAGAGGCTGCCCTCGGGAACTCAGCTTGTTAGTGTGTTCTTGCAGCACGAGGCTATAAAATACTGTAGGTCATAACAGGCAGCTATTTATTTCTTAGTACATTTTTAGGTGCCAGAGGGGAGGGTTTTTTATAAGAATAAAAAGAGGTACTGGAATGCATTTATTAGGGATTGAATGTATTTATTTTGAACTACAAATCATCCAAATCCACAGTGGAAACTACAAGCACAGTTTCTGCTCTATTCAGCCCTTGCTTCTCCAAACACCCCTGCCTAGATTCCCTCCTGTTGTGAATAATTGCACTGGCTTCTGTGAAGCAACACGCAGTAGCCAACCTTTAACCCAGTACTGGTTGCCGTGTCACTGTCCAAATTACTACACTGCTAAGTTTAGCTTTAGGAAACAAACACATTTTCCAAAAAGAGGAAAATAAAAGAAAAAAAGAAAAACAAACCCAACTGAAAGTTGAGCAATGCTCTAAAAAAAGATTCCTTCTCACATTAATATGATCAAGCCCGATTACTATTAATTCATTAACCAGAACATCTTACAACTGGAAAAGCTTTCTCTTGTTGCCAACTGTATTATATTAATTCAATATGAATGCGACCACTGAATATCAGTTGACATTAAAAAAATTTAGTTTATGCAAATTAAAAATACCCTTTTGTTTTGCACAAAACAGATCTTTATGTCTGCTGAACCTTAAGGCAGGAGATTATTATTATTGTTCCCATTGTATTAAAGAGATACTGGTCATGGCCCTGTAGTGAAGACTCAGCTGAGTTTTGTCCCTAAAACAGGAATTCGTTCTTACTGCTATAAATGAAAATTATGTCATATCTGAGGCTGAACTCTGTAACACCTTCTCCCTGAATGAAATTCTGGCTTCAGGGAAGTCAGTATGAACTGCGGTATTAGTACCATGCGCTTTCTAAGAATTTACAAACATATTCAATGATTAATTGAAGTTTAAAAATAAGTTCTTTAAGCAAATACAGAATTGACACAACTTGTTGAGAGCATATATTTTAAATATGGCTGAGATATCACACCAGTGTGTCACTGCTTATGATTTTTATGTTGATAACTTCAGACAAGTAGATAGGATTTATACAGTAACCTAGTGAATAGGAATGGTAGGAGAAGCGAGATTTCATGCTGATTTACAGACAGAACCTGTTCCTATCTGAAGGCTTTTGAGAAAATGTAGCAGAAGCACTTTATACACCTCAGCCAACGCACAAAGACCCACAGCAAGCGTGGACTCGTCACTCAGTGCGCTGTATGAACAAACCGTCCCTTTCTCGTCCCTGACCTGTATTCTGTTTTTCCCAGGCTTTCCATGTTATATTAAAAGAAACGATAGTGAGGTCTATAAAGCCCGCTGGCTATGCTAAGTTCTAGCACAGTAAATGATAACCTGCTTCCACCATTTTGGATAAAACCAGTTACTTCTGGTTAACTGGCTATCTGTCTATTTTTATTTTCTGCACAGACATTTCATGCTAAATGTTGGCTTCAGCGGAAGTGCAAGTGCCTGTCAGAGCAGAGGGCCGCACTCTGGCCGTTCCTATCTGGCTAATGCCCCATCAGGCACACATGGCTGGCAGTCACCTCACAGAGTGATGTAATGCAGCCAGATGTGGATGGGTACAGCTCTATCGCTTTTTAACCTACAGCAGAGAAACAATGAATCAAATTGACATTTTGCACAGGGTTTACATGAACGCTGGGTAACCTACAGTTCTGTAAGTTTCTTCAAAAATGTAATTAAAATCAGAATTATACTTGTCGAGTGTACAGCATCATCTGACCACAACTGCAGCGAGCAAAGCTTTGTCTGACCTGTGAGTCCATCCCTTTTGCTGCCCTGCGTTTGGTGTGGTGTACGTGGGAAGGCGACGAAGGCTTGTGGAGACGGGGACCTGATCTACATAAATGCTGAGGCAGATTCTGTCCATACTATTTTCAAAACCACTTCTGATGAGGTCAAAGCCTCATTGAAGTGCACAGGTCATGACTGGCAACATGAAGAGTTCCTCCCTTCAGGGGAAGATTAGAAAATAGTGTGGAATTCAAGGAAGCAGGACTGTAGGAATCCAAAGGGAATAGGACCCTAAAATGAGTGCATTGAACTGGTGCCTTGAGGTTTTGCCATGAAAATAGCTTGAGAGTGTCACTGAATATGATCTCTGTTTATTTATGATTGCCACCAACAGCCACATACATGTATGTGTGTGTATATATATATATGTATGTGTTTGTATATAGATATAAAGATTACTTGGAATTAACTGCATACATTCAATTTACAGTGATTAAGCAGAAGTAATATCATTTTTCCAAGTTGAAACTTGATCATAATCCTGAAATAGCATCAGTTGAATGTTGAGGAAGTGGCATGTATCCAGCCACTTCTGCCTAGTGCCAGAAGAGCTGTGCTTCAGACTTCTGATGTGGAGCTGGCCTTCCTCGGGGAATTCAGATCTGGGACTAGGTCTGAGACCTGCTTCTAATTTTAATTAGTGCTACCAAAATAAAAATTGCTCCCACAAAGCAGATGAAATTCTCCCTTGTGTAGATCAGCAGCACAAGGCCTCTTAAAAGCTTATACAGCCATAGGCCTTTTGCTGACCTCGGCACAGCATAAGCCTCTGTTGCTGGCCCATCTCCACAGGAATGAATTTTATCCAGACAGCACAGCAGGAGAGGTTTGGGTTAATATTCTGGGTTAGGTTTTTAATATTAGGTTACATAAAGGTCAAGTAGATAGTTTAAAAATAATTGAACATCATTGCTATAAAGAACCAGTGAAGTACAGCTTTGTCTTTTTGGTGTTGATCTCATAACACAGAGGTTACCTTTTGCGATCATACTCTGAACTACTAAATCTCATCACTGATGAGTTGTTTCCTCACTGTTCAGCCAGTGGCTAGATAAATAGCTAGTAAGTTAGTTAAAACTACTTCAGTTGACATTTTGGCAATTCAGGTATTTTTCTTTTAAGCACAAGCCATTTTTAAGTAATGGTTATAAAGAGTGAGAGGTGCTCTTACGCATTAATTCAGCAGTGAACTAATTAACTACCTGTGTATGCAGTTCAGTAACAATATCTCATCCATTTTTAGTTAATTAGGCAACATGATTTAGATCATCTGTGTTGAATTGACAGGTCAGTGTACCATCTCGCTACAGTTTCATCTAGGTGACAACCTAATGTGAAAGCCATATGATAGAACAATTTATCCCCCCGGAAACAGTAACTTAATTCCAGTTTTGAATGTGATCAGCCTATTGTTTCCTGAGAGAGGTCAGTTTTGAACTTGTTTTCTGTGTAGATTTTCTGCTATGAAATGTGCTAATTGAGGCGTACAGTTTTTATAAAATGGTCCAAACAATCATTTGAATAAAAAGAGTAAGACAAACAGAGAAAGAACCAAATTCTTCACTTCTCTACTCCATATTAGTAAGTTCATATTTACCATGTATGTCATTTTCTTCTCCTGGCTGAGTGTCTGGATGATGAATTTCAATAAAAACTATATACATAACAGCTCCAAGTACTCCCCCCAGCATAGGTGCAACTATAGGGACCCACCACCAATTATTTCCAGCCCTGTAAGAAAAAAACAAGAATTATCATTATTTGCTACTCAGGTTAACACCTTACCTTTTATTTGCCAGCTAACAAACACTGGGATGTGGCACTCGCTATACTGTGGACCTTTCTGTTTTTCTCACATTTCTGTAAGTGTGTGATGCCCCTGTCTGTGCTGGCGATACTGTGATTGAAATGCTTCAAAGTAATAACCACCAGGCACGCTCATCTAAGCGCTGTACCTGCCTCTTAGAAAACAAGGCACCTTTACTGCATTTCTGTTTGGGAGCAGGGAATGATTTCTCCCTGGTGAAAAACAGGCTTCATTGACTTACAATGAAATGAACTGGGACATATTTATTGGACAGCAATCTTGAATGATGCTATTGCCAGATGCTCATGAATGGGTTTTCAAGAGTGATTAATGCAAATGTATGTTGCAAGAGTTGGTTATCTCATCTGCATGGATATTTGCAGGTTCAGGACTGCAATAGTATATACTGCATTCCTCTTGACAAGTTTAATAGATTATACTTGATTTGTCTATATTTGCCTTGAGGAATGTAATAAAACACACTCAACTGTTAAGTGGGTTATACTTGGCTAGAGTGGTCAAGATTCAAATTTGATGATGTAGTGTCCTGTATCTGTACTTAAAATGTGGGATCTTTCAGTAAGAGGTAAGTGAACATCACAAGTTTTATACACCTAAAACTTGATCTTTCTTATAATTGTTGTGTTCAGTTAAAAAGCCCACAAGAAGAATATTGGCTCCACTGAAATGTTTACATTCACTTTGCACAATTACTAGAATTTCATTTTAAATCAGTAGACTTATGCAGATTTTTTAAGAAACAAGTCCACTGTTAGAAATTATAAAACCAATATATAACAGCCTCTTTATGCAGGAGGTGTGAGCTTGTAGCAGTGCTCTCCCTTTCCTGGAGGTCCGTATTCAGCTATGCCAGTAAACTGCTGAGCATTGATTTCAGAGCACAGACTCTCTTAACTGTGTTGGTGCATGCAGGTGTTTTGATTTGGTAACATGCTGTATCAATCGAATATGTGAGTCTCCAGTAAAAACCCAGCCGCCTCAATTTCATGCATATTGAAAATGGAGAAGTAACATCATTTTTTCTTCCACAAATACAAAGGACAAATTCATCTGAGAGAGGAACTTAACAGGAAGCTGCTGGGGGGTGGGGGTGGGGGTTACAAAACAATAGCAGAGTAGTTTTTAAACTATATAAATAATTACTCAGCACTCAGTCATATAGATTTATGCAGAAGTGAACTTCTGTTTAAGTCACAGCACGATAGAAGAGTGCTAATTTCACAGTGCCCTATTGATGATTATTTTATTCCTTTGTTCAAAAATGCCATGGGTTTTCTTTTTTTGGGGGGGGTGTGTCTTTGAAATTGTTTAGATTTTGCCAGGAGGATATAAAATAGCTCTTGATATCTTCTACTGAATTTATAGATCCATATGTTGTTCAGTCATGAATGTCTGTTGGGCCCCTGGACTTCTGGAACAAGCATGGACTAGGTTTTATTCTGTTAATCTGCACCGTAAAATCTACACTGGCTATGTGCATGCCTTCCCCGGTGTGTGTGGGCACATGCTGAAGGTGTTTCTTGGCAGGTTTCTGTCTCAGCTTGTTCTCTGAACTGACGTGGGCCTTGCTGGCTCCTGCCTGACCTTCTCCAATCGCGGCCCCTGTGCTTGCCGCAGCTGCTGCCAGCCACGCTTTGCACATTCTCTGCTGAGGCGAGCGGCCTAAAGCCATTGCAGAGGGTGATGCTAAAGCTGCAATGAGATCAGGACAGGGCTGAGTTATGAGCTTCCCCGACTCTCAGTCCTCCTGCACTGAAACAGGAGCGAGCACGCTTTGTGACAAGCTCAGACAGCTTCGTCGCAGTACGCTGACTTCTCTTGCACCCTGGCTTGCAACTCTGTTGCCGAGGAGCAGGAAAGGGCCTGGGGCGCTGGCTTTGTCACCATCAGGTGTTTTTCCTGGCCCTACCACTGAGGCCCTTGGTTCTGCTCGCTGGATTCAGCCAGCCAAAGCTGTGGGGCAAAGGGATGGCAGCCGCCTCTCTTGGGTTGAATTGCACATGGCAGCACAGCCGGGCGAGGGAGCAGGTTGGGGGGCGAAGGCACAGCGGCCGGGCCAGCAGCGCTCTGAGAACTCCAAAAACTTCCAGGAAAATTCAGCTCTGACTATGGCATATAAGCTATATGGGCTGGAAACTTTGGCCCATTACAGACTTTCAAATTCATTTCCCACCTTGCCAACAGCTGCGGGATAGTGAGATTACAACATAATTCAGGCATTTGGAAACATAGACAGTGTCCAGCTGCTGCTTTACCCTTTGGAAAGAATGCAAAACCTTTCAGAAGCTACCTGGCTATACAAATGCCTGTGCAGACGAGACGTGCGTCTCCTGACCGTTTCCAAAGCTCCGCTTACCTTAGCCCCGCTGCCGGCAAGGGGCCCACGGCAGCGGCCACGAGGTGTCAGCGTTACTGCACGGCCGCAGCAGCCGAGGAGGCGCCGGCCGGTGTGGTAACCAGTGCCTTACACCTGGCCTTGCCCCACAGACCTCGTGCCAGCAAAAAAGTGAAAAAGGGACGTACCACAGCCAGAGGGGTGAGCTCTTCGATGGCTAGTCTCAAATCCCAATGTACAGTGTGAATGCGTAGAGCTTTCTCACCTCTGCGCTGCTTTTTCTCATGCTTTGCGATGTTGCTTGCTTGTCAAATCCCCACTTGGGTGTTTGTACCCGACGCTCTGGCTGTTCTCTCGCTACAGCCAAAATTGTGTAAGCCCAAATTTTTCTTAAGCGTATTAAGATATTAAGCATATACTTAAAGAGAGACTTCCGGTTATCTCCATGGTTATAGGACAAAACACTGGAAACCTTTAAAGTCTCAAAAGGCTGCAACTATCTCTAGTGACGGGGAGAGTTGACTTCAGTGACACCTACTCCCCACTCCCTGAGGAGCAGTTTGCAGGAGCTGGCCACAATTGACTAAATATATTATGTGCAGAATGGTGATATCTAGAGGGTGCTACAGAGACAACTTTCCTTTTTCAATTATAATAGGTTAGAACAACTTCAAACAGGAGCCTTAACCAAAATATATCTGATTCCAGTGGCTCAGGAAATCATGCTATCATCTGTCTATACCTAGGCTAGATTCCCAGGGAGACCACTCCTTCAGGTGTCCTTGTGCAACACATAACAACGTCAGCATTGAGAAAACCTCTGCTCAGTTCCCTCCCAGTCCTCGGGGTGACTCCATGGGCCAGTGGTAAAACTTCCCTCCAGCCTGCTGGCAGCTCCCTACCTGAGAACACAGTAAAATCAGATCTTGCAGGGCCTGCAAGCACAAAGAAGAGGTAGAGAAGGGGATTTTCCCACTCTGAACTGATTATCTCTGTGGTTAAAGCATTTGCTTGGGATGAGGGAGTTAAAGAGTCTCATCCTTCTATATCTAATCTGAAGCCAGATCTTGCATCTTTTGGGTGCACAGAGAATATTCTGAAGCGAAGCTTTCCTGGGTCCCTGCCCACGCTGTACACAGCGCTCACATGGGCACAGTGACTTGGAAGCCCTCTGAGATGCTTCCCATCCTCACTCCGATGCTTAATGTCTCTTCAGTATTTCCTACTGCTTGGCCTGGGCAGCGCTGCCCCTGTGTCGCTGAGGAGAGTTCACACTTAGGTCCCAATTCCTGGCTATGCCTTTTACTAGAGAGCTTAAGCAGATGAAACACCCAAAGCTTAGCTGTTCCTCCTGCTGCATCACTTCAGTCTGCCATGCGCACTTAACCCCAGCACCGGCTGCTTCCCAGCGAGGGCCGGGAGGTGCGGTACCCAGCTGCAGTCGTGCAGCCTTTACCCTGGCCTGTAACTGGTCCAAAGCTTCCAGCTGTCTAACAAAGCTCAGGTTTCCTCCTGAAGCCCTACCTGGGTCTGCGCTGGAGGGTGCGGGAGTATTCCTGTCATATCAGTCCCTTGAACTTGGCTGTAGCTGTGGCATAATAAACGAGGGGAGAGAAGAAAATTTCTTCTTCAATTTTTACATTCCTGAGACTGTTTATTCTGGCAATGATCAGAGATCTCATATCTTACTTTTTATGTTCTCACATTTAAATGGCTTAGCATGGTCTTTACAGTGGAGATGTATTTCCCCTCTGTGTATAAATCCCAAAACTAAATTAGGAAGGGCCCATATTGGTACAGACGTAGAGTTTTCTTGTAATTTTTAAAGGGTAGATAAGTATGACATTGTGTTCGGAGAGGAGGGGAGTTCACAACTATTCTGTGACTAGACCATGGTAGTAGAGTCAGGCTTCCAAACTTTTTGGCAACATTATAGCCAACCTTGTAATATATGTGACATTATAACGCATAGCGTTATAATTAACGGTATAGCAAAGAATTATTGATAATTAAGTAGGTATGAGGGAGGAGAATCCTAAGCATGGGTTCTCACTCTGTGCGCTGCTGTTTAAGAAACAGTGTGATCCAACAGTGTAGTGGTCAGAGCTGAGGAGGAGGAAGAGCTGAGAGATAATGGGGCCAGAGGCTGGACCTGCGGACCGAGGCTCATGAAAGCGCTGTTGTAGCCCCAGCTTCCTATCTGGCCTACAGCCTGACTTTGGACTCATTTCCTCTACTCTCTGTGCCTAGTTTCTTAGTTTGAACAAGACAAGCTTTGCTACTGTTCTCCTCTGCAAAGGCACCTGATTTGGTAGATGGAAGACATACTAAATAAATACAGATTATTTGTACTTAGCAAAGTAGTTAAAATGAAATCTATTAACTGGAGCTGTCTAGCAGTCTGTAGTACTTCTGGGGATTCCTACTTGTAAATAACTGGAAAAACAGTTTATATAAAATTAAACCAGAAGATCCACCTCCTGATGACGCATTAGTGTTACTTAGATATCCCAAAGTGGCTCTTACACTGGATATGTGTAAGCTGTGGATTTGATGTGCAACTAATGAGCTGTGCATTAGGCCCGCCAAGAGAGAGAGGTGTGTGCGCCTGTGTGCGTGTGCACACATACGTATGTGCAAGGATTAGAAAGGGTGCTTTGAAATGTGGGAGAATAAAGGAAACTTTCTCTCATTCCCCCGTTCTCTCCCAGGCAGGAAGTCAGGCTTTAGATTGTTGTGTATTTCTGCAATAACTCAGTAGTAGTAATAGGCTGAATGAATCTGATGTGTCTGTGTTTTTTAGAGCAGCCAATAAATATTCCCACCTAACTCTCTCACAATTTCTTTTCTTTTCTTTTTGTTTTTGAAAGCTGCAGTACAAGAGAAGAAAGCACTTTTATATCTTCAGTGACTTCTAAGAACCTCTAATACTTTGGGAAGGGTCTGCTTGAAACAATGATTGATACTAGAGATAATGTGTGTTTGATTTGCCCTAGGAGCAGGAAATCCTTTTTAAAGCCTGGTTCCTAGGGCACATCTGACTTAAAGTGCACAAATAGCTTTTCCTGGTTTGTAAAGAATTATCTATATGTATATTAAGTATGACTTGGTACCATGTTGAATCAGGATCTTACTTTCCTACAAAGCAATTTTAGGCAAGAGCATTTCACTTCATATCCAGACTTACGTGAATACTTCCATTCCCCATCCTGCAACCGCTGTGAAGAGCCTTGGGCCTAGGTCCCTGGCTGGGTTCATGGCACAGCCGCTGTTCATTCCCAAGGAGCAGGTAAGTACAATTATAAGAAGTCCTACTGCAATTGGCTCCAGGCCCTTTGGTACTCCATTATTTTTCGTGTCAAAAATAGCAAATACAGCCAGAAGAAGAACAGCTGTTGACATCACCTGGCCAATGCAAAGAAAAGAAAGTTGAATAAATATGTGCAGATTCCTTCTAATAATGAAAAGAGAGGCCACGACATCTCTGTGAACTGTGGTGGCTTACGGTTGGTATTTAGATTTATCTCACTATACAGAGGAACAAAATTTGGATCCCAGTGTCTCTCTAGTTCACAGTAATGAGAAGTTTTGAGAAAAGGACAAGAAATGTGCTAAGGATATAGCAAAAAAATTCTGCAACAGTCTGGTGTGGAAGAGTGGAGGATTTCAAAGTTAACTCCTGTGTGAGGTCTGATGCTTCCTTTCCACACTTTTTCCTATCAATTTAACAATTTAATTTATTTGATCTTTGGTAGTTCTGCTATGACAATACAATCAGTTACATTGATATAAAGGTGTTTTATGTGACTGTAACTTACTCTGATAGATTATCAGAATAAATATTCATATCTTTATCCAGGTATTGCATAACACAGGACAAGCAGTAAAGTCTGTACATTCAAAACTGAGCAACTAAAAAATTAGGAATTACCTAAACTGAGTTTGCATGTGTAACTGTAATTTGACCTCTGCAAACAGAGCTGATGAGGGAAATTTTCTTGGAATATTTTTCTGATAGAAGTGCTGCTCTGCTTAAATCAAATGCTTTGCAAATGTTATCAATCTTGTTAATAATTAACTAAGGAGAAAAAATAGAAAAAAATTCAGCAATGTCAAAACATTCCATTTTCACATTGATTTTAAAGAAACTGTATATTTACATGTATATGTATATTGGTTTATTTGAAATGACTTTTTTAACTGTTTTTAATTCTGTTTTAAAATACACATGGACAAAATGATCTTATGGAAGGAAAAGTCTTTTGATTGATCCAAAACAAAATTCAGAACTGTCTCTCATACAAAATTTCAAAATACAATTTTTTTTAAGCCAGATTTCACAGTTTTCAAATCCTTTACATAAGGAATTCCTGTGCTTCAGCAAGCCCTAGTTTTTCATAGCTCACTTATGCACTATGTATTTCATGTGTGCCTGAAGAAGGCAGGTAACTGGTTAGAAGTAGACAGGAGATATGAAACTTCATTTTTCACTGTTGGATAAGCACAAGTGCAGAATAAAGATGGGAAATAAGATGGAGTTTTTTTCAGGTTCTCTCAGTCATTGTAAAAATAACAAACACCACAAATTCATTTGCAAAGACAAGATTGGAAAGGAGGCCCATGATAGTAGGAAACTCAGTTGTGTAGTGTGTTAAACTGGCTGCTTAAGCACTATTTAAGGAATAATAGGTCCACAAAATGGGCTGGATTTTGATGTAAATGGATGTAGCTCTGCTGAAGTTAATGGAGAAGCACTGCTTTATGCTGGGAAAAGTCTCACACACATACAGCATTAAAAGTATGTGAAGAGTGCAACAATTAATATGATGAATGTGGAGAGAAAAACTTGAAATTATCTTGCTTGTAAAATATGACTAAAATGTAATCCCTGCATACAGCATTGCATTTTCATTGCTGTTGTACATAGTGATATATGACCAAAATGGTAAGATTCATCATAGCTGTTAAACATCTATGTGTTTTTTATAGCCTGGTTTTATAGTTTTCAGTATATTTTATTTGTGCAATCTAGATAGCAAGTGTACTTACCTGATCTGCAAATCCATTTATGAGGGACAGATACGGAGCTGGGTATGTTGCAAAGATATGTGCTGTTGCGTTAGGTCCTGTGACTTCAAGTGTTCCATTGCTATAATCCATAAAGGCATCTGCAGAAAACAGCCATTACCTGGTTGTGCTCTCTATAAACATTGCATCTTCTAGGACTAGAATATAGTTGATGGTGCGTGCACTCCGCATTCTCCACTGAAAATCATTGTTTTATCTGGGAGCACAGTTAAAAGCTTTGAGGTGATGAGCTAATTCATGCCCTTCTGTCTCATCTCTCCTGCTGTGCACTGAAGTACTTGTTTTATGTATTACAGCTTTCAAAATCGGGCTCCCCCCCCCCCCCAAACATTGGTCCAAAACCAGTGCAAGGGAACGTTATCTGATCTTGAACACATTTGCATTATTCTGTAAGAGGTGCTGTGTTTGGCATGATGCCCTGAGAAATCCACAGCATCCTGACTGTACTGCTGTAAACTTGCGGAATTCCCAGCCACCAGGAATTACTGCTATTTTGTTCGACAGTTGTGCAATGACTTGTTCTGGGAGCGAGCTCTCCTGAGAAAACTCCTCTTCTAAAGGAGTTTGAATTTCTAACTCTGTGTGGGCTTTATATCCAACTGTTATGCCAGTTGTCAAAGATGGGAGGGGAGGCACTAGCCCCCAAAATTGGGTTCTTTTTTAGTATATTCAGAATATATTATAAATAGTATTATAAAACTTCTGTCTCGGAACAATTTGCTACCTTGACAGTCCCTGAAATGTTGGAAACAGGAAGACTCTAAGACCAAGCACTTAAGAATCTGCATGAAGAGAGAAGAAACCTACACCTTTATTTCACTAGTGAATCCAGTGATCAGGTGGTTCATGTGAGTAAAGAAACAGCTCCGTGCCTCCCCTGGAAGTCGTGGTGAGGATGGTTAGCTTCTCCTGAAGGCAAGAGGTAGTGAAGAGGTCATATTTGCCCCCAGTTTTTCTAGTTTCACTTAAGGTCATGACACGGGCTCAGAGAATTTTCTGTAGTTCCCTTTGGTCAGGCTCTCTTGTGTGCAGTGTCACATTATTTTGTTGCATTTAACCATTACAAAAAAAGGATAAGGAAAAGGAAATTTCTCAGTGGTGAATTACTGTATATGCCTTTAAAAAGGCCTCATGTTCAGAAGCCTAAAGTGTACGTTCCCTCACCCTTTCAGGGACATCATTGAAAATGAAAGCACCTAGCTCAAATACGTCTGTATGGGGAGGAGGGGAGTGTTGAGTTCCTGTGTCTGTTTGACTGTCAGTGACTTTTCAGTGGAGTACAGGACATTTTGGAATTGCAAGTAGTAGGAAGGAAAAGTAGAGGAGAAATTTGGGAATTAATAAGAACAAGAGGAGAGCAAAGATAAAGGATATGAGAAAACATGAAAAATGAAAATTCTGCAATCCTGAATTACAGGAGGAAGTAACTGGAGATTAAGACAAGTTCATTGTGGAAACATGCACACAGAAGCACCTGTGGAGCTTCTAAGAGTGTGCCTCCTAGCATATCTCTGTGCCAAGCACCAGTGAATGGCATACACCAGCTCCTTGGAGACCTTTGAGAATGGCAGATGCCATAGGTGGTCATGGGCTTGAAATGCCCTTATTGATCCATTTTTGACACCTCAACACTCATGCACTTCTCCTTTCTCGTCTTCATTCCACATGCCCTGGACGAAAAGATGAAAAAAGAAAGGAAGCCCCTCACAGTTCCAAATGTGAGTTCCGATACAGCACCATCCTCACCCCTGACTTCATCCCAGCTGTCCTGGTAGAACAGAATTCTGGTACAACTCCAAGTGGGAAGGCCCTCTGTTCCCCAGTCCGAACCCTAATTCTGACCTTAACCCTAGCCATAGCCATAGCCGTGTGTGCAGCAGAGGACGGGACTCCTAGCTCCCACTGTGTGATGGGACACAGCCCTGTGCTGGCACTGACCCTCACCCCTGCCTGGCAGGATTCTTGTAAAATTTCAGTTCAGAAGACCCAACCTCTAACTGCAACCCTGCGTTCCCTAACTCTGCTCACAGCCCTGCTTCTACCTTTCACAGAACATAGTGAATCCAACCCCAAACTCCATGTGTGTGTTGACCTGCTGCTGCATGTTGACCACAGCCCTAACCCTAGCTGTCTGGCTTGAGATTCAGGTGGAAACCCTGTTCTGGAAGCTCACAGTTCCCAAACTCTAACCCTAACACTAAGAAAGCCACGAAAACATACCAGAAATGGTTGCCACGCTTCCTAAAGCTTTTTTATAGTCTTGATTACTACTGGTACCAAGCAGCTACCTGGTTTACAGTAGGCATTTTCATTCCAACTTTTTCTATGTGGCCATGAATCCCAGCAGCAATTGTACTGGAGACAAAATCTGGGCTGTCAGTAGCGAGAAGCTTTAGATAAGATAGACTGGGACAACAGAAGCAGAAGTTTGGAGTAAGTGACTGAAGGAACTGATCCAGCTGAGTGGATTCATCAAGACAGGGAGACTTGTGTATGTAAAGTCTGATTTACTAAGTTTTTTCTCCTTGTGGCACACCATATAATAGAAACATGTCTCAGGATAAGAGTAATCTTTTTTTCCCCCTTTTAACATGTGACCCCTCTGCCACTTACCCGAAGTGCATTGCCTCTGAGAGCTATCTCTATAGGGTGGTCTGCAGCTTAGTCAGGAGGGACTTGATCTCATATCCTGTAACCTCGATGAACTACATTGGTGATACTTGCCTACAGGCACTTGGATCAGGTCTTTTTAATGTTTCTAATTTGCTTGGAAGATGAATAGCCCTATATCCTGCCTATTAAGTAATTTAAAATCCTTACTGAGAAATACGTGATCTCAGAGTATCTAATTTCCCATGAATAATTTTTCAGAATTTCAGAACATTTCCTGGAGTATTAGCATTTCAGAAAACTTTTAGGATATTTGGAATGCTTGAGCCTTTTTCCCTTCAAAATCTTTATGTTCCTTCCTTTCTTCTTTATGGCTTTAGCTTCAGTCCTGCCATTAGCTGTGTGTGAACGGAGCCCTCTGCTTGCTTGGCATTCATTGAAAAATTGGGGCCTTAGAGACTGTCTGACCTCTAGTTTGTCCTGTGAGCATGTCTAAGGTGTACTCACCATAATAAATCCCAAAGACAGCCGCTGCTCCAACAAATGCTCCCAGGAATTGTGCTAATATGTAAATTGGTAATTTGGTCCATTTTAATCTTCCAGTCACGCACATGGCTAATGAAACTGCTGGGTTTATGTGACCACCTGAAAGATAAATCACAAAATAACAGTCATATGGATGGCTTGCATACATGGGAATAGGTGAAGTATTTGTAAAAATGTGGGCACTTTTGAGCATGAGACTATGTGCATGGTTTCCTGGAGCTTATTTTGCAACTAAATGCTGAATGCAATTAAATTGAAACAAATTGGATTAAATAAGAAAAAAGAAAAAAGAAAGACAGACAATATCCACCAAGAGCCATCCTGGTGTTTGCAGACTGTGCTATATATCAGATTGCTGTCTTACAGATCATAGATCTATGGATAACTTCACTAGAAAAAGCCTAAAACTGACCTATCAGTTGTGGTGGGAGAGTCCATCATTCTGCAAGAATTCTCTCTCTTCAAGGGCTTTGGCTTTTTATTTGCTTTTAAGGGATGAGTGGGGCACCAGGATACTCATTCAGCTTAGCAAGCATGTAGTAAGATTAAGAACTATCACTGACTTGAGCAAAATCTGGACTGCCCTCAGGGAAAGATGGATTTAAGTCATGTTTATATTCCCCTCTTCAATTTTCAGACTACATAGAAACTCAGTTTTTGTGAACATAAAATAAAATAATGTTAGGGCTGCCCAGCTTCGTGCTGATTGCTGGTGATCTATGCCCAGATGAAATCCAGGAGACAGCAGTGCATAGATCCTAATTACATTTTTTCATCAAGCTCTTAGACCCTCCAGGAAGGTCCTTGATAAGGAAGCTGATGAAGTAGCTGTACCTAATCAGAGAGTTCTATTTCCTGTGTCATTTCCTTCCTTAGTATTTAGGAGTCGTTACACCTAAACTCTGACAAGGAAGAGATTGAAGACGATTCCAGCAGCACTGGAATACATTGTGACAATTTCATTATCAGAATCTAAAATGTATTTATTATTATGGCACATGCTAGTGATTTGACCCAACATCTTTTATTAACATAGAAAAAAGTGTTGAATGCTTTTGGAAAACTTTTTTCTCACAAATATGTAGATAATGCCTAAGAAATACATATTTCTTGTCAAATTAATAGACAGATGAAACAGTACTCCACAGTGAAAATACAGTAAACTTAAGTTTTGCAAGGACATAGCAGATCCATTGCTCAGCTTCCAAGTGAAGTCACATTTCAGCCTGCATGGTTATTAGAGAAAATGATGGCCTTTGTCTTTAATAAAATAACTAAAAGAGGGTGACCTTTGTCTGTCAAAGGATAGTGATGGAGAAAGGGCCTCTATGTACAGTTTCAGTGTTTGCTTGCACTTCAGGTCACTGAGTCATCATCTTATGAAATCCAGGCACCTTTGATACCTAATGAACTGACAAACACAGATAACAAGCTGGATAAAACCTCCTTTGTATCATTTCAAAAACACTGACCTAGTAGCATCAGTCCTGAATTAATTTTGAATTCCTCTCTGTGTTTCAAATTCTTCAGCACAGAGCAAATAGATGGATGGCACCTTATTTAACAGCCCTTCATGGGAATTTTGATAAATTGTTGTCCTGTCTTTTGTTCTTTACTCTGGCTGAAATGAATCATTTTCCTTTCTTTCAACACCTGTTATAGTTTCCCACCTGTATATAATATTGGGTGATTATGATGGCCAAGACAAGTCATAATAATACTAGAAATGTCTGATTAACATCATATCTGGAAAGGGAAAATCTAGTTGAAGGCCATCATCTTGATGCAGGGGAGTTAAAACATTCTTGGTTCTTGTGCCATTAGCAGTGTTCTGATGAAAAATGGGCAGCTTTGGAAAATGTGTTCCCCATTCATCTGTAGTTACAGCAATCACAATCATGACTTTCTCGGAAAGGTTAAGTTTGAAAAAGTGGTTGGAAATTACCTAGGTGTTGAAGAAAATGAGATGGAGGAAAAGTGAGAAAGGGAAATTTCCTAGATAAAAGAACTCAAATTCACCAGCTGTCCAGCCCATATATTTTATGCTACTGTGAGTTTAGAATTTCGTACAGAGCTGATGCAAAATATTTTAGCAGTACTTAACCATGAGACTTCGGGATGCCAAAGAGCCATAGAATTTGCTAGCAAGGCTATATAAGAAGTGGTGTTCTAAAACGTCCACCAGTAATCAAATGTTGGATTGTTACAACCTACTGAAATATCTGTTTCTGTTCTTTCACAGGGAAAATGCTCTGCATGCAGAATTCGTTGTCATGGGAAAAAGCACAGGAAGCACAATACTGCAACCTCTGCAACCACTGTGCCCTGCTGGAATTGAACTCTAATCTTCTATATAATAAAGGTGGATATCCCTTAAAGATCCAAATGTAGGAAACATTAGTGTCTTTCCAGGTTATTTTCATGATACTGCTTTAGAAGATTTTAACTGCCTATGTATAAACGAAGAGTTGCAGTTGAAGGTTGCTCAGATAATAAGAATATACTGCCAAATTAACTTTGCATGGTATTAATGAGCTATTCTAATAAGTTTCAATGGCATTAATAAGACTGCCTCTTTCACAGTACCTTGAGCATTTTCTAAAGTGAACTTAGAAACATCCTCATGTACGCTGTCTTCGTAAAAGGATTTGTACTCTTTGTAAAGGAGAAGACAAATAGCCGCAGTAATTTCTGCTAGAGCAACTAATTATAATGGCCCAGTTATACCTGGAGCTACATACCCAGATGAACTTTACTCTTTTTATGAATGGTCAGAAATTGCTATATGAGAACTGGAGTACAAGTGAACAAACAAAGGGGCAATGACAGTATATTGACAGTGTATCGCAGAATGCATCTCCAGTACTGAATCTTCTTGATTTTTTTGCTGTCTGTAATCTGCTGCTTCTGAGAATAAGCCAGCTGAATTTCTTCTAAAATTTGAGGCAGGGAGCAGACTTGGTATTTTACTGCCTGTCATAGGACAGGGAGAGATGTGACTGTACTCTGTAAGCCTGAACTCTGCTGGTTATACCCATCATTGGGTCTTTCTACCTTCTGTCTAGCTGGCAACCATTTTGGCTGGTGATTGCTGGGTTCTGTAAGCTTTTCCTGGTCACTTTCTTAAATGTGGTTCCTATGCTGTCCAGAATCATTTCTATTGACAGAAATTTTGAAGGCAGCGCCAAGCAGATATCTGGTTTACAAAGACTGATTATCATAAAGGTCAGAGGTCTGCCAAGGGTTACATGCTGTAATTCAGATCAGAATTTGATGGAAGAATTTATTAAACACCAAAAATAGAAGGAAACAAGAAGAACACAAGACTTAGTAGAGGAACTCTGATACAGATACTGCTGTAATGGTGCTGGCTATTACTAGACAGAGAATTGCTTATACCATGAAATGGAAGTAATTTAATGAGGTTTCTTCAAAACTGTGGCAATGAATGCTATACAAGAAAAAAAGGTTGCTTACCAGAAACCCCCCCAGACACATACAGTGCTAGGACGACTGCCACTGCAAATCCAACAGATACTGTCATGGGCCCACCATAGGTTCCTCGGCTGAGGACAGCCTGCCCCACGCACCCACATCCGAGTGCCTGTATTTTAAAAGAAAAAAGTAAAACCATGAGCATATATGTGAAATGTTATTAGTTAGTTTGTAACTCTTGTTGCTGTCCAGATATAGCTGAAAATGTTGTTTAAATGTTGAAAAAATGCTGAGATTTGAAATTGGGGGCATGTGTGCTATTATTGCCTTTACTGCAATGAACATTTGCTCTTCATTTCCCGTGCTCCGTGACCAGGAAGAATGTCTGCTAATGAGGACCTGCAGTATTAATAATCATGTGGTAAATGGGAATCACACTCTCTAAACAGCAAGAAAGTGTTTATGACACTTTCTTTTCTTGCTTTAGAAGTCAGTGAAACATATGCTGCTCCTCATCTCTGCTTGTATTTGATGTACATGGTTCTTGTTTGCTCTCTCCCCAGAAAACACTTTTCAACTACAGTGGTGATACACAGCTCAGAACATGGAGCCCACACAAAATCTCACAGCCTCTGCAACAAATTTCCGCATCTGAAAGTGGAGGTGGAGTTAATACTGTGCGGTAAGTTTCAAATTCCAGATTATTGTTATTATAGTCAATGAAAATATTATTTAAAAAGTCACGAAAGATAGATCAAAAAGCTTTTAATGTCTAATGCTGAAATCTTGGAAAGAGAAAACTCTCTGGAGATTATAGTATGTGTTACTGTTATGCTGTCTTGATATCATATACTGTTCTATCAAAATACGAACTGCTAGACCTTAATATCATTTATTTAAAATGGAGACAACAAAGGAGAAAGAAAGTCGGAACAGCTAGAATGATTCCGAGTAATGCAGCAAGAATCAAGACTTAGGGCAACAGAAGTGAAAATCTAAGAGTTATTATGGACCAAGGGAGAGAGAAGACAAGACAGGGCAAATCCTGGAGAAGTCAGGCAAATAATGTTTGTAGCTTCATAGTTCAAACAGATTAAAAAATAAGTGGTTGCTTATGCTCCTGAGGAATTTATTTTCCCCTTGCTGCCCTCAGCTAGCTTTCTGCCAATGCTGAGAGCAGGGCAGGTTCTAGGAAGAAGAAGAGCTGCTCTGGCAGTGGGGCATGACTGAAGGTCAGGCTCGGACTAGCCTAGCGCTGTTCTAGGGTGAGCCGATAATTGAGAAGTCTCTGGGTGCTTTATTGGCTCTGCAGCTTGAACAATTAACTAAAGTGGGAATATCTGAACAGTTCACATTGGAGTATTCCTAGTGGATTTAAAGTAACTTCCATTTTATGCTGATTCTCTTCAGAGTAAGATTCAGCAAAGCATTTAAATGTGTGCTTAAGATCACCTTTATTCAGCTTTAAAGCTTGTGCTTAGCTTCAAGTATGTGTTTAAGTCCTATTGAAGTCAGTAGGAAAGATTTTCAAAGGCATGAAGGGCCTTTAGTTTAAGATAGGCTAGCTGGTCCATTTCTGCTGGAAATCAATTTCTGTCTTTGAAAAATCTTCTCTTTAAATCTGTGCCTAAGAGTTTTGCTGAGTAAGGATCCAACACTCTATGGAAGATTCCAAACAGTAACTGTAGTCTGAAATTTTTTTTCTTCTTTGCAAGTATAGGTGTATCTAACATGATCTGAATCATAATATTCCTGGGATGTGATTAGGTTTATCTTGAGCGACTTTAGTTTCTTTGATGTTAATACGGATATTTTTTGTCCTCCTCTTCATGGTACACGGCAATCTGATTTTTCTTCTTTCCATAAAATCATTCCATCTTAGCCAATGCAGTTGCTTTTGTCAAGCTCTTTGCTTCACTTCACTATTTTCCCATTACTGTGTGTCACCAGTGACTGTATTGCAGACCTTATTAACTTTGCTTATTTGAATACTTAAAATTTAGTTCTTGTTGAAATACTTAGTTGCAAGGCAGTTCTGTTCAGAGACTATGCAGTGTAACAGGAAAGCCTCTTCTGCCTTAAAAATAGACTGTACCAAAAAGATTTGACAATAGAGGTTTAACAAGTAAATCCTGCTAGAATAGGTGCAATTTAAACAGGCAAAATCATACTTTTGGTTCCATTATTTCCCCAAGGGTTTTAACTAATACAGAAATGTGATTTAAAAACTCTCAGCAAAATTACACTCCTAACCAGCTTGGCAATGCAGGCAAAGTTTCTGGTATAAAAGTACCCTGAGACTGTGTGTCATATACCCAGGTGCAGTTCTTGCCTTGAGGTTCTAGTCATGCAAGGAAACAAAACACTGTACAGTGCCAAAGTATTACAGCTGTCAGGATACGTTACGGGTAGAGTTGTGTTAGCTGTAGTTTAGTGGACTGTATAATTGGAAGCTGCAAGGCGGATGTTCCAAGCAGCAGTCAGCTGCTGTGCAGTGGACGACATATACGTATGCTGTGCGTTTTCTCATTTCTACTAGTATCACATACCTAATAATTAGAATGGTAAGCACAAATGCACATACAGATATTATAAACACGTAACAAAATACATTTTAATTGTTCACAGATGCAATTAGTTGTTTTTTAAACTTCACATGGAGCAATTCTAGTCATCATATATTTATATGTTTAATTAATTTGGGAAGAATGGGTATCCTGGAATTTATAAAGTTTAAGGTTAGAGCACAAGACTAGAGGAGGTGTAAGTAGTGTGCTCTAACCTTCATTTTCCAGACTTCTCAAAGGTGGTAGTAGTCCAGAAATTGCACGAGGCAAGATAGAAAGCTGGTATGGGGCCCTGCACGCACTGGGGCAAGTGCAGTTTGCATTCACAGTTTGCATTTGGGCATGTTGTTAGATCTACAGGTATGCACATGTGTTCCGAAATGGCATAGACAAAATTTAGCAGATTCAAAAAAGAGGCCATTCTTTTGAAAATATTACCCTTTTCTGTAAGGATGGTGAAAAAAGAGAATGGGAATGGGGGAGATGGGTATAGAAGAGGATAAGGGACAGTAACCACATAAAAATTCATGGGAAGAGGGAAGGAATTAACAGAGGGGGGCTGTAGCCTTGCTCCCCTCACCTAAGGAATATCATACAGTAACAACCATGTAGTTCTCTTGCATAATAGCTGCTGCTCTGCCTGTCATAAGGAAACATGCAATTCCAGCTGATGTGTTTTTGTGTTAACCAGTCTTAGAAACTGAATCTGCAAAGAGAAGGCATACAAGAAGGCTTGCACACCGCTGCACTGGCTGCCTGCGTAGTGGATGTTGCTAAATGACTGGCTGCTTATGCACAGTGAATGAGCACTGACTATCTCAGGCACAGTCAGCGCGTGCCCGTTGTGGGGTGAGGGAACTGGGAACTAAACATGAAAATTTGGACCATGCCATGGTAATATTTTCTCCACCTACATTTTAAGAGAGAAAGAATTTTTTTGCTCATACATACTGTAGCTAGCTTGACATAACTGGGATCTACCACCTAATGGAATTACATGAGCAGCAGTTTAAAAACTTGTGATTCTCTGCTTGGCTGAGTTGAGACCAACTACATCATCAAGTTGTAACTGTATGTTCTAAGTTTCTAGGCCAAGCTCAGCCATCAGCTACACCCACACAAGCTCATTGACTGAAGCACGCAGATTCGATGGGAGTTTAATTTAGAGTAGAATATAGTCAAATATCCTTATCTTATGTTTCCAGCTTTTCATCGTCTTAGCAGTTGTCTATAACCTGATCTGCTTACTGAAGTAGTTCCAGTGCTGACTTTTTGTTCACAAAGTAATAAGATTGCTGTCATAAATAACATGTAGTTCATCTGGGTGTAGAATAGCTGTCTGCGCATTCTCTGCCAGAAAAACTTGCTTCATGGACATTAGATCCTTTTCTTTGTTTTGGGTAATAAGGCTAATGTTAGGAAAGGGAAACAACTGGCCTCCTATGAGCATAATGTGCTGTTATTCCCTGACAGCTTGCATGACTTTATCTCTGTCCCACTCATCCGAGAGACTAAAGATTACTGTGCCTCCATCTGTGCTATTTTCAGGATTTTTGTCGATGCACGCAATAGCATTTTTCAATATAAATAGGATTTCCTGCAAGATCCAGATCTAAAATTTTAGAGAATCTATTTTCCTACATAGCCTTGAAAGCCTTAGGAATCTTGAGACACAATGCTTATATAAAAAAGGCCCCTTCTTATCAAACAGATCTAGTGGTAGTGTGTATTCATAGCCATACCCTCTTACTATGACAGTAAAGCCAAATATCCTGCTTTTTAGCAATGTGGAGATAATGATGAGAGTTTTGGTACAGCTTGTACCTCATCAGCTGCCAAGTGGTGTACCACAGATGTCCCTGGGGGCAGAGGATGGCCTCTGTGGTCACACAACTGATGATGCCCTACTAGAAGAAAATAATTAAGCACGAGTTATTTTCTGGAATGAAATCCAGAGCTAGAAATTACAAAAAAATCATATTTTAATTGTAAACTGAACACTTTCAGTCCAGAAACTTTAGAAAAATAGTCTCAAGACTTCTGTTTTAGTCAGTTTTCCGGTCAGTTATTAGTCTGCTCGTCTATTTCAGTCAGTTAAACCCCCACAGTTGATTATGAAAAATCTCCAAGGATCACTCCACCGCTTCAGTGTTGTGCAAGGATGCCTTTGTTGGGGGAAGACGGCAGCCCTGCCCCTTGCCACGCAAGCTCCCACCTGTGTCCTCCCGCTCTTCCCCGACAGGCATTTCCTGCTAGCGAGCGGCTTGTCTGCTCCCCTTTTCAGGCTGGCCGGACCTGCGGTGTTGGCCTGGAGTCTGCGCACGTGCGTACGGTCCGGCGCAGAGCTGCGACGGGGATGCGCTCTGAGGGCAATGCAGTGTGTTAGGCTACAGCTGCTTACTGTGAGAGTCCTTCTGCTGTCCTAAAGTCTCCCCCTCTGCGGGTGCGGAAGCAGAAGGGTATTGCAGGGACACCCCAGGACACACGGGAAAGCCGTGCTGTGCCACCGCTAAGGGAAACCTCTGTGACTTTTCCAAACAGCAGCCAGACTCAGCACAGCTGGTTTAGCCCTGACAAGCAGCGACACTGGAGGAAAGAGTCAGAGTTCTTTGGGGCTTGGGAGAAGTGGCTGCACTTGCCCTTCACTGCAGGTGGGGTCTCTCCAACCAAAAATGCCTGTGAAAACATAGAGGGTTGTTTGTGTTCTTCTTCAGTCTCGCGGGTCGTCCCCCACCTCCCCCTGTTAACGTTTCCAAATACAGTCAGTTTGGGTGTTGCTTATAAAAGTTTTCAGATAAAAGGTTGATTACTAAATTGATGGTGTCCTTCTAAAAGTGTATTAATTTGGGTGTATTTTAGAACACACTTTCATTTCTAATCCCATTATTTGCAAAGCAACTCTGCTTAGAAATTTATCCATTGCATTTTATAATAAGGAATTATATAATGGATTAGAAACTCTTTACATACAGAGCTATATTTTCGCTGTGTTTGTGTATTATCTGTGGCAATGGTCCAGACTGGGCTCCTTAAGCATTCCTGCAACAGGGATAGTAACATATTTGTCATCTTTAGTCAAATCAGATAGTACTTACAATTTTTAACGTGAAATAAAAATATAGCCTAGCAGTCAAGTAATTTTTAAATACTTTAAAACCACATGGCTCTTATTTTATCATTAATTACATATTGGGGGTGGGGTGGGGGTCTGTACATTACAATTTAATCAAAGCTGGAATAATAAAAAATTGCTATATCCGTTCTCCTGATGATCCCCTGGGACTCAAATAATATCCTCTTGGGTTCAAATGGATTTCCCTTTGTTTTTTTTTCAGACTTACTATCTAATAAAATAAGGGTTTGGAATAGAAACTTATCACTTAGGTAATTAAATAGTATAGACATAAGCCCTAAAATGATTGCCATTTTGAAACTGTTTTTTTTTAATGACAGAAAGCATTACTACTTGGAGACATGAATGTAAATTTAATAAGGCTTTGGATGAAATGTGTATATTAAGGCTTTAAAACACATAAAGATGTGGTTCAGATTGCTCTGTGGGAAAAAATACAGTGAAAATATTGAGGTACAGACTATGCTGCGTTATATAAACTGATATATTTTTCTTTGCTTTTGCACATGCAACAGGAGACAAATAAAAGCTTGGAGTCACCTAGTGAGAATGCAAAGGCCTGCATTGTCTCATATTTTATTATGATTAGTATTGCACTCTTCATCCTGAAATGCTAAATATGCTTTTCTGTCCTAAATTATGTAGGACCACTGGCTTGAGCCAATTTCTCAGTGCTATTTGTTTTTATTTCCTTACTGAGTTTCAGAAATTCAGGAGAGAAAAGAAATGAAACATTTCAGATTGAGATGCAAACTTTCAGGAATGAAACATGGCCCGCTACAAAGGGCCTAGGAGGCAAAGACTAGGCAAGGGAAGCAAAGCTTACCTAGTAGCTTCTTGAGGAGAAAAAGAATATATTTAGGTGCTGCTCCCCTCCAAGGTTACTCATTTACTCTTGAGCTGAGACGTGCTTCTGCACTTTGCTTCCTACACCAACTGCAAAGACTAATATCTTTCTAAGCTGTTAAAATATGTTTAATCTCTGTAATGGTGCTTGGGGAATTGTACCATTCAGAGATAGGGCAGGAGCAGGCATTGCAGTTTCTGAGAGGTCTTCTATCTTCTCTTAGGAATATAAGGATAAGTGTGTCTTTTCTCTCCTTTGGGTGCAGGAATTGGAGTGGTTGGATCTTTGCCATGCCATCATGTTGGGAGTGCAGGGTCCCGAGCAGTTAATGAATGCTTCACTGTGTTCTCTTTATAAGCTGGTTTTATTGAAAAATAAGCTATGTTTCTGAGCTGAAAGTTTGCAGGTTTTAGTAAGTTTAGGAATGGATTAGAAGTAACTGAGTCAAGTTTGCGACTACACTAGACCGTGGACTGGAGAGCTCACTACAATTCACTTTCATGCTGTGTGGTTCATCATCTTGAACCGTTGAGATCACAGAGATATAAGCTTACTGTATGGCATGAAGTTCATTTATTATCTTTCATTCTGCACTCCAACTGTTTATGACAGTTTCAAAAAGTTATGTTTTATTACTATTTTTTCAATTTGACCAAACTTTTGAAAGACCAGCCTGTAAATTTGTGTCTGTAAAACTTAAACTCATATTTTGCACTCACAGTTGAATCTCGGAAGGATGCAAGCCTTCTGTGAGGCTAATGGAGAGTGCCAACACTTCAGTTCTACAGATGCAAACTTTCTGGGAAAAAAAAAAAGCATCTACAAAAAAGGTCTTGAAAAATTAAGTTCAGCTTACTTACTGGAACCACTTCATTAAACTGAGAGAGCTGTGTTGGGGCTGATGTTGCAAAGATGAAGATAATTCTCTTTTAAAACCTTCATACGATACAGAACATTTGAGTCACCTAAAAGTTTAAAATGTCATATACTGGAAAAAACAATAACCACAATTTTTGCACTTTGTTTTGTATTGAAGAAAAAAAAGGATTTCCTGTGACTTTTCAGAATTATTTGCAGTAATAAACATTTCAGAGTAAAAGAACATTAGGTAACCTTCCTTTCAGTTCTTTCATACTGCTAACTATTCAGCTGAATTAGCAAGAAAGAATTCAGTGAGATGTAAGTGTTGTCTGGAACAAAAATGTAATTGATTTTGATAATGGTAAAATTATGGAAAGAACAGCAGTGTGTAAGAACACCTCTTTCCACACAGCACAACTGAGGACCTTTGCTACCACTTTGACTTCTGTTTGCAATACTGATTTAAATACAGCTGCAAGAAAGAGGAAGAGCTTGATTCTTACTTGGTTTGCACATCATCAACAGAATCATTAGCAGAATTTCATTTCTTCAAAATACACACGACTGGTATATTTGCAGAAACAGGAAGGACTCTGAGTTTGTGATGACAGTGAAAAAATGAATCTTATTCTCATAAATTAAGCAGTTTTGCTGTAGAAGTGCAAGATTAGATTCTATGACATTACAGTCATAAGCGACTGTTACTATTTACTGTTTGTACTATAGTATTACTGCTACAAACCCCAATATATGGAACACTATGAGATAAGAGCCACTTTTCAGAGTATGGCCATTGCTGAGGCCCATGGTATTTGTTTGTAGCTTTATATAGTATTAAAAAAGGTATTGAATGGCATATCAAAATGTCAGTTATATATTTTAATAACCATTTTATGTAGTTTTGACAAACTTAATTGTCTAACAGCTAATTATACAAGATATTGTACTCCACAAAAGTCAGCTGCTAATGGCAAACCAGGTAGCTGTTAGAGGCTACAGCTGTCTATTTTCTTTTTTATTTTAAACAAAAGTTGCTGAAAGCAATTTCATCCAATACAGAGAAAGAGTCTTCTTTTCACATAGTCAATATTTAGAATAAAATAATTTAAGTCTTCTTTATTTTAAAATTTCTAAGTAGTAATTTTGTATTAAAAGCTAAAGGCTTTTCTCATTTAAGAAGTAAATGATCAAAAGCTGCATCTGCTTTCATGCAATAATTTCATGTAATAAAGATTCCAATGCATGTTTGGGATAATGGATATATATTACTGTACATATTGTAATTAATGTGCACTGAAATGTAAGGCCACAAAAAAGAAAATATGGAAAAGTTGCTTAAATTTTAATCATCCCCTTGACGGAGCAAATCCATGGCATGTCATACTTAAAGATTTTTCAGGCAGGAATAAACTCCCCCAAAAAACAGGAGTGATAACTTCCATAATGAAGTGGTCAGAATACAAAAGCAAGACAAAAAGATTTTGATGAGCACAGGATAAATAGCATTCCTTCTCATTAGTCAGAGTGTTTGCAGTGTGGGATGTCATGCACACAACTCATGCACATGCTCTTTGCTGACTGCAGTATCTATGCATGCACAAATATACTAACATTTGCTTCAATGCGAATTTTGCAAGAGGCTCCCTCTCTCCAGTTGGAGACTAACCTTTGGGACAGGAAAGGTGTCCTCATCGCTAGCTGGCTTTTGTGAAGCTGTTTTATTTGGGTGGGACCATTCATACAGACATGTTCTGTTCTCTGCATGCTGCAACAGTAACAACTGAGGATCATAATGTCTTCATTTGTTCAGACTCAGTCTTAGGCACTTATTTGACTATGCTCTTAGACAGGCTGTTGAATGGAGAAATTTGCGTACATGCTACCTGCTTTTCCTTATATCCTAAATGGTAGTCTGTGCTCTGTTTCAGCAAGGAAATGTACACTGCTCTGGACCCAGGAGATGCTGGCTCCTGTGCAGCTTCTTTCTGGGAAACTGTGTTTAGTAAGAGGTTCTTGAAAGTGAAAATAAAATACAAACTACGTTATGTGAGTGGTAGCTGGTAAAGGAAGCCACATGGCCCATTTGGCTTCTCCTTTGGAACTGTTCCAATTCAGATATACTTAATAGTGTAAGCCAGAGTAAATCCCATTTTGCAGGAGAGCAATGCAGCCAAGTCCCAAAGGGGAAATAGAGAGAGCAACATGATTGAAAGCAGAGGGGCAGTTGGATGGGCGAGTTGCAGACAGACTCACTGAAAAATCACATAAAACATCTATCTGATCCAGCAGGGCTTCTTGGCTCTTTTGTGCTGATACCCAGAGGTTGTCCCCCCCACTCACCCCTAAAAGCCCCAGGAGAAAAGATACTAAACCAGGAGTCATGCCAGAGATCAAAAAGCTCCCTGAGTGCTCTTTCTCACTGGAGGCCTCAGGGCAGCCCCAGCTACCGGAGGCTGAGGCTGTGTCAGGGGCTGGGAGCTGTGTCTGTGCACGGTGTCTCCACCTGCCCTGGTATGAACCTGCTGGCCTTCTCCCACAGGAACCTATTGCACAGGTGTAGGATGGGGGACCAGTCCCAGCAGTTGATTCCAAAAACTCCATGTAAAAATTACATTACCTTGCATCCATTTCAAAGAAAACAAATGTCTCCCTTTTCAACTGTTTGTTGAAAACTTTATAGGTATATATTTTTCTTGTAGATACGTATTCTAAATTCCAAATGGCACAATGAAACTTTGGAGGTTGGGTATTTATCATGTGACAGTACCAAGGCAAATGCAAAAAATGGTGGCAGGAGTTTACAAATGATCTACAAACATAAATATCCAGCATAATGCATGCTCCTCGTTGCCCATGCTGCAAGTATAATTTAGTTGCATTAAAAAGGTATCAGTCCAAGTTTGTTTTATAGAAATCACATAAGAGGTTAAGTGTGACATATTCTAAGCTTGATGGAACTTTATAAAGTGAGTATCATATGTTCAAGACAGTAATCAGAGGCTCAAGGTAACCAAAACCACATGCAATTTGCATATGGTAATGGACTGAAAAATGTGGGTTTTCTGCTGCCCCAGTTCTTGTTCCAGAGTGTAATTAGAGAAGCTGTGCTATGCCTTGGGAAACAATTCAAGGCCTGATACTGAAAAAAATGCTGCTTCCCTGGGAGAATAGGTCTAAGAGTAGCCCAAACGGCAGCTGCCCCAGTGTTCTCCATACAGGTAATAAGAGCAGCTCATCTGTACACCATAGGACCCACTTACACAGCCCGGCACTTCTAGGTTCCTGCAGGTTAGTGTCGCCCACTGAATCCTGAAAGAGCCTGAAACCAGGTGCTTTGACAAGCAGGGAGAATGATGCTGGGTCGGAGGACCAGACTGTGGATGTCAGGGGATTTCTTAGGAGTATCTCTAGTCTGATCCAATAGACGGAATATCCATTAATGGTCAGCTCATTTGGTGTGCTTCTCGAGCTCACCTGCTGCTGTGGTTTCATCTGAAAATAATTAAGTTTGCATGCTCTGAGAGCACACTGCAAGGCAAACCACAGCATAAGTAGGTTTGACCAGGAGATGTTATCTAAACTGCATAGTGAGTGATCTGGTCTCTCAAATCTTTTCAACTTGGCAGGCAGAGCCCTTCACACCCCGAGCTGAAGGCTTGGTTTTTGACTTATGAATGATTAATCTTATGATTTTTACATTTCATTTTCAAAGCTTCCAGTTTGGAAAATAATATTGCAAGACTTGAGGGAACCATCCAAAGATGGTAACTTTAGTACTTAATAGTATGTGGTCCATGATGTTGTTCTCCAGAGAAATAGAAATAAGCGATTTGTGGAATAGGATTACACCTGGCTACCTTCCAGAGGTGCTAGGTTGGTCACAGATTTAGATACCATCAGTTAACTGCTAGAGAGAGAATGTATTGACCAATTTCATTGTTACAGTTATTAGCTGATAACAACTATTACAAAATTTGTGACGCTGAGAAGACACAAATGAGGCTATGGGAAATAAATGGGTTCACATCTGCCCTGCTCCTAGTGCAGGTGCTATCCATAGGTGGTAAAGCCCATCCCAGTGGCATGGAATGGCTTTCAGAGGAGATGGGAATCAGCTGTGCTGTAGGCATGAACTCTTGCCTTGCTTTTACTTTGTAACAGGATTAAGACATAGCGATGGGATGGTGTAAGAAAGCTGTCACTCTTGCATTCATGGTGTCTGTTTTTCAAGGATTTCTGCCTCCAGACTTATAAGCGGGCCCCTTTCATTAGTTCCAATTTAAGTTAAGGGTTTAATATTTATCTGTTCTTAAAAAGAAACTCATTAATAGCTGACAGCCTAAAAGTAATAGCAATAAGTAACAGCAGCAAAGTCCGCTTCTTTACAATTAACTTTGTACTGCAGCTAACATGCAAAGTCTAAATATAAATCGAGGTACCCAAGCAGTTGAAAAGCTGCAGTTTAATCAATGTATGACTCTTTTTAGCTTTAGCCAAGAGAAATTCAGTCAGATTATGAACCACGATTTTGTCGCTTCATTTTCCACTATATTCATACAGGGAATATACAAGAAAATGGACTCTGGGTTTGCATTTCCTTCTAGTCTTGTGCAGCAGCATATTAAGTAATAGCATTTGCTGGTCTAGTCTGCACTTTAATACGTTTTCTTCACTTGCTTAATTGTATTAATGGAAAGAGGAGGAGGATTTTGTGGCTAGGGCAGAGGACTGGAAGTCAGGTGATCTGGGTTATATTCAGAGTTCTGCCACAGGCTTCCTGTGCAGCCTGCTCTAATCAGGTTTGCTAATACATAAAATGAAGGTAATGACATTTCCCCTTCTTACCAGGGTGTTGTGACACTTAATTCATTAATGTTTGTAAAGTGCTGTGTGCTCCTTGCTTCTAAATGTGCTCCTTACTGTAATGTCTTATGGATGATATTAAAGTTGAGAATAATATTACTTTAGTGCCTGTGCTAAAAGTTGGCTGAAGTGTAATAAAGGCCATTATTTTCATGTATTTTATGAGCTACTGGAATCTTTTAGATGACTTACTTGAAATTTAGCTAATAGAGGTATAAAATATACTATGTCAGTACTATGCCTGATTTTTACTTTTTGTGTCCTTTCACTATGATGAAATATTTAGCAATAAGCAAGGCTATCTTATTCAGACTAAGAGGAGGAAGAAAGAGTTTGGCATAAATACTCCAGCTGTTTCACTTCCAGCCCTGTTACAGAGCCAGCTCTCTACCCTGGTAGATCCCCAAACTGTTCTGTGTCCCAGGGCAAAATGCACGGAAAACTTGAGCAAGAAATGAAGTAAAAAATATTTTTAGATAGGAAAATGAGGAGTTGTAGTATTTACCTAAATTGCAACAATGCTGCAGGACTCAGCAAGTGTATAATTTATGTAGTACAGTTAAAAACAAAACAAAAAATACTTCTAAAATCTCTGAAGATTCAGCAATGCAACACCCAGTAAATTCACTAATAGTCACATGCTTAAATCTCGATGTAGCACAGGAAAATAACTCTGCTAAAGTTTACTCTTTCTTAAATGTGGAATACAATATATTGTTTAGAGCAAATGGAAGTTGTGCATAGAAGTGAAAGAAGAATAAAATGCTGAGTTCTTAAAATTAAAAGCAAGAATATTATTAATGTTCATTGTGCACATGTGGATTTTTTAGAATGTGGTAATTCACTAAAATTCTACTCCTCTATAAAATCTAATGTTTATCAGATAATTGTAATATGTAAACCTATCTCTTTTTAATAGCCAGTGATAATTACATCAGGTGAAAAGAAGAATTACAGACTTACCATAAATAGAAGCAATTCATTCCAGGCTATGCAATGTTTGTCAGAGAGTAACCACGCTGCTGATATAGCAAAAGAAAAAGCGTACATGTCCCCTTACAAGCACTGTCCCACATTAAATTAGTAGGAAGGAAGGAAAGCAGCTGACACTTACTATCAATATAAAAGTTCCCAGGAATTCTGAGAGGGCTTCTTTGACCAAGCTGTTCTTCAAGGCAAATTTCTCCTTTAAACTCCTCTTGTTTTTCCGGCTCATTTTTGCTTCCTCTATTGCTCTGGAGCCCTAGTTACAAATACACACAAAATTTGCTCTGTAATCGTCCCTGCTTCAGCTGAACTTTGGCACTTTTACTTATACATTGAAATATGAGATTTCATCCTGTACAGCCAGTGAAATCATCTGACTGCAGGCATTGACAGAACCAATTCAACGTGCCCTAACGATTCATCATGAGTTTTCCATCCTGTGCCTTCTCTGGGTATGCTTCTATTTATACTGGCTAGACAATACCAGTAAGTTCACAATCAGAACTTTTCTTTTTTCCTGCAGAATGGATTAATCATTACCTTTCGTGCTACATTACTTTTTTTTTCTGGAAAAAATGGATAAGATGTCGCCTGTCACCCTGATCAAAAAAGACAAAGAGAGATATTACAAAATAAGGAACAAAAATATGGAACAAAATTTCGCTCTGACCTAACTGGGATTTAAGCCATGCTACTATTGGCTGTTTGAAAACTTTTCAAGGCGAGGTTATGAAAGAGAGGGAATGCTTGTGAGGACACTGTGCTCTAGTCCTGTAAACAAAAGCTCCTATTTTGTCAGTTCGGAGGGATTTCAGTAGCTAAAGAGGAATCATACTTTGGAAGTGTGTTGAATTTGTATATTCATACACAATACTCTTTTTGGACTAAATGTCTTTCTCTCTAGTGACCCGCCCTGTTTACAAAAGAGCAATGAGGCAGAATAAATTAGGAACATTTAATGAAATCTGCTTCGGTCCAGTGGCTGTCTATCGTGCAGTATTGGCAAGTGAGGCACTGAGAATGTGTCTTCAATACGTTTAGCTTTAAAGTGCATAGGTGCTACAAGATGAAGCAGTATAATATTATTTTCCACAGTTCTGAGTAAAAACTGGTGATGCTGAATATGTCCAAGAACTGGGCCTCCTGGAGAAAAATATTACACTCTTAATCTCTTCAGCATCTTGAATGTTTTTAGCAGATGTAATACTGACTTGACTAACATGTTGTCTGGTTCATTTACAAATATTTTCTTTATTTGGCTTGACAGTAAAACCTTGGCTCAGTTCTGGTAGGTTATTTTGTCATGTGTTGTAGATGCTCAGTGACTTGGTTTGTATCTGTCCTAAACCTTTTTCCCCTCAGTGGTAAATACATTTAGGCCTGTAAGTAATGTTGCCTGCTTTGAATGAGATAGAGCCTTACAGGATTGGGCATATGGGCTTCTTCCCTGCTGTCCCATCAGTGCTTGTACTTCCCTCAAGCTAGGGCTCAGTGCAGCTGTAGCCATCTTACCACCACCAATTTCATCCCTTAACCACCCAGTCTCTCCAAACCATCCAGTTTCATCCCTTAATCACTTTTCTGTGTCCTTTTACCCACCTGTCTCTACCTCTGCATTCAAATACACTCCACCATCAGCCTGTGGGGAGCCACAGAGGTGATGACTTATGTGCTAACTGCATCTGTAGCAGTGCTGCATGGAGCCAGGGGAGCAGCTGGGCAGCAGCAGCTACAGACAGTCCTTTGCAGGGATTTAAGCCACAGTGCAGGTCAGCACTTGCACAGAGACAGCCGTGAGCAGCCTCTGGGAAGCCCCTGGAAATAGCTTGTGTATTGCAGTTTGAAAACCTTTACCCTACACACTGCAAAACAAAGATATTATTCAGGACCCAACATATTAAAGTATATGTTTATTATATCTATAAGAGAAGAAGTCTTTCAGAATTGTGTGTACAGTAGAACTGAAGGAGAATCCCGAGGAGACCATTCATTACAGTAAGAATGAGATAAACCACTTCCTCTCTTCCAGGAAAATGAGAAATAAATAAATACATTTATGAAAACAGTTTTTTAGTTCTCTCTCCACAGCAGCTCTTTCTCTTACGCAGATGCAGGCCTTCCTCACAAAGTATTATGCCGATGCCTCTCAGTTTAGTCTCATAACAGGTGTGAAAGTGTTGTCTTCATTTCTCAACTAACAATAGTGCGGTAGCGTCTGTGACACAGTCAGAAACCCCTACTCATTTGTCCAGACTGTGTTGCCTTCCCCATAATGATTTTCTGTTTTTCGGGGTGGATAACCAGGTTCCTGATGCAAGTATGTGCACCTTACATTTGCTTTCTTCAGGTTTTCTTTAATACTCCATAGAACTCACATAATTTAACTCCATTACAACTTAAGAACTGTGATGTTAAGTTAGACTGAAGCTCCTTCATGTGGCTTGACAACCAGATTCCAGCAGAGGCTGGTACAGATGCTCCAAGAAAGAGCAGAAGAACACGGCATACAGGGAATAACTACTCCCTTGGTATATCCTCCCTGCTTTTGGCAACCAGCAGTTTATAGTCAATGCTGCACCTTGAAAAAGGGGGCAATAGAAAAATTGAACTCAGTATATCCTTTCATTGTATTCAGAAAGAAGTTTTAAAGAAATTTCCCAATTCTAACAAATATGTACACGGCATTACAAGAAAGTCAAGTGAAATGTAAAGATAAAAGAAATGTCATGATCGTTTCGACCTTAATTGCTAACCCTTATGATCCATGTTCCCTGTTACTGGCATTTTGTCACATACAATAATTGGACCACCTGGTTGAGCAATGGAAAGAAAATACACTGTGATTACTGTTCTCTACTGGTCTCCTTCCTCTGGTCCCTGCTCCCAGTGTCGTAATGGTAACAATACTGGCAGTGTCACCCATGTAATATCAACTGCTGTGGAGTCTGAGGGAAGTTAAACAGAAGTGCAAGGGAGAATATTAAAAATAAAAAGATATCCTTCAAAAATGGAAGTCATGTATAAGCAAGGAGCGTAAAAGTATATAAACTCTTTCAAATTAAATGTAGAACCACAACAGAGCTGACCAAAGGTTTTAAGGAGCACCTTGCCAAGAATGTAGAAGTAATAATATAAACTTTTTCAAATTCCATCACCAGAGGAGTCCTGCAGGAGAGTAAGTGAAACTATAGAGGATGAAAACATAGAAGAAGCAGTCAAGGTGGGTAATTCCATAGCAGAGAAGCTAAAGCTTTCTTTGCATTGCTAAAGAGTCAAACTTAGGTGGGTTGAGTGTGAGGAACCATCCTAAATGACTTTTCAGTAGGAGACACTTTAAGAGAAATTGGTAAGTTAAACAGTAACTAATTGCTGGAGCCGTGCGGTGTTTCCCCTAAGGGAGTCTAACCTTCAGTTACTGAAGTGCCAGTGGGTCATCTTTTGCTGTACTCAATCCCAACGTCAGCAAAAAGGAACGTAGCAAATGTACCGCTGGTCTCTCAAATAAGGCTCCAAGGGTGACCATGGGAATTACAATGCTGTCAGTGTGACTTCTATGCCAGGAAAATTAATTGCATTGTAGTAAAGGATAAGATCAATAGACACACAGATGAAGCTGGTTTTCTGTAGAACAATCAAAATGGTTTCTGTTACGGGAGGTTATGCCTCACAAATCTGTTGACATTCTTTAAAGACGTCAACAAACATGCTGATATTATTGTTCATGCTTGAATGTGTGATCAGTGTAACCTTAGAACTGAGATCACAAAACCGAGACCCTTGGGACCCTTACCCCAAGGCAGTCTGCACTGAACTATTCCTTCTCTTCACCTGGATTCAAGCAGAGCAAGAATTCATACACTATGTATAACCTAAACCATTTTTTATGAGTAATCTTCATTCCTACAGAAATAGCCAAGTAGAGAATAATACACATAGCTCCCACAGTTTAATTCTCATGGGTAACAGTATATACTGTACTGAATTTTTAATAGTACATTATTCAGAGTATCACATAAATTGTTATTACTGATGTAATAAAACCTAAACCAACACAGCTGGAGAGACCAAGGCTATAAATATATCATATATTTTTTTGTGTTGTAATAATATGGGCCAAATTATTTTCAAGTCTAAATCTGCTGATTTTAATTGAATTAGACAAGGTCTGAATATGTATATTTGCTATAATTCATGTCCCTGTACAAATGCCCTTGTCTAATTTATATTTGTACAGAAAAAATGCTGCATGGTCCTCCTTAAAGGACATTCTCTGTTTTGTGGATTGATTATACTGCTGGGCAACTCAAAAAACATCAGGGAAGATCTGAACACATGGGCAACTCAAAAAATATCAGGGAAGATCTGAACACATTGCAGTGTGTTCAGAATTCTGAGGTATTTGAGTACCTAAAAGAACCCATTTATTTAGTTCTTGTGCTTGCTGATCATCCCTCCATCTCTGCTGTGGTCCCTGGTGGATCAGTGCTATTATATGTCTCACAGGGGCAAACATTTGCAGTGTCAGGGTACTGCACATACAGTGACCTCTTGAGAATGTCTTTGTTCTTTTTTCTCTGTTTCTGTCATCTCAGTGTTTAGATGAAACACTACAGTTCAGATCGTGCATATGAGATCAAAAAGGCATGACATATTTACATCTCAAACTTTTTGCCAGTATCTTTAAGGCCTGATTAAAAGCTCACTGAAGCCCACTACTGCTGACACTGATTTCAGTGAAAATGAAATTGGTCTGTCTCTGGAGCAGGACCCAAAACTTTTCTTCGTTGTTGATTAGCTAGCTGGGCACACCATCAGGGCTCAGTGCATAACTAATACATACATCGTTATATAATTGATGATCGTAAAGTTTATAATTTGTTGTACTGACCTGTCAGTGTAGAATATAGGCTCTGTTGGTTTCTGAGTTGGCTTAATCTCTACAACAGCAGTGCAGCGCTGCGCTGGAACGCGTGCTCTCCCCGGCGCGGTTTGGCACAGATAACTTTCCTCCCTGAAGGGGCTCTGGGACAGGGCTGTCCGTGCTAGCGAAAAGTGAAGGTGTTAGGGTGTGCAGATCTTTTTGTATGCCAGTGTTATCTGCTGCACTAGGCAGGGCTTCCTTTTAAAGGTGCTGGGTGTGGTTCTAGTAGAAGCTTATGGGGTAGGTTACGGTATGGGCAGGTCTGACTTTCTGAATGCCTCTGGAAAAAGACTATTTAAGAATTTTGCTTTTAGAGAACAGATCAGTTTAGTACAGACAAGCACTCTGTTGCAGCCAATTCCCTGTCCTTTTTTTTGTGCGCTTTCCCATTTTGGGAGCAGTTAATGTCCATGAGCAGTAAATGCGAGGGAAGATGTTTGTCAGCGTGGTCTTTTTTTTTAAAAAAAAACCTTTCTCTGTTTCAGAATTCTTTATAAAAATGCCCACAAAATGGAGATCAAAGTTTTAAATTCAGCTCTGCTATTAAAAACAAAAGATTTCTTGGTAAATGTATCCATGCAGCATGAAGAAAACCTCAAAGTGGGCCTTGCAATGATATAAGCCCTATATTTTCTTAATCAGAATGGGATATGTTATCAAAACCTTTTACCTTTCTACAGGGTACCCATGCAAGAGTCACACTGTGACTTATTTCGGCTACTAATATAGCTACAGGGTTCTGAAGAGCAGGAGATCGGAGCTTATCTAGTTAGTAAAAAACATTTAACATGAACACCAAAGATAATGACAGACTTGACTCCATTAACACTTAAAAAAAAAGGCAAAATAGTGCATTTGGCAAACAAACAGATGTAGCTAAACAAGAGAGCAGATTTGTGGTCCTGAACCATTACTACTCTCAGGAAAGCGTCAGTTTTCTGCATCTGACTTGCCAACCTACTTACCTTCAGCTGTCTCCACTCCAGGCAGCCTCCAAGTATGTATTGTTGTCTAGCTACATTTTCACTCTCTGTTACAGAAATATTTGCTACAAGAGATGCTGTTTGTGGTGCTCTGTCCCCTCTCTCCTGATCCATTTGTTTTGAATCTGTGCTCTAAACACTCATCCCTCATCTTCTAGTAGGTGAGGTGCTACTCTGCCTGTTTTTCACTCTTTTAATTCCCTTTCATTCAGAATGGTTCACATTTGAATGTTTAAATCCTCTGTCTTTCCAGAAACATAAGTTTTGCTTCTGGAATTCTTTTTAGATATGAGATACTAACAGTACGGATGAGAAAAATATCTTGGACTTCTGTATAATAATGTTGGATTGTCAGGCCCAATTCCTTTGGCACTTCACGATCAAGACTTTTTAATCGAAAAAGATTCCTCTGAGGTTAGCAGCATATTCTTCATAGGATATACATAGGAGCACACCCAAGCAGCAATCTTTTGTTACTTCCATGCTGTATCCATATTCATTACGGTAATGAATCTATTAATTGAATATGTAAGTTCAGGTAATTAAATATAAGACTTATTTCTTTAGTTTAAAGGGTAATAATAAAAAATTTAAACTTGCAAACTAGATCACACATTTAGTGATGATAAATGTGAACTGGAAAGTGCAATATTCCAATATGAATTAGTTAATTGCATCCGTTCATTAGGTGATACACATTAGCAGAAGGTCAATTCATTTGAGGCTTGATGTGTTTTACAAATAATAAATTCAAACAGGTAAATTGAAGAGAAATTCAAAATAGAAAGGTGAGTTATATATTTAAACTCAGCATAGAGTTCCTACAACCAAGAGCACACTAGCTATAGCTTTGCAGTTAAGAGCCTGCATGCCTTAGAGCAGCGTCGTAGGCGCCGCATGTCGCCATCACACGTGCTGTGCTTTAAAATCTGGGTGCTCTGCTGCGGCGACTGGGGCAAGCAGTCCCCCTGGCTGCATGCAGCGCGGGGACAAACTGACCCGCGTGAGCTGGGACATCTCCAGAGCTGAGGAGCGGCCCCTCGGTCTGGCTCCCCAGCCAGCGCACCCGGCCTCCTGCGCCGCACGTGGTGACAGATTACGTTTAACCCTGCTCTGCACCGGTAAGATCCACCTGGGAAACCGACCCGTTTCTAAAGTGAGCCAAGCGTTAACAGTCTTCCAAACATGTCCTGCTTATCGCTGTCACTGCAACTGAACTATCTGTGGCTTGGTTAAATTCTTCAATCCGAGTTTAAATTTAGGACTGATTTTACTGTAGCAACAATTTACAGTTCTACTGGGTGTAAAATGGCCAGTATCACAGATTAGAAAGCTGACCCATTATACTCCTTTTTGTAAAAAATTTTTCAAGTGAGGTTTCTTCATTGGTCATTTCTGGATTTTCAGTAATAAAAAACCTCTTGATATCAGTATTTATTTTAGAGTTTATGTTAAAAGTAATGTAAAATAAAAGTATATTTTTTCTTATTTCTGTAGAACTTAAAATGTATCCAGAGTCATTCACAAACAATTATTATAAAGATTTGTAGTATTAAGACAATGAATTCATTGGGATATTTGAAGATTTCTGTAATTTTTATAGGATCATCACAGTATTGTGGGTATGGCTTTACAAAAAATACTGCTTATGCATATAGCTATTTTTATCTTACATGTATAAAATATCTTTATCTAGAGTAAGGACCAATACCATTCTGCATGCAGTCCAAGGGCCATAATTCTTAAAAGATTTCGAACAATGAACTGCTTTCAGATGATCAGGCTTAGAGACATTTAGAGAATTGATTCAATTAACCCAGAGGAAAAAAGTGCTACAATGTGTGATTTATATTTGCAGATAAATTAAAATACAAGTATCTCCTGAAGAACATTTGCTGCCATCATGGTCAGTAATGAAAATAGCAGGCAATTAACATGGAACACCTAAGGCTGAAGCTTTTACTCTACATAGCAGAACATCAGGTTCAGATTTCATAAGTGCAAATCTGAGTTTAAAAAGTAACTTAGTGGAAGTTTCTTTTTGGTCCCTATTTTCCCTCCATAAGTGATTTCTAAAGCATGTAAGAAATGGGATGGACATTTATTGAGGCAGAAGGCAAAAGGAGCAGAGGAGTAGGTTCTCTCAATCAATACTGAATTTGTATGAGGAGCCAGAGATATCAGTGTTAAATGGTAGAGGGATAGCTGAGCGAACTATATATAAAAGAGAACTTATGGGTCAGATGGAAATCAATTCAGGGGAGGGTTTTGAAGTTGATCTTGAAATGAATCACTGCAAGTGTCTGGCAGAATGATGTGATTTTGTTCCTTTGTGTGTGTGACAAAGCGCTTAGAAAACGTCTAGAGCTCACCAAAGAGCATGGTGCAAAGGATTTGAAGTTGTAAGAAGATCTTTGCGATTTTGGAGTTAGTGTAGCCCCTGTGCATTTCAGGGGTGTATCAGCATGTGCCCTGCTATGACTGCTCTGTCCAAAATAGGTATTTGGGATACAAATGGTTTTATCCGAGCCTCTAGTTTATGGTGTTCAGGCAATGGGAGCGTAGTAATAATGGGCAGAAAATCACCAGTACTCTGAGCAACCTGTGAATGCCTTAATCACAACTGCACTGTCTTCAACACCAGAGCTCTGTCACTTGCGCCCTCTAAAACTACCAAATGTCCTGTTTCCATCAGATGGTATTTGTGTAAGTGACATCTATGTGCTTGTCTACAAATAATACTAGGCGCTGGCAGTAGGCAGAGAAATTAAAACTTGTAAAGAAAACAAGGATGTTTCTTCAAATGTTATTTTCCATTTGGGTTAATCTAAATATAAAATGAAAACTCTTCAGGAACGAGTTTGATCTTGGCTGTATACCAGCCTAAATTCTAACACTAAAGCAAGAAACAGACTCACTTGGTGGTTCTTCATTTTCCTGACAATCCTTTCTTCACAAAGTGTGAAGACAGTAATATCTTTGTCATTACAACCTGAAACAGGACATACTTGTTTCCTGATTGGAAGTTGCTGTCTAAATAGGAGTTTAATTAAAACCCATTCATGTGAGAAAAAATAAGCCAGTCTGACTTAACTGTCAGTTTATTTAGTATTGTGACTCACCTCACTGCAGGACTGCAATAAGAATAATGGTTTTGCTGCCATACCCAGGTGTTTGGGGACTGCAGAACTCAAGTTGAGTCCTGGATAGTGTTTCTGTTCTTTTTGTTCTCAGTAAATGTTGGACTCACTTTCTTTTGCCAGAAATTAGATCGCTTTACTTCTGTATTCATTGTTATCACCGAGTTACTGTTCTCATGCCCAGAGCAATAGGTGTAGCAATCCCTCCCACAAAGAAATTGCATTAACTATTAAATATTCACCTGTGTGATTTGAAGCCATGACCTTTGCTATCACAAAGTAGCCTGTGTAGTGCTGACTCACTGAACCACCTCATGGAGCTGGGCTCCGTCTGTGCAGAGGAGCATTGTGGACCTGGCTCCTAATTCTGTTTGGCGAAGCTGTTGTACGTGATGAAAACCCACTTGTGATCTGGGCACTGAGGCCTACATCTCTGTCTTTCCAGATGGAGGAGGAGGCAGTGCTGTTGGTGGCTGGCGAGAAGGAGCGAAGGCAGACGTCCCCCAGACGCCCTCTGAGGCCAGCCGTCAACCGGAGAGCCTGCGGCGGGGCAGTGGGCGCGCGTGCTGCCGTTCGCCGCCTGGGGAACGTGCGCGAGGCATAGTTAGCAATTAGTCTAAAGGTGAGTCGGCTCCGACTTCTTTTGCAATTGAAATTGTTTTTAGCTGTAAAAGGAACATAATCCATATGACAAGTAATTGGTGGAGGCTGAAGAAGCCAAGAAATAATTAGAGGCACAGGAGCTTGGTGACAGTATCACAGCTTAAAGCAGCTGCAGATTATGTGGATTTGAACTGTATCTTCAGATGCACTGCAACCTCTTCTCTCCAAAGCCTCCTGAAAACTTTACTGACTCTATTTGAGAATGAACAGTTTCCTCATTCCTCAAGCATGTGTAAATGCAGTCGCTTTTTGAAGGAGCACATCCCCACTCTGATTTATTTTAAGTCAGCTTTTAGAATGTGTCATCCTTGTGATGAAGTGTTAGGTCTGTATTGCCAGTGTGCCATTAAAAAATGAATTTCTGACATTTAAAAGTCTCACTCATCCCAAGTGTCACAATCTGACAGCTCTGCATGTCATATTACAGCACAGTATTATGGATCCATTTCCTCTGTCATGAAAAAAGAAAAGAAATATGAAAAATGAGAGCAAAATCTGCAACCTCCTTTTTCATTATTCATCTGGAAATTCACAGAAATATGCATGTTAGCCCTGAAATGACTTAAACGGCCCTGTACATCTTGTGATGCCTGTCTGTGCAGAAGCAAACTTTGTCCCATGCTCTCGTACAAATCTTAAGAACGTGCCATGTCCATATTGTCAATTGTCTGTGAACTTGTAAAACAAGGAGGAAGGAACATCTATGGAATCAACAAATGGGTATTGTCACAGAATCAAAACATGACCAGATCCTGTTGTTTATTCTTAACTAGGTCAATAAAAAGGTCATGTGAGATATTTCTTCCTACTTTGTTTTTGCCAACTCCGGACAGCCATTCACTTTCCTGCCCTTTCTCTGTTTATCTATCTGCAATGTGATAACTTCAAAACATGACATCTGATCAGCCTCAAAATGCTGGGGTGTTCGCACACCAGTAACAAAAATGGTCTGAGCTTCAGATATATTTTCTGCCTAGAACTTTTGTCCACGCAGAACATGAGGACTTTGGCCAGAAGTGTCTGGTGTCCATCAGCCCAGTCAGAGCACAAGCTGAAGCCATCTGCCGTTTCATCCAGCGAGCTGGGACAGATGTCCAGTGCACATGCGCTGCTTCGTGCATGTTGATGAATTTGACACAGTGAGTAATGGCACCAGGCTGTAGTTGGCTGCTGCCTTTCCCAGGGACCCAGCCACCCCCTGCCCGTTACATGTCATGCCCACCGTTTTCCATGATGTGGCCTCCCAACTATGAAGGTCCTCCGAAAAATAATAGCTGGGAACAGGTGGCTGTTGCCTGAATAAATAGTCTGGCCTTCAGTCCTTGTCCTTTTGCAGAGAACTTTCAAGAAGAGAGAAAGCCCCGGCGGGGCTGCAGAAGCCACACTGGCAGCGAGCGCCTGCTCCTTCTGGTTGCTGCAGCGCTCGTCGCAAAAGGGGAAATAGGTCATGGCGGCAAGGGAGCCCCCGGGGTGGTTGTGGGACCTTGTGAATGGGAGGAGAGGAATGGAGTATCGATCCTTTCCGTGAAGGGAGAAGGGGAAACCCCGGAAACGGAACAGAGGCAAGAACCTCCCTTTCGGGGAGAGACCCTCACACAGGCGGAGGGGACGGGGCGCTCCGAGCCCTGCGGCAGCGCAGGCGCCGAGGGAAGCAAGGCGAGCGACGCGCCCGGCACCGCCGGCCTGCAGGACACGGCGAGCCTTCGCGCCAGGCGGGACCGGCAGCGCCAGTGCTGCTGCGGCGGGGGGAGGCCGCGCCCCTCCGGGCAGCTTCGTGGGGCGCGGCCTGCGCGCGCCGCGGCGGGGCGCTGCGGGGCCGGGGGCGAGGGCGCGAGGCCAGGGCGGCGCGCGGCCCCGCCACGGCGTTGGCCCCCTGCCGGCGGCGCCCGGCGGGGCGGGCGCGGGGCCCGGCCGTGGCAGCGGCGGGCGGCGGCCGGCAGGGGGCAGCAGCCCGACGGGGATGGCGCCGGCGGGGCGGCAGGTAGGGTGGCTGCGGGCCGCGGCGGTGGGAGAGTGTTTTCCCTGCATCCATCACTGTCACCCGCCGAAGCGCAGCCACTTTGATGTAAGTCGCTGCGAAAATAGGAGCGGGGCGGTGTGGGGAGCGGCGGGGCACGGCGAGGATAACCCGGCGGGGCGGGCGGCGCCCCGGGGCAGCGCCTCGCTTGCCCGTGCGCGGGGCGGCTGCAGGGCGGCGGGGCGCGGGGGGCGGCTGCCCCGGGGGACGCGGACGGGGCCGCGGACGCGTGCGGGGCTCCGCGCAGCCCCTGCGGCCTCGCCGCTCGGGGCAGGAGAGCGCGGCGGCGCGTCCCCGGCCGGGGGGTGTGCGGGGGGCCGCGCCGGGCCCCGGCCCCGCGTCGCCGCGGCTCCGCGCCGAGCTCCGCTGCCGCCGCGGCCGGGGAGCTGCCGTGGGCAGCTGCGTCCCCCGGCGGGGCTGGGGCGAGCCCGCCCGGGGTCCCCGCGCCTCCCCTCGGGGCTGCGCGGCCGCTCCGGCGCCCTCCGGTCGGTTCCCGGTCCCCCCCGCGGGCGGGCGGCTGCGGGAGGGCGCCGGGAGCCACCCGGGCGGGGGCTCCGCCGGCTGCCGCGGGGGCCGGGCCGGGCCGGGCCGGGCCGGGGGGGCGCCGCCGCCCGGCCGAGAGGCCGTCGGGGCGCGGCGGCGGCGTGTGAGCGGGCTGTGCTGCTCTCGCCCTAGGTAGGACGGACCTGCCCCCCTGCCTCTGCCCCCATGTCCAATAAGAAGAGACCCGGCGTGACACCTGCCTATATACAGAGGACGGGAGCAGCATCCTCAGCGCCGGCCTTTGGAGGGGGGGGAGGGAAAAAAAAAAGCCCCAAGCACAACACAGCCCCCTCAGGTCAGAGCGGGGGGCTCGCTTGCACTATAAACCCCCCCGGCCCCCCAGACTATGACTTCCAGTAAAATTGAGATGCCAGGGGAGGTGAAGGCAGATCCCGCAGCTCTGATGGCATCTCTGCATCTGCTGCCTTCTCCCGCTCTCAACCTGGAAATCAAATACACCAAGGTAAGTTGTGCTCGTTTGTTCTGGCAGGGGATTCATGGCTTTCCCTCCCGAGGAGGGATTTCGCTTAAAATCAGGTCCAATCTGCCCTAACCAACTGGAGTGCAGAGATAAAAAACTGAATCTGTAATAAAGAAAACAGATTGTTTTAGCCTTGTAATCATCTGAAAAAAACACCGGATAATGGAAAAGCAAATGGGATTTGTTGAGACTAGCTTTGTCGCTTTCCTGCTTTTTAAATGTGTTATTTTCTACAGAGCTGTTGGAGTTTATTTTCGGTGCAAAATCAGTAGTTCCCTAATATGCTTCAATCACTTTTGATATAAATCAGAGGAAGTTACTGTACATACCTGTATTTCTCAATCAGAAAATAAAAATGTTTTCTTTCTTGAATTGCCCTGAGTTCCCAAGGGACTCTTTTACAATTCCTAGAGGACTCTTAATACTACCAGGTTGTTGTTACAGCTCTGGAACAGGTCTCTTTACTAACTTCCTTGATATTTGAATATACCCTTGAACGACATTGTAAGAGGGCATATGTTTTCCGACTAACCTTTAAGACTTATTTTCTTAAAGGGAGGGTTAAGGATCGTCCCATCGGGTCTATGTAGAAAAATCTGCTGGATTTCTGTGGTATATTACAGGACTGAATTGTTTCTGTAGACTAAAATGGTCTTGAAGAACAGTTATTTCTTTGTGAATGCAATTTGAATTTTTAAATTCGTTTTTATGTTTTGAGTCTTTGCATCCTTAGTATCTGTAACTAAGGAATGTTTTCATTTCTGTTGGAGAAGTTTCAAATGTATTGTATGAACAGATTACAACGTGTCAGACTTTGTTTCTAATTACTGAGTAACTTAATAGGAAAATAAAGCACATCAGCACTGGAAAAAGGTGATAACATTTTTATCTACTGGAAATACAACTTCAGGAGCTGTAGAGCTGATAGGAAACTCATTTTGGCCAATGCAGTATAATATTTTCCTCCATATCATCACTTCAAAAGCTTTTCATCTTTTCTCTTTTTTAAGCGGATGCCAAAACTAATTTGTCCTCTAATTTGTTACAGCTATTCCATGTTCTAGAAGATTGTTTCGGAGGAAACTCAACTATTTCAGATTTCATTACATTTTAATGAGAACTGTGATATGCAAATTAAAAGATGCATATGATTTCTTGCATATAATTTATTTGAAGCTAGCTTAAATAAATAAAGTAGGTGGTTATTTGATGTTGTGTGGTATTACACTTTGGGAGCAATGATACTGTGCAAATAGCGCTTGGCATGAATTTTGTTTGGTGCTGTTTTCATTGTAAAATATGTTTCAGGGGTGTTCAGGGGATTGTATTTGCTAGTATCACAGTCAGTTTGCATAGTAAGTGTACCTGTATTTCTCAGTTTTAAAAGTAGAGAAATGATTCTAAAACCTTTAAAAATGTAACACAGTCATTAGCAATCATATTTCCCTATTTGTTAGAATGTAAGCTGGATAGTAACCTTTAATATATCAGAATATATAGTGCCATCATCTCAGAAATGTGAGTTGTCACACATTTGGTACTAATGAAACAAGTAAAAGAAAGTTATTTTATTTCAATATTAAACCAGTAACAACAACAAAATGTTTCTTCTAGACTTGGTTTCGAGATATCAGGTAACTCCTGGCTGCTCTTGAGAGAAATTGGGTTTAGGACAGGTATCGAATATTTTATTTGGCATATCCTCTGTCTCTGTTTTTCTGTCTGTCTCTCTCCTCCCTCCCTTTTCTCTTTCTCTGCAGGAAATACAAGTGATTTATAGATAATTGGAGTCTTCAGTTTGGAGTCTTGTCTTGGGCAGGACTTTTATCCAGGATCTACTTTCCCACCTATTACAAAGAAAAACAATCAAAAATGAAATAATGGATTGTAACTTGATTCTTTCATTTGGGGGAGTGGTCGCTTCATGTCTTAAATGACAAACAACTTCCGTAAACAATAAATAACATCAGATTAAAGCACTTTACCCCCAAAATCCCCCCCCCAAACCTTGTAAAATCAGACATCTGTAAGCATTCCTAGCAGCCTCTCTCCTGCTTGTTAGATGAGAATTTTAAATACACAACCAGGACTCAGAATTCTTGAACTCTTTATTACAGCTGTCTCTCTGAAAGTAAAATCTTAACCATTTGGGAGTTAATTCTTTATGAAAAATAAAGGTTTAATTCTTTATGAAAAATAAAGGTATCTATGGACATTTTTTAAACTAAGTGAAGTAATTTAAAAATATGTTTTGCCAATTAAATTTCATTTCTGGAATTCTAAAATTGGGAAATAGTTAAGATGATTTTGTTAAGATAAAACATACTAAAAGTTCCTGGAATCCCTAAATGAGATTTAGTAAAGATTTTTCATATGTACTGGAAAAAAGTAAATTTATTACTCATTAATCTTTAAAACACCACATTATCCTTGGAAATACTAATTCAAGTAATTCAAGAACATAATTAAAACAAATACTGCCCATGTATTTGTAGTATTTGTGTATTTTGTTATTTAGCAGATTTCATGAAACTTGCATATGAAATATTAAAATATTTACCTGTTCCTCTGGTAAACTTACTAAAATGATCAGAAAATTGTGTATTAAGTCAGTCTAATGTGTACAGCAAATATAGAACAGAGACAATGTAGTTCTTCATTGGTCAGGAAAAAATGTATGTGATTAGTGATGAAAATTTCATCTGTAGTTTTTATTTGAGATGTTCAGCAGTATCTGTCGTGACTTCGCTATTGGGAGTCAGCCTGTGCTTCTTCAAAACCAAGTCATTAGAAATATTTTCCTCATCTTTTTAATACCTCAACATGGCCTCTGTGAAAAATAACTACTTTCAGATGAGCATAAAACATGGTGGATGGGATGTAAAAAAACATATTCTATCCAAACATGAAGATCAGAGTTCAAGCACACTTGCAGAGTTAAGTACTTCTGTGTGGGTGGCAAGTACTAAAACTGCTACACGCAGGATTATATCTCTCTTTTCATTGTGATGATCCTTTAATTCTTTATTTCTTAGCATTAACATTTTGAGAGGAATCGCTTCCACAGAGCAGGGGATCTGCCCGTGTGGAGTCACGTTATTCTGCAGCCCGGTGGCACAGTCCCCCAGACCTGTCGCGAGTGTGCTGGCAGTGCTGTGCCCCCTGCACAAGGGAGCGTGTCAGCAGCAGGGCGTGCGAGGGGGATCGGCCCTCTCCCTGGCAGCAAGTGATGCTTCCAGGAGAGTCAGCCCCGTGCCAGAAGCTCTCCCAGGATGGGCTGCTCAGAAGCGTGCAGTCGGGGAGATAAGCCACGGTAAGAAGCCCAGTAAGGACACGCTCTTCGCCTGTTGTGCAGGGCAAGCACGCTTCAGAGCAGATGGCTGGGAGAACCTGGCAGCTCCTCCGGGAGATCCGTGGGTCCCAGGCTCTACCAGTGCCTCCTTTCTCTCACCCTTATGGGACTCCACTCTCCCCCCAGGACTTGAGGGTCTCCCAGTGTCTGCCAGCAGGCATGGAGGCAATCCAGTGGAACTAACCCTGGGCAGCGTTTTTCTCCCTTAAACTCTAGCTGCCTCCATTCGAGGAGGGAAGGGTGTTTCTGCAGGATGTGGCTATCCTTTCCTTGCTCTGGTGTCATCAAATCTGCTCTATGGAGTATTTTCATAGTGGTTTTAGTAAGTCGCATTGACTTCAAAGGACAGCTTGGGGTACAGAGCAAGCACCCTGGGGTCTGTTCTGTTCCTAGCTTCTGCCAGTGCTTTGTGTTACTGCAAGTGAGCAAACTTGTCCTCAGTTTGCATCATGGTGGGGACACTAATTCAGCTGGATGTTGTAACGTTTCTTTTCTGCTTGCCAATTGATTTTAGTCTGATCGTGAGCATGAGGAAGAGTTAAAGAATTGTGCTCTTTGAGAGCTTTTCATAAGAGGTGCTGTAAAGGGGGAAAGTCACAGTGCTGTGGCAGTGAAGATGTACAGAAATGTTTCTACAGTAATAGCCTGTGAATTGCCTGTGTGAAAAGGTTCACCTCTAGTCTTAAATCGTAGACCAAAACCAGTTCAGTTCCCAAACACAGATCAGGTAAATAGTCAAACTGTCAGCCTGCCCAGCAATGAAACAGAAAATCATATACATCAGTTTGAGTCAAGTGTGGGCAAACTGCTTCTGGGTAAATAAGAACTAACAAAAACATTTGAAACATTTGAAATGCTATTCCCACCTGCCTTTCCCTAATCGGGCTCACTGTTTTAATGTCTTACTTTTGAAGTCAAATTCAGTGACTGATACTTGAGTTGAAGAAATTAGCTAGCCTTTTGGATCAGCTCACTGAGCGCTGTCCAGATGCAAAAGATGGGGCAGAGAAAATTAGAGAGATGGTTGCATGAAAAGAGGGCAAATAGGATAGCTGCTTTTTTTCCTGTGTGGAACATTTCCGCATCTGATGTTGACACTTGATATGTCCCTCTGTATCATCATATATGAAGTTTTAGGGTATATATTGTACTTAGATTTACTTTAGTTTGAATCTGCAGTTTAAACTCTTCTAGTGTGTGCATACGTTGTGGTTAGTATTACAATCCATCAATCCATATAGCAGTAGCAAACTACTTGGGCATTTCTTTCTGATGAATAGCCTGAATATAGGATTCTTTTTGTCCTCCCCAAACCTTTAAGGTCTTCTGCACAAGCCAGATTTACCCAGGTTTTGCATGAGGGATCAAGAAAAAATTGTACTCTTATCCATAACCCAGTCTTCTGCCTTTGCCTATTTCAGTATATCTGCTATAACCATATTTATTTTGAGAGTCTTAGAAATGCAGAAAACTACCATGCTGAAACTGGTACCTACTAGAGAACTGCTGTAGATAACTACTAGATAACAGAGTAGGTAACTACTGTAGTAGTGACTTCCTACCGTGCCCTGGACTGAATACTTTGAGGAGGATGCAAGCTGTTTTAATGCATCAGGCCATACAATACTATATTGCTGGCTAGGGGAAATTTCCTTCTCATTGTCCAGTGCATAAGGTCAGATGATATATTGAAAGATAGAGCTGTGCAACAGATGTTCTTCTCATACTGCAAAAAATGTCAGTGATTCCAATTTCCCAATATAAAAGATGTATATATTTATTTGCGTACCAGTATAGCCAGGAGCTCAGTAGTGATCAGAGCACTTGCTTAAGCTGGAGAAGAGACAAATTCATATCCCTGCTCTGAAGCAAACGGAGTGGGAACTTGAATAAGGGTCTTTACTTTCTGATGGTGGAAGCATCCCAATCTTGAATGCTGTCCAGCAGTGTCTTTGGCCATCCTTCAAGAGAGTCTCTGTCTCCTGTTGGATAATCCACTCACTGTAAATATTTATTATTATTTGAGAGAGAGATCAACTTGATAGCCCGGTGGTTGGGACACGTGGGAAAAGTAGGATCCAGGTCTCTGCTCCAAGAGTACTGAAGGTGCCAGACCAGGCAAGGATTTGATCCAAGATATATAGCTGCCTATATTGACCTTAACTATTGGAGTGTTGAGTTGGGATATGTCTTGAACACACACGTTCCTTCTGACAAAAGTACTCTCTTCTGTTTTCTTCTCCATTCCGTCCCATCCTTCCGAAACTTTTCCCATAGAAGTTAATCAGACCTGGTACATTTCCATATTAAATTTCTGTCTTGATTAATCCATATTTTCTGATTAAAAATTCCCAACAGTTAGTCCAAAAATTCTTGGCAATCTCTAGTCAGGTAGCCGATCTCCCTGGCCATGCAAAGTTGTTCCCCACAGACCTTAATGGGCTCTGCCAGTTTGAAGTTATTTGCTACCATGAACTGCTTTGTTCCTGGGAGCCCCACACAGCAGAGCCATTCTGTCCGGTTCTTTTCTCTTCTTCGCAGTGCGTATTCACAGGTGCCTTCAGTAAGCTGTCTGCAGAAACCACAGCTCATTTGGATCATGCCGGTATCTGTAAGTTAAACCCTTCCTTCCAAACACATTTCTTTGCACTTACTATCTCTGGCGAATATCGTCTACCCTTGAGTTGCCCAAACACCCTTTAACTTCAATCCTAATGAATATTTTTATCTGCAAGCTATGTATCTTACTATTAATGATCTGCAAAAGCAGGTGAACCAAGGTATCGATTGCTAGTCAGAGTAATGAAGGGGCACCTTGCTATTAACCTCTTTCCAGGGAGAATTATCCATTTATTTCCAGTCTTTTTATCTTATCTCTTAACCACTTTTTAATCCATGGCAGGACTTTATCTTTCGCCATATGGTTACTAACTTTCCTTAATAGCCTCTTGCTAAGGACTTTATCATCAAAAACCTTTTTAAAGTCTAAATAAATTATATCCACTGATTCATCTCAGCCCCTCATTTGGCTAACTATCTCCCAAGAAATCTCACAGGTTTACAGAGATAAATGACAAAGATGAGTTCGTTGGTCCATATCATAAATTCCTAATCAGGTCCTGCATAAAGTCACATTTTTTCTTTTATAGTTTTGCAGATATTTTTCTTAAGAATGAACTGTAACATTTTGCCATTTCATTCTGTCCTCTTTTAAACAACAGAACTTTTTATCTGTTTTTTGAAGAGTAGAAGTCAGTCTCTGAAATAAGTAACAAAAAAGTTAAGTATTTTTTTCAGAAAAAAGAATGATTATGTAGGCCAAGGCAACAAATCCACTATTGGAAGCTAAGAAATACGTATCAAACTGTAGTTAAACTGAAAGAAATGAGAGACAAATAATACATTTCTATGGAGACAGCATTACAAGGAAGCTGTGTGAATATAAGATAAACATAAAATGTGTAAAGATTAAAAAATAATCTTCAGAGAATTGCAGTTCTGTGAACTTCTCTGGTAAGGAATCCTCAGACAAGTGCAGGCCTCCCTACTGAAACACAAAAAAAGTAGCATAAATAGATATGCAAAGACTTACGTAGAGAAAGACGAAGTTAGAAAATGATTGTCATCGAAGGACCCAATCATTAATTACTTTTGTGCTTATTAAAATGAACAGAGGAATTCCTGTTCTGACTGTATTCACTTAATTGATTTTTCCCAAAACACAAGTTCCGTATTTCAGAATTAGTCAAAGAATACAAACTTCTACTGACCAATATCTTCTGTTGCTTTTAATAGCAATCTACCTTTGTGACATGAGCGTGACACATCAATTTTAAGTAATGCAGTGTAACTAAGCTTTAAATATAGGAGAATTTCATTACTAAAAATATGATACATGAAGCCACATCAAAGTGTGCTGAAATAGCGTTGCTGAAACAGTCTCCAACTGGCAGAGAAAAGAAAGAAAGGACTTCATTCTTGTTCACATGAAGTCAGTTCCTTTCCCAGAGAGCATAGTGAACTAGACTTTTACCTTATGGCTTGAAACGTAATACATTCCAGCTTTGCTGGACTGAAGTGGGAAAATATTTCAGAGCAGAGAACCATCCACATCAAATTCTGTGACCCAAGTGAAAATGTTGAAGGTCAGTTCAATCTCAGTTGACCTCAGCTGGAGGTTAAAACACAGGGACCGCAGTGACCGCTAGAGTGTATAAAACTGAAACCCGTGAGGGATTCGTAGGCAATCAACTCTAAATTGTATTCAGAACCCAAACGGAAGCTGTGGGGACAGCCGCGGAGAGGCATATGGCAGGTGTTGCACTTACAGAAAGGATGTACTTTGCTAATTTCTGTGTGGATTTCAGATATGCAAAATAAGCTACTTATAAAAATCCATTTGGAAGGTAACAAAGGCATGGAAAGTGTTGCCTGCAAGACCAGGCTGCAGCCCCTTTGCTGAGCTTGGATGAAGAGAGGATGCCAGGCCGCCACTGTCCTCGCGGTCTCTGCTCAGCTAGCAATGATTAAACAAAACCCCTCAGTTCTGACTCTAGTTATCAGTGCTTTTCCTTATGGAAGTTCTCTAAGCACACATATTTACATGCCAAGAGCTTCACTCTAAAGTGAAACTAATTTAGTTCCAAAACAGTGCTATTTACCAGTATTTCAGTACTATGCAGAAGTTGTCAACAGGGAGTGAAGTGTGCCGGCTTCTTTGGAGCTTGGGGCAGATTTTAGGAAGATGGGATGCCATTATCCAAAGCGTTATTTGACTGTCATATAAAAGCTATTATTATCCTCTTGTGAATATATCAGTAAATCTTAAATGCGGCCTTAAGTGAGTACAGCTAGTCAGAACTTCAGGTCTACGTTTCATCTAAAATATGATCTCTCCACCTGGAGGGTCCTTGGAGATCTGTGCTGTGCCTTTATTCCCTCATGGTTCAGCGGGAAAAACACCGCTTAATACATCATCAGCACCACCCTGCCGTACCCTGGCGTTTTTTTTATGCAATTATTGCTGATGCCTCAGCTCGCCTCAGCTTTGAGAGTTGAGAAGAACTGAGGTGCATTGGCATTTGGGATTTTGTGCAGGAGTTTCATTTCTTGCAGGAGCTTCATTTCAGTTTCACATTTGCAGCGTAGCTGGGACTGAAGCACCCTTGTCTTTGATGTGGTTTTGGTGTATAATTGGTATTAGAGCTTTAGTAAAGATGAGTCCCCAGAACAAGTATTTTACCCATCACCTTCCAGAGTACAGACTAGTGGCCCTGCTTTTCTTCCCTTGACCTTACAACTCACATTAATTTTGGCCAGAAATGTCATCTACTTTTGGTATAGCCAAATTAACACTCCCCAAATGAGCAGCCCTTCTGGAAATATCTTCAGTCTCCTTATTTATGTTTTTTGTAGCCAGGTTGTTATGGGAAGCCTGTATGTGTTTATTTACTTAAACTTAGGCTTCTTTTGGTAGTTTTATTTGACTTATCTTTTTGGTAATTTTTTTCTTCAGAATATTTAGTAGCAACTTTTAATTTTCATTTTGTATTTTGCAGCCTTTTAAGATTAGCTCCCTATGTTTTCTCTTGTACCTTCCTGCTTAGCCACCCCGTTTATTGTCTTGCTTCTGCTTCCCATGTTTAGCCTTGGGAATGCAAATCTTCTTTGACTCTTTCACATTCTTAAGCCTCCATGCTGATTCTATGGACTTTAATTTCCTAACTTCAAGCAGGGAGTTTCTAAGTTACTTCCTCTTTAAAAAAAAAAATCCCCTTCTTGAAGTTTAGTATCCTAGAGAGTAGGGCTTCTTCATGTATTTCTCTCCTGCAATGAAGCTGAAATTATTTATGTGATAACCATTTCTCAGGGGTTCAGACACAATTTTTAGTCCTTGACAGGACTAAGTCAAACGTTGTTTAGATTAGGATAGAGAACTGCATGTTCTCTGGACACTATTGCAGTGCAGCTCTCATTGAACTAATAGGAGGTTACTACTGCACCAGTCTTTCTGTTGCCTTCCTGTTGTTTTTCCACTCCAACTTCACCACCACTGTGCTGATCCAGAAATCAGTATTTTGCTCCTGCTATTGTATGTGTACTTCAGGATCTACGCTGGCTCTACACGCATGAGTCTGCCTCTCCCTCCCAAATGTTTCTTTTCGACAGACTATCCATGGGATTCCTCAGACAGACAGACAGACACACACACACACACACACAGAGCTACTCCCCCATCCTTACAGCCTGACTTGTCCTCCCTATGTAGTTTATAGCTAGAGCTTGTGGTATGTCACTGATACTTCTCACCCCCTTATGTTCAAAAATGCTAGGTTTTTTTCTGCCCATGATACAGTCCAGATCACCCATCTTTTACGCTTAGGTTTCTTATGCTGGTTTGTAGGCACTTGTGCTTTTATTTCTTAACCATAAGATGACCTAGATGAAAATTGTGATCTCGTTAGTTGAAAAGACCTATAAAGGCTTTTCAGCTAAATCACTAAAGCACTTCCCAAGGCATGGCGCCTCATTCTCATTTTCCACTCTGCCAGTGTAAAAAGTTCTTGAAATAGAAATCGGATTTAAACTGAATTTAATACTTCTTTACTCTGTCAAAGTGATGTGAAGAGGCATTTAACTGAAAGTTGGATGCATAGGATTTTTTTAAGCAATGACTTCAGTCTGCAATTTGAAATTTAATTGGAGTTTATTCTAAATGTTCTTACATCTGGGCATAAAAGCACTGCCCCGATTCCACTGGGTATTTTCAAAACTTACTAGTATACCGTAACATAACATTTTCTATTTCCTCGTGTGCTTTTTCAATTGTAATAGAAATGGCTTGAGTTTATTTTTGAGTAGTTAGAAGCTAACCAAGAAATTACCACCTGCTGTTCCAGATCAAGGGAGTTATCTTATTTTCTCCTACTTCTTCAGCTGCAACATATGGTTGCAGCAGTCCTGTACTGGTATGCCCTGCGCAAGCCTCAGCAAACACGCACAAGCTTTTTTTCAGTAGATCTGGCTAAGCTTTCACTCCCTTTTCCAACAATGGTGATGCTTTGTTGGTCTTTCTCTTCTTCTCTTAATCACACTTTCCTTACCACAGGTACTTAACAGTCTCTTCTGCCTTTGTGACTTCCGCCAGATGCTGTTGTCCTGAGAGGTGAAGATCAGCCTCTGGTTTCTCACTGGTCCATCTAAAACTGAGATTGGAGGCTGCAACACTACATGCCTTAATTGTGCTGATGATGACCTAGCCTTGGTGGTCCAGCCCTCTGACAGTGATTTTAAAATCCATTTGTTACATTGCTAAAGATGTTTTTAGCTAGCATCACTCCACTGCAAGTGATAATATTCTGCTCCTTCCATCAAAGCTTTTAGAAAGCATTAATTGATTCAGCCTCACTGTAAAGCTGGTGACAAGGCTGCTTCACAGATGGGGAAGTTCAGAGCTGTGGGAGTGTAACCATGACTAACTCAAAGGCAGACAGTAGGTCAGTGTCAGAGTCAGGACCTCTTGCTAAACTAGCCAGACTACTAGAAGAGGAAACCTGTTTTTCTGTACTATTCTGGGAAATGGAAATAGGGATGAATTGCAGAGCCAGTGTTTCTATGTGGATGCATGTGAACAATTATATATGGTACTAATTACACACTTTTCTGTGAACTCAACTGTGTGTGTGTGCACAGTCTGGATGAAAAGAGCCCTTTCTTCATGCGCTTTGCTCTCTTTCCATATCGTTCGGAGCACAGGCTCTGTCTGGTGTTGCCTCTGTTGTTAGTCCCTCGAGTGCTGTCTCAGAGGTGATGTCCTCCTTGCTGCGAGATCAGTCTGCGCAATGAGCTCCAGCGAAGCTGCTCCCCTCTGCGCTTTTCTGTTAGGATGAGGAATGTTTCCGTTGGTGCAATGTGGAGACGACACTGTCAGTCCAGGTTGTTGCCTCTAGTATTGTTTCTGTTCAGACTTTTCGAAGGTTTTGTTTTAGGAAGGCACTTCAACAAAGGCAGAGGGAGAAGGAGGGCCCTGCTCTACAGGTGACAACCATGAGCCTGCTGCAGAACGTGCCCAGCAACCGATGCAGCACCGGGCAGTGTCCCCTTGGGGAAAGGGCCTCGTTAGGTCTCTTCATTAGGCCCCGGGTAGCTCTTCCATGTGGCCCTAACAGAATTGCTGAGTCTCTCATGTCTTTTCTTCTTTCCTTTTAGTGTACGTATTTTGCAAGTTATACTTAGAAATGGATGGAAATGTTAGTCTTTGCTCTGGTTTTATATCAGCCAAGACGGTTGTTTTTAACATTTGAATTCTTCCAGCTGAAACACAAATGTGCTCAGGCTCTTGCTGTCTCACTTCATCCCTCTCCTAGAGGGAGCCTTGGGACAAATCCTCGATAACTGATTTCCTGGTTAGAAGCCTTTACCTGCTTTCCTGGAGTGGTTCCCTGTGACTGGGAACCTTTGTAGTCAGCTCTTCCAGCTGTTTGCCTAAATGGTCTTCGGGGAGACTAAGAGCAGTGAACCTGGAATAACAACGTTTGACTTCAGCTAGGTCCCATGAGAATTTAGTTATTACTTAATGGATTGAATTGGCGACATATCTTATACCAGATAACAGCCAAAGGTTGCATCAAATTAACCTTCACAAATGGCTAGTTATTGATATAGTCCTTAAAGAAAGCTGGGCATTGGACAACATGTGTTAGCTGTAATTAATATTGCTTTTCATGCCTTTACATGCTGATAGTATTTGTACTGTCTGGGTGAAAAATTTCTCAGATTAAAGTCTTGATGGTGGTTTTAGCCATTTAGTGATCATGTGTCACTGTGTTCGCTACACTGAGCATAAATCCTGTCCTGTAAACAGCAGGGAGACTGACGAGGTTTGCCGACATTCTGCTATCATTGCAAGGGGATCCAGCAGTGAAAAACGGGAGTCAGGTAGAAAGAGGAAGAGAAACATGAATTTTAAAGGAAGTGGAAGAAGTCTCAGAATTACATGTATAAACATTTGTTTTTAAGGAAGGCTTTTTATTGACAGGACTTATAGCCTGCTTGGCTTATTTAAGGAAATTTCTGCATAGTTAGGTTTTGTTTTTGCCTTAGTCCATGTTTTTAATGCTGCATGTTTGGCAAAAGATGAGGGTCATGTTTTTAATTTACACACTCAAAGTTATTGGTCTGCTTCTATTTAAAGGTAAATAGAAGAGCTCATTTTTCATGCAGGCCTATGTTTCTATAAGGAAAAGCTCACCAATCATATATAAAAATGTTAAACTCTATTAAATATTGGCGTTATTTTGCTATACCCCAAAGTGTTTTATTTGCTTGGGGCTGTAATCAGCTCTTGCAACAACACTTCACATCCAGTTTTAGTCTTAGCACCACAGTGTACTTTGGGGTGTAAATTTGCTAGGTGTCCAGGCACAGCAGGATACTCGGACAGCTTAAGCCCAGTTCCCGCCAGTCTGTCTTTCAGATAATAGAAAGTCGAATGGCCTGTTCCAATTTTGTATATGCAAAATCAATGGCTAATCAACAGAAAGAACTAGAGGAGAGAGCAGAACTGAACCCCGAGGCAAAGGGGTTTAGCTAGAAGTTTATTTTTTCCAGAATTAAATAAATGAAGATTTCTCAAGCCTCCTGATTGAAAAGAATAGTTCCCACTTCCAACCTGAGGTAGGGATTTTGCTGTGGTAGTGAATAAGAGGAGGGATGTCGTGCTCCTTAGCATCTTCTTGAAGAGCAAAAAGGTTTGTAAATTAGACTTCTGGGAATTGTTATCTCACAGCTTCTTCCAGCAAACACAACAATTTGTTTTAAAGGCTTTCATCAAAGATGTCATAAGTGGTAATCCTGATGTTGTAAGTGGGTACTTCATGTGTTTTAACTTAATGCTGATGATGCAAAGCTATTCTCCCCCAAAGCCCATTAAGAACATCCAATTTTCTGGTAGACTAACACTCCTGCTTACTATCGTAGAGATAAGTGACTGTTTAACCAGGATAATACGGAATAGTTTTGTGGCCAAGGCTGCAAAACTGAGCACCATCTGGTCTTTGTGAAAGTTTAGACTTTAAGTGCAAACTTTACAAGATGGATCTTTCTTTCCTAGGAGTAGTGTGAAACTATATGTACACAGGTACCTATGGTCACTTGCGATCACTTTAATGAATGTACTAGTGAATATCATTATTTGTGATACGTATTAATAATCATGGTTTAGGTAGAAGGGACAGTGCAAACCTTTTATGCAACCTAAATAAACAAACTGATAAACATTCAGTTTGATTTCACACAGCCCCGAAGTGTAGACAGTTAGAACAGTTTATCCAAGGTAATGCTGCTCAGGCTGTTGGCTTTTTTATATATGACTTTATTTTACTTTTTGTAGAATCTGTATGTGTGAAATGACATGAAAGCAAATGTCACTGGGCAACATTTAGCAAAATGTTCTAACAGAAATATTTGAAAATATTCAGATGCTAGCAAAGTAGAAGTGAAGGCAAACTTCCCAGGAGCTTGGGGCTGCTCACTTGGGTCTAATACAGAGTTAGCACTTTGCAGGTCAGTGGCTCTGCTATTTGTCTCTGACCTAACAGATCTGGAGTTCTTCACATCAAAACCAAGTCTTGCTGAGCTGAGATCAAACGTGTTAAGGTAAGGATCTCGCCAGTGATTTATCGTGCTAGGGAGGGTGATCAGGCCATAAGGGGCCACTGCAAATGAAGTTGACATTCCAGCAATTTCTCATGTGTAGTTATAAAGTAACTTTCTCAGATGGAGTTTTTAAACTTGTCCACTGTATTTTTCTGTGTCGCCTATAGTAGTTGTGATCCAGTAGGAGTATGTATTTATGCAGCACAGCTAATTTGTAAGTGACAACTTGTTCTTTAGTGAGCACAATATTTTAAATGGCAAATAGTTATCTAAAAGTGACCTGCTACAATCTTTTAAATGGCAGAACACGTCTCCCATGTAGAAATAAATAAATCACCCTTTTTTGGTTATACATAATGAATACACATGACCTGCAATGCACAAACTAGGCACAACACAGGAAAACTACACAGATTAATATTAGACTTGTTTGTACAAACCCCTCCTCATTCCCACAGCCTTAAATGAGAGCTTGTCGCAGGGTTTCCAGGATCAAGTTCTTAATAGCCACAACTTCATTAAAGCCCAGTGACAGCTCAGAATTGATTCTGTAAACAAATACTCCCTCCCCTCCACTCCTGACTTAATGGATTTTTAGAAATCTTTCATTATTCCATTTCTAAGTTGCAGCAAATGCAATCCAGCAGATGGTCGTGCTCCGTAAAGACGCTGCCACCCTTACCCAGACCGTTCCACGACGGCATTTCATCGTTACCGGTGGAAATCCAGAGCACGCTTCATTTTTAGCACCCTGGCTTCAGCAGCAATGGACTCTGATGCAGTGCAGAGCAAGGCGGCGAATGTTTTTCTCCGGCAATTAATGAGCCCCACAAGTGAAAGGATGACTGACGTTTAGGAACTTAGTTTCTTAGGAATACATGAAATATTACTTGGGCTATGGGAAAGTGTTATTGCTCCTGTATTGTGCTACTAACAGCAGAGAAATTTCATTAATTGAAAAAGTAGAAATTACTTTGGGGAAAGCCTCTGTGTGCTGTAAATAAAGGTTTTTTTTCCACAGATTGTAATAAGATAGCCAAAACAAATGAAATGTTTGTGATGGGTACGGTGTAGCAAATAACACCATCTGAATTTTTTCTCTTTGGATTAATTTTCTTGAAGAACCAGCAGCAAAATAATCCCTTTAATGAGACTAAATTGAAATAACGGATGCTACATCAGCATGTGGCACAGTGAGAAACTAAAATAGAAAAGGGTATAATCACCGCTTGGCAGCCTGAGTTTTGTGCAGGAAATACTCGTGGAAAAAAAAACCCAAGTAAAGTAAGCATGCTACTGCATGTTGTTAAGACTTATTTAATCTCCTCAACTAATTACTCAAACCTCCTAAAACTCAAAATCATACAAACAAAAACGTTTAGATAAGCTGGGAGTTTTTTCAAATGGGTGCCCCCTGCAGCTTAGAAAATAAACATGACAGGTTTCCCCGTCTGATGTGCTGCCATTTGCAAGAGAACAGACCTGACTCCCAGAAAGGCCGAAGACTAATTAAGACAGGAAGATAGGCAGGTCAAACATTTGGTGTGAGGGATTTGGGACAGAGGGGAGAAAAATCATGTTGCATTCCACTTTCACAGCCGCCTGACAGGAGGCTTCGAGCCCTTCCTCTGATGCTCACAGGAGCCGGATCCCCCCCGGTCTCCCCTCCGGCCGTTCCCCAGCGCGTCCGGGCTGCGAGCTGCCCCGGCAGGGGCTGGGCCGGGGGCGGCGCGGGGGGCTCGGCGGCGCTCCCCGGGACACGGCCGCTCCGGGGCGATGCAGCTCCCCCGCGCGGGTCTTGCCCTGCGGGAGTGCGTCTCTCTCCAGTGACCCATGGGGACCGCAGAGACCCGCTTCCCCTTCGCACACCTCCCTCAGCTGCTGGATGGTGCGAATCCTCCTCCAGCTTTACGTCTGCCACGCCGCAGCGTGGTTGCATTTGCACAAGCCGAGATGTCACCAGGAGCTTGATGTAGTCACCTCTTTTAAATACTTGGCTTCTGATCCAAACTCTGCTGATGTCAGGGCTGGTTTTGATTTCGGTAGGCTTGGCTCAGGCCTCGCTGCTTGGAAGTTATGTCCTGAAAAGCTAAATACTCCAGTCTTCTCATCCAGACACGCACCCTTGGCACATGACCCAGGCTGCGTAAGCATCATTCGACCAGGTTTCAAGGTACTGCTGCACTGACGGGGAAACCGGACTCGCTGCTTTCACTTCTTGTGCACTTCCGGACCATTGCTGCTTTTTTGATCCTCCTGCCGTAGTATGTTTGTAAATGTTTAAAGTTCGCCAGCCCTTTCAGTACACTCTGAATTTTAGGCTCTAGATTTTTTTAAAGTGAAACTTCAACCTTGAGTTTTTGAAGGAAACCCCCTTTTATGGCAGAGCTTGTCTGAAGGCCGGGACGTTACCCTCCCTGCTCTTTGGTCCAAATGAGAGTTGAAAAAATCATCTCACGCAGCTTTAGAAAAGACGTCTTCTTCCTTTCCAAATCTTTTTTTTTTTTGGGGGGGGGGGAGAAGGGGGCAGGGAGAGGGAAGGAGCCAGAATGAACTAAAATGTTAACAAAACAGCCAAAGAAGAAGAAGAAAAAGCAACATGTTCTGGTTTTGTTTGACCCTCATAGATGCTGGAGCTGGTGTCAGTCCCCAGTGAAGGAAGTTTATCTCCCAGTGCAGCCATCCCCCTGGCTCTGGCTTCTGCCACAGCCACCTCTCCATCCCCTGGGGCCCAGTCCAGCTCCCACTGAAACCAGTTGGTTTCCTACCAACTTTGTGGAGATGGGATTGGACCTCTAGCAGCTGAAAAGCCGCTCTGTCCACAGGTGCTTGCTTGCTGGGATTAAACTGAGCGCACACTTTACTGCCAGTCTTCTTACGCCAGCTCCAGCCCTGCCGCGTTTGAAGGGGATCTCCCCGCAAGAGCCAGAGCCTGGGAACTCTGCCGCGGCGACGCTGCGCTCTGGTGACCAGGCTGGACACGATGCCCGCGTGTGTTCGGGTGCGCGAGCCGGACAGCCGGCTGCCACTGACGTAGCTGTGGTGCCGGCAAGCGAGGCGGGGGGCGGCGCTGGCCGAGGAGGGCTCAGGCGCTGCCTGCCGCCAGGCGCGGGCCGTGCGCTGCGCACGTTTGGGGCGGCCGGGGGAAAGGCCCGTTGCTCGCGGTTCGTGGAGCGCCGGCAAAGAGCGCTGCGCTCTTACTGCTCACCTGACCAATCCCCCGTCTAAATGTAAGATCAAATGGTGTCGCTGATCAGTCACTGACCAGTCAGTCTGCTGGCGGTGGCTTTTGCTTTCATAACGCCTGCTTATAAACCGGGGTCCGCTGAGTCCGGAGCCAGCTGTCGGTTCCCGGTCAGTCCCAGGAGCGCCCCACACCACTCAGGCGCGCATGTGAGAGAGCTGTTGTATCAGGGCAGCCATAAAAGTGAAGGAAAACAAAGCCTGAGAAAATAAACAAGCTGCACCTCTGATTGGCAATCCCTTCTACTTCATTGCCTTGCAATTGTACTAATCATTAGGACTCTTGAAATGTTTCCAAAGCAGAGGAAATGAAGTTGCTGAGATGGGAAAGGATATGAAATTTCCTGACCAGACTAAGGCACAGGTGCCCGGTATCTGTGATGTTATGAAATATTTACCAAGGGAAATGATGCTGCCGGATTTTTTGCGTGCCTCTAAAATTGTTGTCCCCCACCACAAAAAAAGTGTCATTATGTGTTTCTTAATGCCTCCAGCTATGAGAAGATGCAGAGGGCTGAACAGCTGTGAATCTTGTATAAAGTACTTTGGCATCTGATGCCCCCTCCCCCATCCTCGCAGATTTAACGTCAAAGGCTCTCTAAGGAGAAAGCCACATATGAAAAAAGGATCACTTTGATGGAATGAAACTGTAACCAGCTACTAAATCAATTGAGTTAGGAAATTCCCATTCTTTCCTCCATTCATCCAGAACCATGTCTCCTGTGGGAAGCCATTATTATTTGGATGTTAAAATCCTCTTCCTGTACCAAAAAAACATTTCTGGAGCTGCAAAAGTACAAAACCACTGTTTATTAAATCCATGGGAAAATAATTCCACCTCCAAAGAGCTGAAGGCGAGGCCGCTGCCTGGCCGCCGGCTGAGGCGCTGCCCCGTGCAGCTGGGGCGGCTGCAGAAGCCGCCGGTGACATCACCGCGAAGCCAGCGCGGCTGAGGACTGCAGCCCAGCATTTCACTCGCACATCATTTCAGAGCAGTTTCAAGAAAGGAAATGAAAAGTTACATTGTTGCCACCTGTGTTGATTGCTCTTCTGAATTAAAACAACCCAATTCTTCTTTCGGTATATTTTTAGAGAAGACATTAAAAAAAAAGAGGCGGTGAGCGTGCACGAATCCCCAGTGAATTTAAAAATCGGTTCTGCTTTCCAAATCCAGGGCTCGCCCCTGGGTAGATATCAGAGGGAATTCGTGGTGCAACAAAACCAAATCTCACTTGACCGAGAGCTGCAAAGGAGGTAGTAGTTCTGTGCTGCATTTTAATTAATTACTTTTATGTTTATTTATACACACAAGCACAAAGATGGTTGTTTCATACTTCCTCAGTAGTAAATAGTTCTGAAAACAGAACATCCTGTCTGTTTTCTCTCTGCTCTAAATTTTGTTATTATTGCATTGCACATTAGATTGTTCAGCTTGGTTTTGTAGACATCCCTTTCTGTCTGAATCACTCATATTTTAGAAATTAATTACCTGTATGGTTTGAAATGAACATTAAGCTGCTAATTATTAGCAAGCCAACTGGGACAGATGGCTACATAAGCAAGATATTGTAATTGTTTATTTGCCAAGCTTAATTTGCTTTGCTTTAAGTGAAAAACATTTACTCTTGGCTCGATTTCAAAACTGATAAGCATCCAAAAATGCTATTGAACTGTGTTTTTCTGAATTCAGGTCTTATGTAAAATGTAATATATGATTTCCTTCCAACTGCACAGCGGCAGAGTCTCAAAGTAATTTGAATTTTTACAAGATAACTTTGGAATGTTTTTTGTCCTCTTCATACTGCTCAGTACACGATAGTATCCCAAAGGGGCTGAACAGCCATGTGCCCTATATGATGGGCCAAATTGCTTCCTTCATTAGTCATGGGGAACACTCAAGGAGGTCAACAGTGGCTGTACTTATTTAACCAAGGGCAGAAACTGAACCTGGAGATTAAGTGATTGCTCACGCCAAAATGGGGGAGCCGTTATCTTGCAAAACTAGATGTCGGAAGGTCTGTGACGAGCGCAAGAGGTTGTTGGCAGTACCATGGGGGCAGTGCCTGTAGTTTTAGGAAAATGGCATGCCTTTACCATCTTTCATTTGGAAAGGAAGAGAAATTCTCGCCGGACCCTCTGGATGCGGTCTCAGGAGGCTGGAGGCAGTGCCTGGGCGTACTCCCACGGGCAGCCAGGAGCCGCAGCTGCACCTCTGGCCCCGCGAGGCGCCTGCCCGCTGGACACGGCCCGGCCCAGCCCCAGCCCCCGTCGGCGCCTCCGCTGCTGCCCTGCGCTGCCTGTGGCCCTGGGCTGCGTCGCGCTGAGCAAATGGTGCTGGGTGCCCTCCTCAAACCACTGCACACCAGCTGAGAGCAGAGTCCTCGCTTACGTTGATTGTTTTTCCAGTTGGGTTTGTTGCTGGCCAAGTTACTGTACTGACAGGGACCACAGTAAAACAGGAAGGTTCACGTTTTCTCTTACTGGTCTGACATTACTGCAGTTATCGACCCCACTGGGAGTAAATGGCAAACTAAATGTGCACGGTGTTCCAAAATTTTTCAAGTGTTCCCTTCTTCCCTTTCCATTTTGGCACAGTTTTGTTGATAGCACCCAACAGGCCAGATTATTTAACTACTCACAATACCGCATAGCAAATACATGACATACTATATACTTTTTCTTTTCCCTATTGCAAACCACAAAAGGTAACGCTAGGACTCAAACAAAAACAAATTACCTCAGAAACTCCTGGAAAACTCAAGTGGTTAATCAGTTACCTTTTATTTACATATATATGCTTAATGCTGAATTAAGTTGTAAAAACCAAAGGCTGATTTATAGCCTCAGTCAGCCTTAATTAACATTGATTCCAGGGGAATAGTAAATGTGAATAGCCTTCACAATTGAGGTTGAACAATGAACTCACTGGGTGTTGTCCAATTTGTAGCATGATTTACATGGAAGCGAGCCCTTCTTTTTTCTAGGGTTATCCTTTTTTCATCTGGTGTTTAGGATGGGTTATATATAATCCATAGATAGGAACACTTGCTGTCAAATATTCTCCCTGATTTAGAGTTAGCCTTTACAATGGTCACTATAAATAAGGGAGGAAAAAAACCCAATTTGAGGCTTTGCAGGGATTCCTTGTTCTTGCAATGTGTCATCGCTTGTCCATTTCATGGCATTTTTACGAAGTGGCCATAATGAAAGTCAGATTAAATGTACAGGATATATACATTTAATCAACAGCCATTGGAGTCAGTAGTGCTGGAAGAGTTATAAAAGCCCCTGTGAATGCAAATTTATTGCAAAAGAATCTGAGTCTTGGTGGTAGGAATATCTGCTGAATGGTACTACCTGACACAGAACACCTAAAACTTTCAAAAGTGAGTTATTTAAGTGTAAGGTTTTGCTTGTAAAGCCGCCAGCTGCTAGATTTCAAGACTTGAAACTGTTCCAAAACATGGGACTAGGTACTTTATATGTGCACTAGAGTAAATACTCTGATTTTACTGCCAATTTAAATGTGCTCAGTTTACAGTAATGAGCTTGTATAGGCAATACCTTGTTTATAGAAAGTGGAACAGGAAGAAACTAACATTAACCATTAACAGTAGCAATTTCTCTTGCCTTCAGCTCCAACTTTATGCCAAATAGATCTTTCCCATGTCCTATCTGAAATATTTGCTATTACTGTTCTTTTTCTAAACACTGTGGGATAAACGGAGCACTCAATAAAATCATACACCTTATAGTTCTAGTCAACTTGCACTGCAACCCTCTTTTGTAATTCCAGGGCACTACTTCTTATGCCTGTGCTGAAATGTATTTTAAGAACATGCACGTGTCCTGGCAAATTTGATGATAATTGTTCATCCCAGCATAATGTAGTTAACATTTTTTTAAATCTCTTTAACAACAACAACAGAAAATGCTGTTGCCTCCACTTCTCAGGTTCTTTTATTCAACCAAAATGTTTTATTCTTTCAAGACAGAGATCACACAGGGAACCTATGTGTTTATGTACATACTGTAACCTTAAACAAACATCCTTACATCTCCTTTGGCCATCTGCTCTTGAACAGGCAAGCTCTTCTCCCTGCCCTCCCGCCCTCCCCGGTGCAGCCCCACACTGTGAGCACGGAGCGCGCTCCACTGCAGTCAATGGAAAGGACACCAGAAAATCCTTATACCCAGGCCAGAGACCTCAGGGTTTCTTTGTTTCAGCTGCAGACAGTCCAAAAAGTGACAGACACCAGAAGATTTCTGCTTATGTTAGTCACTAGAGATGATGCTGATGATTCTTTGCTTTTATTATTTTTTGCTGGTTAGCTCCAGAATGTCCTAACGGGGACCACTACCTCATTTTATGAAGCAGCGTAAGCAGAGCACAGGCAGACACAGCCCATGGTCTGAGAAGTTTACAGTCCAAGTACACAGACAGGTTCAAGCTAAATACAGCATGCAAAGAAAGCGACGGATAGGAAATGATGTGTTGAGTTTGGTTACTTTAGAAAGCTAAAACAAAAAAACAAAAAAAAGTAAGGAAAAGATGGACACCGAAAGGGGCGGAAGGGCACAGCCCAGCAAAGGCTGAGGCCAGAGGCGGGGGTGACGAGGGCCCGCGCCGAGGCGCTGCAGCGGGCAGGCCAGCAGCAGGGAGGAAGCGCCACCAAAGCAGCCGTGGGCAGTGCCCGGCTCCTTGGCCAGCCTGCTGCCCTGCGCAGAGCTGCGCGGGTGCCAGGCCACGGACCAGCTCTGCCCGCGGGAGCAGCCTGTAACTCTCCAGCTCCCTGCCCCCGAGCAGGAGGCTGCGGCTTGGGATGCCATCCCTTGCTGAGCCCAGGGGAGGGCCAGAGACTGAGCCGGGGCTCAAGTGCCCTCTGCTTTGCGACCCTGCCGCCAGGACACATCCCCCACCTCGGTGCGATTCCTGCGTCACCGTTCACAGGTACTTAGTTATTATCTCAGCCCAGTTCCTGGAGCCCTGAAAGCTGAGGTCCAAACACAGCCGTAAAAGCAAAAGCCCACGTAGCCCTGTGTTGGTTTCTGTGCACGGTTCAGTATGTCTTTAGGGTCTTTTTCAGACAGACACAGGCTCGTCCTGCCCATGTCCTGAGCCAGCCGGACCTGAGTCAGCTCTGAGCCAGCACCCAGGGCACTGCAGGTAGTGTGGCACTGAGCCCGAGCTAATAAGCCCTGTTGAGATGAACACAGCTATGTGGTTTCCAGTCGGCATAGAAAATAGGTTGAGTGAGCTAATGCCTGGCAACAGCAAACTCTATGGACACATCTTCACCTTAAAGTGCAAATATCAGTGTGCAATCTCTTTAATTTCTTTAAAACGCATGGCCATCCCAGTGCCCTCACCATGTTCTTTTCTTTTACAGAAGTTGAAGTTTTGGTGATCCTCTTTACTTACACACAAGCTTTTGAGGGTGATGCTTTTTTTGTCTTCAGACAAGTTATAAATGTTTAAGTTATAATATTCAAGTTATAAATTATTTAGTTAGCGGGCTGGTGCTGCTGGCCTCATTGTACTGATCCAACCCTAGAAAAAGCAGCAACAGATCTATAATCATACATACTATTCTTTGAATAGAAAAGACAGCTATTAAATTCCGTTCATTTCCACATGAAAAGCAAGTAATTTTTGGCTACGTCTGTCCTGGTTTTGCCACATCATGTTTTTCTCTAAAGAAAATGAATTAAAAAAAGAACCAACAATCTGACACCATCTCAGCGTAGTCCTCACGTGCAAACTCTCTTCCATTGTCTCCCTGTGTTCTCATGGCTGACCTGAGCCGCGTATCAGTGTAAAGGTAACAACTTCTGTATTGCCTGGCAGCAAGCGACTAGAGAGTGCAAGATTAGAGAGGCGACAGAGTGCATTTTTGGACAAGGGTGTGATGTTTAGGCTGCCTAATCAGTGGGACAGACTTTCGTCCCAGCAGATACGGTGGTTCTCTGAGTAAACCGGGCCAGTATTAAATATGTCATTGATTCCCGTTATGTAGTCCTGATCTAAAAAGACTGGCTAATTCCCGCTACCTGAGTGTCTTTGAGGGGAACTGAGACCCCTTACCCCTTCAAAGGGTCGCTCGGCATTCTGCTCAGCCACAGCTGTAGGGCCTGTGTGGGGTATGGGGCTTTCTTTGCTTTAAGCAGAGAAAGGTCCCTGTCTCTATAAAAACAACTTAACCCATCTTGCAAAAAGGCCAGTAAACTTTCCTTCTATCTAGGGGTGAACTCCTGGCCCCAATCAAGTCAGTGGTAAAATTCCCATTGATTTCAGTGAGGCCAGGATTTCCCCCTAAGCATTTAAAGTTGTATTTCACGGAATACAATAAAAGAACATTGATACATGAACTCCAAGGAACCCATATGGTGTCTGCCCTTTTTGAATGCTTTCATCCTTTGTCTTAAAAAGATTTCAAGGACAGAAAGAGTCTGAATACCAGAAAAACCTTTCACTCAGTTGTTTTCCTAGAATGACTTATTTCTTATATTTGCTAATAAATAACTGCATCCCGTTCTTGAGAGTCACTCAGTAGAAAATTTAACTTACATGTGTGTAGCTACCAGGAAAAATCTACTTTAAATAAACTCATTTGTCATTACCTCTCTCAAGACAGCTGCTGTCAACACCATTAAAATTCAAATTTGATTTGCCCATGACAATTAAAAGGATGTCAACACTGAGAGAATTTAACAATTTCCATTGTTCCAAGCAGATAAGCAAGCTAATTCTGTTCTGCAAGCCTCCAGTGTATCCATAATCAACTGACTGTGTATTGAAAAACTGTGATGTTAGAGATTATTCAGCCTTGACTGGGCTATATCAGTGACCAAATGTTTACTTACTGAGATGGGTATTGAATGATTAGTCCAAACCCTTGTCTTGACTCCAGCAGTTTCAAGGTTTTTGCTCTGGTATCGTTATTTCTTTCTTTAGTTTGTTACAGTGCTTGAATCAAATTTGACTGTTAACCAAATTATTGAGAGTCTAATGCTGCTCCTATAGTGACACTGCCACAGAACACAGAAAGACATCAGGGGCTGACCCTGAACTCCTGAAGTCTGTAATTTTCAGTCACACATAAATTAGTTTCACCTTTTTTTGTATTAGAATCTGCAACCTTTCCCAGGAGTTTGTTGCTATATACATTACTGTGTGTTTCTGCAGAAGGATTGAGAAGTTTTACAATGTTTTTTCTTCCTTTTCTAGATTTTTATCAATAATGAGTGGCAAAATTCTGAAAGTGGGAGAATATTCCCAGTATATAACCCAGCAACAGGAGAGCAGATCTGTGAGATCCAGGAAGCTGACAAGGTAACGCATCCTGTGAATGGTTAGAAATGTACAAATAGATCAAAAGCAACAATTCCAGAATACTACTGTTGGACAATTCTTGTATTAATTCCAGTTCCAATACCCATCCTGTGACTAAGAGGTTGTACAACAAGCAATTTCATAAGCCTGGTAATGTTTTATTATTATTTACCTCAATGCTTTGTTTTTTCTTTCTCCTTGACAGGTTGATACAGATAAAGCAGTGAGAGCCGCTCGCCTTGCTTTTTCTCTAGGTTCAGTCTGGAGGAGAATGGATGCATCAGAAAGAGGCCATCTTTTGGACAAGTTAGCAGACTTAGTCGAAAGAGACAGGGCAATTCTTGCTGTAAGTAGCGCATGAAAATCAATGTCAGTTTTACATTTTGAGAGCAAATGAGTTTGTAAATGTTGTAACATGAACAATATTTGAAAACTAAACTAGGTTGATGGCTAAGATGGCTGACTGTCTGTTCAAGAACTGACCCAAAGCTCATCAAAGTCAACAACAATTCCAATTGACTCAAATGAAGCTTACCTTGGACATGAGACAAGTAAAGAGGTGTGCATTGGTGTGCACATGTGTATGCCCCTTATGAGCACTTGTAACTTTTCTGAAATAAAAAATGGAAGAGTCTATGAAGTAACTGGTGCAGATACTAATGAAATGACAGGTGAAATGCTTACTGATACTCAACTGGTAACATAAATTCTGGGTATTATGCTATTTGGCTCAAGTATGAAGCATCTAAGCGGTGGCATTGTTAATGTTGTTTTCCGCATGTCAAGTGCTTTGGACTAAGCTGGTGAACATCTTAATTCTAGCTTTGTCAACACTTAAATCATCTTAGCACCAGTGTATACTGTAAAATCGCCACAGGGAGAAGGAAGTGCACAGCAAATCAAGTTTACTCTGCCTGTCATTAGATTTGTATTTCTAGAGCCAAGTTCTTTACTGAATTGCACCGCAGGCAATGCCGTTAATTGCTCCTGGGGATGTAAGTCAGTGCAGAATTAGGCCTCCATTCTTCTCTGTAGCAATTCATTCGATGGTTAGCATATATTCCTGTGTTACACATTGGTGTACTTTGCCCATTCTTAATGATTTCTATTAGACAGCTATTGAGAGTTAAGCCACTCAGCATCTTAGGACGCTTTATTGGATTCTTTTCACTAAATGATCTTAGGAATTCTTAAGAGAATAGCTTATAAGGTACTTTAAAAATAGGAATATTAACTTAAAAATAAGGACATTAGCTTGTTAATTTATGAGCTTCCCTAGAGGAAAGTTTGTTTATTTGATGGCAATAAATAAACTGGCTGTACATTATAGATATCTCAGACCTCAGCAGGAGTCTTGGCAGCCATATAGAGAAATTTTTATATTCACATCAATTATATGAAGAGGGATATGTCCATTCTTCTCTTTATGGATTCAGATCATTAATATGGGGTTACAAGGAGCCCCTTCTCAGCTGTTATCATTAACATAACAGAACCTACTTTGACAGGCATTTTTATCTTGGCTCCTGATTAAAGCAATTTCGCATTTATATATCTGGACCAAACACAGTGGCTATTAGGTCCAAAATACACACATGCGCGTGCGCGCGTGCACAAACACCCCCCCCCACACACACACACACTCTTAAAATCATAGTCATTCCAGAAGGTTCAAAGGAACTAGATTTTTTTTGAGGAAAAGCCTCTGTGGTCACAATTACAAAAAGAAGTAACAAAGAGGATCAGACAGTTGTTCTGAACCTTCTGGATTAAGACTGTGCCAAGAAGTATATGGTTTGGTCTTCATTAAAAGTCTGTCATGACTGCAGAGCTGTTGTACTGTGAATACTGAAATGCAATAGTCTAAAAATGTTACTTTGCTTATATGTCTCAATTTTTTTCTTGTCCTCTAGACTATGGAATCATTGAACAGTGGCAAACCTTTCCTGCAAGCCTTCTATGTAGATCTTCAAGGAGTAATAAAAACCTTGAGATATTATGCTGGTTGGGCAGACAAAATCCATGGAATGACTATTCCTGTAGGTAAGAGAAATTAAAGAACATGTGTGCACACAAACCTTCTGATGGCCAATTGGATTAACAGATTACAGAGTAATTTTTTCTTGTCAAAGTGGAACTCAAAGTGGACTTACCGGTGTATAATATGCTGCTGAAGACAATGTTTAAAGGTCAGCAAGGGCTGGATTAGATGATCTGCCATTGTTCTTGGGGACCCTATCTGCATCCAAAGAGTGTTTTGGTTCTTCTCCATGTGTCCATTTGAGAGGGAGTTAGCTCAATATCTGTAATGAAATGGATGTGGTATAAGCCTGACAAAGACTTCAGAACACATGACAACAGAGTGCTGCCTTTTTAAGAAAATAGTGTGCTTCTTACAAATACATCTATCTCGTTTATATGTATCTTCTTACTGCCCATCCAAATCATTTCACTTGGGAGTCACACTGGATCCAAATTCACTTATGCCTCAATAGAGTTTGTAATGTTATTATAGAGAGCTGTATGTAGATATCAGATATATTTTATGTTATAATTGCTTCTTCAAACCATTCAGTGGGATCAGTTTTGTTATATGTATGAGAGAAAGAAATCTATATGAGTGCCAGGAAATAAGTTATTCTGCTCTTATATTTTGGTAAAGAGATTAGAAAAGAAAATATCTCTACCACCATTTTTATTCAACAAGTCTCTTCCTCCTGCCCCTCCCTCACAGCTGTTTAACAAATGCAGGCAGCATTTTTGATTGTTAACATCTTCATTTGCAATCTGGACTAAATGTACCAACTGCTATAATTATGCAAAATGGCACAACATAGCAAAGAATCATTTTACACAGGTGCAGTCACTAAGATAAATGTACTCATCTTTTACCTACATAATATTAAATCTTTTGAAAGACGGTAAGGAAGAACAACATTTACTCCATACTTTTCAGCTTCATGGTTGCACAAGCATGTTTATCACACATTACTGACGGAGACCAGGAAGGCACACTCACAAGTAAATGCATTTTGCTGTTGTCCTTGTACAGTAGGTACTTTCACAGTGGCCACATATTTCCATAAAATTACCTAATGTATCATCTCTATCTGCAGTACACTAGTTTTCCTCTGCAGTAAGTACTGCAAAGCACAAGACTATCAAAGTTAGGTAAGCTGACAAGTTGAAAATGTGGCTCCCTATTTTCAAGAGGAAAAACAGATCATTAACTCTTACCTCAGCATTATTTATCATGGTGTTTCAGCCTGTTAAAAGTGCAGTGTGTAACGGACTGATGTTTATCATCACTAGTGTATTTTCACCAAAGAAATGACAATATTAATATATCAGCTGTACACTCTCTTGTAAGGACTTACGAAGATTTCCACAGCCATTTAGGCTGAGATTCATAAATCCTCCTTTTGCTGCTTGCACTTCACATTTAAACAAGCAAAAGTGCAGAGCACACCATAAATTCATATATTCAGCAAATTTCCTGTTCCCTAATCCCTTTCTCCCTGGTCAGTGAATGCCTCCTTCTCACGCCGCAGGAACACAGAAGTTACATCGGTCACCAAAAGGCAATGCCAGCTTAAGGAGAATAAACATTCTCTGCTTTTTCTTGTCCTCAAAAAGAGTGATGCAGATGAGAACCCCGAATTTTTCAGTGAAGTGGGCTATGCTGGGGGAGAGGAAGCCACATTTCCAGTAGGTCTTCTTAAATATGAACTTCAATGCTGACACAGTTATCAGTACTGTACAATCTTAAGTCTATTCACAGGTTTTTAGGGTATGAATTAGTTCTTCCTCTTGGTTTAATACATCACTTTTTTCCTCTAGTTTCACACCGTAAATCTGTCATTCTCATAGAGCTATCTTAGAGCAAAGCCAGTGTTAAACAGTGGTTCTCTTTACATTCACTTACCATCAGCTTGGCAAAGGAAACCAAACAAGACAACAAAAACAAAATAAAAAACTATTAAATCTCTTTTTCTGGTCAGTGTGCTAATAAATCTGAAACATCTCAATCTTTCATCTACTTCTGCTGAGGGTTTCTTTTCCTCTAAAATAACAGTGGGCAAGTGATAGACACATGGAGGACAGAAGAAGAACAGTGTTTTTCAGTCACATTCCTTTTGGTCCCAGAGCTGCTAGGACCTTCAGACTGTCCTTTGCTTGCTCCCATTTATAAAGCCTTTATGATTTAAATTAAAACAGAATGAGGCTACAATGGAAGCCATTAAACTAACAAATTAAATGCAGGCAGAAATGTATCTCTAAATTCAATATATGATATGACACAACTTAAAGAACGAACACTGCTATACTCACCCACTTGTTTGTTGTGTGCTTCTGTATGAGACATTTGACTATCTTATGATTTTTATGCAAATTAAATATCTGGGCCATAGATTCCTGATGGAAATCTGAGCAAACACATCTGTGGAAGGTATTGCTGTCCCAAAGTGAGATCCCTGGATAAACAGGGCTTTCTTTCTAATTAAGAAATAAAAATCTTTGGGCCAGGTGCTAAGCAGCTGCAAATTGACCCAGCTCTATTAATATCAGTGAGTGCAGAAGAATGCCAATTTACATCAGCTGAGGATATTAAAAAAAAAAAAACTTTTAAAATAAATTTTTAGCTTGCATGTGGGATCAGACTGACAGAGTCATCTCAGTCTCCTGCTGGCTGCCAGCTACTAGAAGGATAAGAGTAACAAACGTCAGCAATAACATCTTAGAATAACAGTGTTATTATCATGAGTTGTATGCACTAAACTTAAAACTCTAAGAAGTTAACAAGTTGCCTAATTAATTTCTGAGCACAGGGAGCTTTCTATGCTCATTGTTCAATAAAAGTGATTAACTTTATCAAACTTCAGTTATTTTGCCATGGTTACAACGTGTTTTACAGTATGGACAAGATGGCTCTTACATGTACCTTTGGCTTGTCCAGAGTCATCTGAAGCATCTGAATAACTTGAAGTCATGTGTGTTCCCAAAGATGTTATTAGAAAGCAACCTCAAAAGTCCCATCTTAATAAGGTCTGTGGATGATGAACTTTGGAAGTAGATGTTAAAAGAGGCAACTGTCTAGGGTCTAATAGAAGAAAGCGGGACAAGCTGAACGAGAGGGATTGCTCTGAGGAAAGAACGCTGCCTCAATGCAGCAGAATAAACCACCAGTTCTCTGACTTGGCAACCATGTTCAGGTTATCTGTAACTTCACGTTAGGAAGCACAGAGACATGTGGTAATGATTATAGAGTGACAATCTAAAGTCAGATGGTGCTAACATAACTGTGTTACTGTTATGTTGTCACCATCTTTCTGGCTGAGCATCCACCTCTCACAGTAATACCAAGTACAAGCTGGTATTTTTAGCTGACTCTTCTGTGTGCTTCTTGAGTATTTGTACAGTTTTTTCCATATATACTTCTCCATAGTTTTACTTCTACTTTACTTCTCTCTGGTCTGATGACTCGTAGTATTGTCTGTGAACCACTGCTAGCATCTGTGAAAGATAACCTAGAAAAGCTGATCATTTGAATTGTGGAACAAATATTCTCACCTCCACTGGGAAGCTGTTAAGAATCCACATATTGAAAAGATGCAAAAACATTTTGCCAGTGCAGAACAAACTGACAGATCAACCATTTTCTTCCCCCTTTTCCTGATGTGAAACTGTCTCCCCCCTCCCCTTTATTTTCTCTGTTCTGTCCCTTTCCTTGGCTACAGCCTATTGTTACCTTTCTCATAATTATTCTATTTCTGGCACCCAGCTGATGTATTAGCTGCTCTAGCTCAAGTTTCTCCTGAACAAAGCCTGTGAAATAGATGTACAGAAATAGGTAGACCTGAAAATAAGTTATTTCTAATCAAATCCAAGTTGAAGCCTTTACTTAAACCCAGGAAACTTTATGGATTAACCCATTTATTGTTACCAGATGTATGGTACAGTACATTGCTGCAGGTTCCCAAAATGTACTCTCTGTTGTGATGTTAGGACTTTCCCTAAAATTGAACAAGGCTGGCTGCAGCTCCAGACTGAACGGGGTAGAGGCCCCACGGCTGCTTGGGTGCTCTCACACCACGTGAGGGAAAAGCACATGCCCTGCATTAGACAGTGAGAAGGGGAGCAAGAAACCTGTGATCTCTTCTCCTCTTATTCCCTGCCTCCCTCTGACCATTTTCTATCCTGGTGAAGGCTCTCCTGTGATTGATCCCAGGTAACCTTCTCACCATCTCACGCATACTTAGTTGAAATGATTTTCTAAATAAAGAGATTCACATTTGTCTACATGACCAGCACTACAGGCCCAGGTGCACATCGAGCTTATGCCTTTACTATAACCATTCCCTCCTTTTTAGCCACACTAAAAACCATCTGATCTGAATTCAGAGATTGTTTGAGCCTAGGCTAGCTTAGACAACTAAAAACCTCAGCTTAGGTACAAAAGTGCTTTAACTCTACTTTGACAGAAGATGCAGGCCAAGCATACTAACAACGCTTAGCAGACAAATAGCCATTGCCACAGCCAGTGCCCGCACAGAACACAGCCTTTTCCTGCTCCTTACCGACGGGGAAGAAACCTGCCTCACAGCACAGCACCTATAACCTCAGCCTGCCGCCAGGGCCCAGCAAGTGCTGCGGGAGCGACACTCCTGCCACTTCGGGGGAAGAGCAGGAATTTGGTCAGCCCTGTGCCAGTCGCTTCCAGCCGCGGTGCAAAGCGCGCCAGCGCAGAGCCCACCGCTCTGAGCAGGCCAGGCCACGTGAAAGGTTTCCGCAGACCACAGGCCTGACCCCGACTCACGGAGCTCTTTATTTCATGGCCTGACTCTGGCTGCCCTGGGCTCAACAGTGCTTTAGTTAAGGAATCCAGATGTGGCATAGAACTCACTATAAAAAAATGACACCTTTCACCTCTGGGTTTTTTTTTTTTTTTTTTTTTGCCATTTTGATTCTTCAAGATCTTAAAATTAACTACCAGATCAGAGAGTTAATTAATTCCCTCAAGCCTTGTACCATCCTCAGCTCCTGTTCGTGGGTGTATGATCTGCTTTTCCTGTATCTGTATTGTTAGGATCTTTATTAGCCCATATTCCTATGCCTCTCTGTCAAAAGCCTAGTGAGAATATTCCATATTTTCCAAGTGTCCAGTTACTCTGTCCCTTCATTTATTTCTCCAACCTCTACCTGCCCAATATGTTCTTGAAAACTTCTCTTATCCTCTGTTGTCTTGTTTTCCAGCAGCATCCAGCTTTTTTCTGTCAGCTTAAACTGACTGCCTATTTAGCTTGAGGCTATTTCTGATATAGGCCTTGTTTTACAAGTCAGGTATCAGAGCAGTGCGAGGTGATGGCCCTGTATTCTCCTTTGCACATCAGTGACAGGCTTCCCATCTTCATTCCGCACCTACAGATTTGTACATATTATTCCATCATAATATACCTATATTACTCTGTTTCCCCAATTCTGCTTGTATATATACTTTCCTCTTGCTGTGTTCTAGGCATTCCTTTCAGGAAATTGCTTTTGTGGAAGGAAATTGCTCTTCCCTCAGCCTGCAATCAGCTTCCTTGCTACTGTCCTTTTTTGTGCCATACAGCTTGTCCTCTTTCCCAAGGAACAAAGCAGGTTGCTTTCTGACGGGATGCCTGTTTCCTTTGTTCTACTGAAAGAACAATTAGGTTGCTCGTGAACCTAGGTTTCCCATGCTGGCTCATGAAAAAACATTTCCATGAGTTCTTTATTTCTTTTACTGCCATCAAAGGCTGATCCTTAGAGCTTTTTCCTCCCCTCTATTTTTTTTTTTGTTCTGCCAAGTCAAACTGCACTTGAGAGTAACCATGCTCATCTGTTTCAGATGGAGATTATTTTACGTTTACAAGACATGAACCCATCGGAGTGTGTGGACAGATCATCCCTGTGAGTATCTCTACTAGCGCCTTCTATTTATTTTCATTTGAACCAGCTCTCTTTAAAGACACATAAAACATGGTCCTCAGCTATGTGTGTTTTCCATTACGAAAAAAGCTGAGCTCATATTGTTGACATATCTTTAACAGCCTCCCTGCAAATGCTTATTTGAACATGCTAATAGGGTTTAGGCTCTGTTATTAGGAGTTAAATTCTCAAGTCATAGAATTCTCATGATTAAAACAAGCAAAGCAAAACACAGTGTTAATATGCTGTCACTGGTTATGGATGTTCACACAACTTATGGAAAATTGATGCTTTGCTGTGGCAGTCTTTTTATTTATTTAGTTTTTACTGTGATTTAACAGGCTCCTCAGTTTCTGGGAGAATGTGATGCATTTTAATTCTATTCTTTCCTGCTATTTCTTCAACAAGGCTGGAGGAAAAGAAGAAACTCCAGGAGACATATCATTACAATTAACATTGTGTAGCTAATGAAAGACATGAAATGTTTGTTTTATTTGTTGTGAGAGAGAAACACAACATTTCATCAAATCTAATACTCCCCTACACCCCAATATACACCCTTAAGACACTCTTGCTGAGCACTGCATGGGAATTACACTGAAAAAGCTGACTTTTTGAGAAGTCCTAGTTAACTAGTTTGGGCAGAAATTTCAATGGGAAGCTCACATATAGCTATTAAAATATTGTGTGGAAGCTTTTTTCCTTGACAAAACACTGGGGAACTAATCAAGACATTCTCTGAAATTTTTGTTGATGTTATTGTTTATTTTGCTCATGCTAACCACAAAACCACTGAAGAGCAACACACAGCAATTCCAGTAAAGGAGAAGCAGCCAGACAAGATTACTTTAACAATGTTAAGCCCTTTTTTCCCTATTTATATTTATTATTATTTCATTTCTTTGCTAAGGGGTGGCTATTATGTTTGGCACTCTGCAGAGACTCGGAGAACCATGCATAGGAACTCATAGTCTGTGGTTACACTCGTCCTGCAAACACCTACACACTCGTCTAACTTCACTCATGAGTGATCCTTATGAATGAATGATTTCACACATCTTTCCCTTTTGTTCAGTAAAGCACATGGATGAGCATTTGCAAAATGACAGCCTCGACATCTAACCCCAGAGTTGCTGGGTGTCTCTCAGGATTGTCTTGTTGATCTTGCCTGATAGATCTAGTGAAGGAACTTTGCCAAGGGCTCAAGATCATGGCAAAAGCAGAATTTATTTAATTCAGATTTGTAAAATAAGATCATTATCTGGTGTACCCTGCCTCTACCATAGCTGTTCATTCTTCCCTCAAGTTTGTCCTCTAAAATTTCACCATGGCTGTCACACACATCTATTCTAACACTCCTGATAATCTGTTGTACATTTCCTCCGCAGCTACCACAGTACAGCCCCAGGGCCACTGCGCGCACTTAGCCATTACACTAGCAAATATGTTACTACAAAGAAAAAGAAAAGTAAACAGTCAGCCTAACTCTAAAGTGTTCATCCTCTTTCACATCCTAGCTCCCACCAAAACTGACTCTCTGTAGCAGCTTTGTAGCATAAACGGGGCCACATACTGCCCTATAAAACTCTTCAGAGCTCTCCTTGCAATAGGCATTATAAGTGGAGGCTGTCAGCACACTGTTGGCCCAATAGCTCCCCTCCCAGGTTTATATATTGGAGATGGAATTAAAACATCACTTTGTCTCCAGAGTTTATAAACAACTGAGAGAGTAAAAAATTGGGTGTTCAGTGAAGGAAAGACAGTTGTGTATTTTTTCAAGCTAGCCAGGGGCTAGAGAGATGTCCATGAGAGTGGCAGCTGATATGCATCAGGCAGTAACATGTTTTGGCCAGTGGCTGACTCTTTGTGACTGATATTTTTTCTTTTCTTTCCAAACAAGATTATTATATGCATTTATGAGACTGACTCTGCAAACACAGTTATTTTATTCCTCTGGCATTTCCAGTGAAATCAGTGGTACTATCCACTTAAGCTATTAGGATCAGGCCTTGGTGCAGAAAGCCAAATGCTTGCTATGGTTACTGTTATCTTGACCAACGACTTTGTACATCAAATTAATATAATTCACCACATTTTCTGCTGTAGTTAAGTTGAAATTAATGGTGATGCACAATTTTACATCAGCAGAGTTTATCTCAACTTGTTTTTACTGTTCTTTTAATCTTACATATAAATTGCATGGCTAGAAGTTTTTGAGAAAATAAAAGATATTAATGAAATGTCTTGACCTAGCATAGACATTTAGGGAAGGGTATTTTATTGTAATCCCATCAATTAGTGATGATATAATTTGTGTATAGATCTTATGCGTTATTCAATGATTGGAAATTTATATCTAAAACTGCTTTAGCATGAGCAAACAGTTCTTTTCAAATGTACCAAAAGCAAGAACTATTTGTCAAGTGGGGAATAAAGTGCCAATTGCAAAACAGTAAATGAAATTAAAAGTTGCAACTAAAAAAATTAACGGATAACATAAGATTCTTTTATGAAGGCTGCGGGCGGGGGTTGTAGTTCTTTAAACAGAAAAGAAAGAACTAAAAGGTCACCATTGTCGCTTTCTTAATGGGGGTAATTAAAAAAAAAAATCCTTGCTTTGTGCTGGGAAAGATTTATGTTGAGGATCAGCCTGAGAAATAAGTGAAGTAGCAGCTTGACATCTTGAAAACAAAACACCACTGCAATATTTTTCCATCTATCAACTTTTATTTTTTCCTACAGTGGAACTTCCCCCTGCTGATGTTTGCATGGAAGATTGCTCCAGCTCTGTGCTGTGGCAATACAGTAGTTATTAAACCAGCAGAACAAACACCACTCAGCGCTCTCTATATGGGAGCCCTCATCAAGGAGGTAAGAATAATTGACAGGAATAATGTCTCTGTCTCTCCTTGTGGGGAAGGAACTACCAGCACATGTCTGGTTTAACAAGCTCAGTCAGTTTTCATAAATCATGCCTCCCTTCATTCATTCCTATTTTGACAGGCTGGCTTTCCACCAGGAGTTGTCAATATTTTGCCAGGATTTGGTCCAATTGTTGGTACAGCAATAGCATCTCATGTTGGCATTGATAAAATTGCTTTCACTGGATCCACTGAGGTAAGAGCATTCTCAGATATGTTACTGTAAAATGTGAATAAATACTTAGTGAGCTAGAGTTAAGCTCTTGTGTTACATTCCTTACTGTCACTGAGTAAAAGAGCTACATCTAAATAACAGTGGCCTGTCCTTCCCAGCTAAGCTTATGTACTGCAGTACTTCCAAAGCAGAAATGGCCCTTTTCCTCCAGCCCCTGCTGTGCCCGGCACCTCAGCACAGGAGATAGGCTTGGAAAAATATTGCTGGGATTTCCTGTGGGCTCATGAGGATATGAATCACATACAAGAAGGCAGAACATCCAGTGTATATGACAGCATATATAAATTCTGCTTTAGCATCCATTATTTGTGTATCCTGGCATACTTGGGGGAAAAGGGAAGAGGAGAGGGGCAAATATACTTAAGCTTTGCTGCTGTACGGAAATATATTGAGGAGAAGGAGGTCTAAAAAGGAAGAAGGAGTGTAGGGGAGGAAGGGGGTTGTCCAAGGTGTCTGTTCCCAAAATGAAGGAAAGATGCTGGCCAGAAGAGGACGGGAACCAGTTGTCTCCTGGATGCCAAAAATGTCTTGCTATGACTCCGTGACACAAATGCTACAGAAGAGGTTAAGCTTGAAGAGAAAGGCAGTAATCTACAGAAAGAGAGCCAAATCTCTCAGAACTCAGACCATGCCTTGCTCTCAAATACATGCAAAGCTGGCTGTTATCAGGGTTGGGGTGGGGATGATAGAGGGACTACAGACTGATGTCACAGGAGAAGGGGCCTTATCTCATCGTCTGAAGGCAGACAGAAAGGAATCTCAGTGGGAGTTTCAGGGCTGGTTATATTTAGAGAGTGCTAAAAACAGGCGCTTTTCGATTCAAAATCTGACAAGCTATTGTATGGAGGGAGCTAAACTCCAGGGATCCGGTTTCTCTTTGATATGTGTGACTCCCACTCATGGCAGTGGGAGACTGTATGCATCCCAGGCATACTGCACTTCACAGTGAGTCAGTCAAATTTGCTCTTCGTGTGAGTTGCTAAATTCACTGAGCAAGCAGCTCTACTAGATATGTGTGGGTAACTCCCTTGTGTGCCCAGGGATTGCAGGGACCAGCTAAATTATTTCAAATAAATGATTTTTTTGGAATTATACCTGTAATGAAGTTTGGCTATCACAATACATGCACCTAAATCATCAGTAAAATGTAGCTGCAGTTATATGCCTAATCTGCACATGCAGATATCTTCACACCCAGTTATCCTGCAGTTACTATATGCAACTGCATATGAATTTTCATGGCAATTTTTGATTATATACACAGGTTATATACTAAGTAATGGCAACAATTTCAGATTACTCTAAGGAATTACATCTAGTCATTATATCTCCTGTAATGAATTTATATTAGGATCCTGGAATACTGAAAATCTTAATATGAGCTGATAACCCCCCATAAATTAAGTTGAAACAATTGTTTTCATAAAGATATGTGGTCTCTGTTTAAGATAAATATTCTATTATACAGGATGTTGCATTGTTTGGAGGAGGAAAAATACAGATGGGTTAGGTTTCAAAGTTGTCTTTTGTAGCCAAAATAAATTTTTATTGTAGTTCCAGACAGCTTTAGTTTTAATAGGCGTTTAAACTCAAAAGCTGTGGGTTTTATACTAACTCAGTGCCTACCTTTAAAAGCCTTACTAATAGGAAGTGAAAAGCATTACAGAGATGAAAAAGCTCTTCTCTAAGAACCTAAAGCAAGAACAGATGGAACATTTTAATGCAGAGTTAGTGTAAACTATTCCATATTGTTTCTGATTTCCTGTAACACTGAATTTTTGTAACAGCAAGTCAACATTGTAACATTTTAAACACAATGCTGTGGTATCAGCTGTACTATAGAGTGTTTGACTTCTCAGAAACAGTTTTCAATTTTTAATGAAATAATAATAGAAATATTTTGTCTCTCTGGTCTTGTCTGCATGTCAACTGTACACTCCAGTGATGTGGATTTCCAACAGCCATCAGCTATAACTTCCATTCCCCCATTTCTTCCAGGTGCTGGTTAAGGCAGTTAGTATTTTTAGCCTGAGCAAGTTATCAGTACAAAAGCAGAGATCTTCAAGTTTAAGTGCCTGTAGCATAGGTGTTTCTTAAGTTTCCACCATTAAAAGTTCTTTTGGAAAAAATATAAATTGTTTACCTTACAAGTATATATATACTTAGCCCTTATGAAACTCCCCATCTGCCTGTAAAAATCACAACTGGTTATTATTGTCTCTTTCCTGCACAGTTTTTTAGAGGTAGAAAACAAGTTGCTCTTCCTACAAATAATTTCAATTATAATGTTTTACAAAATTTGTAGAATCCAGTCCACAGACAAAAGAAAGGAGAACAAGAAGGCCAAGTTCATGACCTTGACTCCATAGAGCGTGACAGTCAGGCCAAAGATCCATCTAGCCTAGTACCTTATCTTCAACAATGACCAGTAACAGATGCTTATAGAAGAACAGAGCATGTGTAGAGTGATCCTTTCCCTGCTATAGCGTCACAGCTTCTGGTAATCGGCAATTTAAAGACTTCCTGAGCCTGAAGTTGCATGTGGACAACTGTATTTAATAGCCACCAATGGCCCTGTCATCCATGATTTTGCCTAATCCGTCTTGAAGCCACTGATTGCTGTGAGGCCTCAAGCCCATGCCTATACAAGGACAACAAATAAATAACTCCTAATTTATGATACTGACATCTAATTTATTCAAGCTCCAATTCAGGAAAATGCTGGTTCACAACTATGCCTGTTCCAGACAATACTTACGCAATACTGAGCTTTAAATATATCCTTAAATTTTCCTCTGGAGAGGGGTTTTACCTGAACTGAGAGTATAAATTCCACATTCTATTTTCCAGTGATAAGCTGAGTAAGCTAACGTCATCCCAACTGAAAGAGCAGTAAAAGAAAAGAAAAACTTTGCCTCAGTAAATAACTGTAGCTGTCACTGACAAAAAAATCAACAGAAGATACACTAACTCCAGTGGAGCTAAAACACTTAGAAACCCCTGCTGATTACCAAATTTGCCTGGCAACCCCCCTCCCCCCCAGCTGACAACTTGCTTTCTTCTGCAAAGCAGGAAAAAGAAGAATATATGCATATTAATGACACAAAAAAGGCATCGAAGCAGACCCACTTAAGGGAGAGTTACATCTTCTCCCACTGACAGGCCATCAGCACATCCCTTCCCTCACACCCATAATGCTCTGTGCAAGTTGAGGGAGAGGCCTGACTCATCGGGAGAGACTAGAACTGCACAGAACTGTGCATGACATAAAACTGCTGTTCTCCATCCCTGCTGTCAGTGGATTGAGTAATGCACAGAGTGGAAGAAACAGGCTAACCAGCTGCACAGCACATCAGTTACTGGCCTGTGCATTCTCCTCATCTGCTCCCTTGCTAGGTATGTCTTCACATTATTGAGCAAGGAACCAAAAGTCTCATAGATTTGGAACTGTCTGTGCAATACAGTTTTTATTTCCACCATGGACGGGAGCCATTTGCTTCTAAGGGGATCAACAAGCCTAACAAGTGGGAAGAAGAAAAGCCATGCAGAATTTGCATATGACATCATATGTCCTACGGCTCAGACAGCTTGTGAACCAGCCAATTACAGATAGGGTGGTGGCTCAGTTTGCGCTATTTCTTTTCTGTTTCTCGCGTTTTCTAACACTCTCAAAATTGTTTTAAGTACCACGTATTTGCTAGATTGCCTCCAAGTAATGTGTGGCATATCATAATCTAGATAGACCTCTTCTTTTGTGGTACCATCACTGATCGATTTCACTTCTCTCTTTCCTTCTGACCCCCTCTGTTTATGGTCAGCTCATGCACATTAAAACAGTAGCCTTCTAACTCTTTCATACCTTAGACCACTTCTTATGAAATGCCTTTCCATGGATCAGCTTCTCTCCCGGTCTCCTAGTGCATGGCTGTCATGGCTGACTCCTCCCTCTGCGGCTCCTTTGGGAAGCTTCTGCAGACACCCGTGGGCTGTGAATTTCACTTTGAAAACTGTCGCACTTTAAGAGAGAAAATCATACAGAGTACATGAGCAAGCCATAAAATATTGTGTCTCCACAGATTTCAACAGCTTTCTTGGCTTCTGTGCTTGCTTTGGTTCATACTCCTCAGCAGCTCGTTTAGTATGGGATTTTTAACAAAAGTGTTTATTTTTACTGTATTGCTTTTAGTGAACCAGAGCTAATCCATGATCCTCCTTAATTGGGGCAATCTTCTCTCGGGCCTTTTTCTCACATCTTCCACAATCAGATGAAACTGAAACTGCCAAAAATAATCTTTTTGCAGCAAATCTGACCACATCAGCACTTGTTCCTATCCGTCCTACTTTCCCTTTAAAAATCATAATCAATTTAAAATCTCATTACTTCTTTCTGTATTTCTCCATGGTCCTTCTGGTCCCTAGTTGCAGGGTGAAACTTGTTCACCAAGGACTCAGGAAGTGCTTCTGTAAAACTCAGCTCTCTCTCTCTCTCTCTCTCTCATACTCTCCTAGTTGCTCCTTATAACCTTTCTCCATTTTTCTGTACCTCTCTTTGCCCCAGCTTCCTCACTGTTCCAGGTATTCCTCTCTATTTGAATTCCCTTTAAAAACGTGGTTCTTTCCTAGGACTTACAAGCAACAATGTAATTAAAACAGAATTCAGTTATTTATATTTCTTAGCTTAAGAAAAGATCAAAAATCTGGATGTCTGGTTTACCCAAGTGGCTGCTGTTGGTCTACAGAGTTCAGCAGTACAGGAGATGCTATACAAGTCTCTTCTCTTCCCCTACAGTTAAATGAACAGTGGACATAATTTATTTCCAAGAGAAGGTCTGATAACGGGACAATTATTTACACATATCAGAAAGGCAGAGAGGTTCTTCTTCATCTTCCTGTTACCTTCTTATTTTCTGAAAGAACTACTCCTATGTAGCCTCCAAATAGCAGAGAAAAACAGCAAGTAGAAACGGCTTTACTCTTCCTATGCCTTTATTTCCACACAAGACTGTGGTCTCAGTGGCACAACCGCTCTGAGCTGTCTGGTTGTGCTCCACTTGAACTGGAAGTGGGTACCCATAGGGTACAGGTGTATGTGGAATAGTTGGGTACACTCTGTTTTGGGCTTCAAATTAGAGATGATGATAGAGAGCAACAAGCTGTGGATTTAAAAATGTGTGCATTTAAAACACTTTCTGAATTAAAAATTGCTTTTGCTTATTGCAAAAGTTTAATGAATTCTATTAACTTCCATTCAAAAACAAATGTGTTACCTCCAAATCAGAGTGGCTTACAACTCTTTCCGGTTGTTAAATGTTCTCAAGATGAGAATCATAGATAGCACACAAAACGTTTGAAGCACTAGCCAACACGAAATGTATCCTAAGTGACTGGTTTCCATTTTGTTCAAACTAAGACCCATTAAACGCCAGACATAAAAGATAGGATTCAGGTCTATGTTCATGCAGTTCTGTATAGTAAACCAACTAAATATTCAATAAATTGTTTTGGATGCCTGTGTAAACAAAAGGTCTATAAACAACTTCAATAAAACCCAACAAAGCAGCCTGCATTTTGCTTGGCAGAATGTTTTCTTTATGCACTTAGATTAACAAACCATGATCTCATCGTTAGTCAACAAGATACTAGAGAGACCATCAAAGCAAACTACAGGAGAGTCAAGATTGATTCATGCCAAACAAATGTTTGTAGCTAACAGCTGTATTACCACTGATTCTAATTTACTCAGCAGGATTCTCCTTTCATTTCCGAAATGTCACAAGGCATGATGTAGACAGCATGTCTACCTACTGCACAAGTAATGAGTTGTGTCAGCTCTCTTGGACCATGCAATCTTGGGCTGATTTTGGACATCATGAAGAATTACGTACTGGCATTTTGACTTTTAACAACAGTCCTAAAGGTGATCTGTTCTGCTTTAAGTCTGTTAGCTAACCATGATACAGAAATGCTCTGTTCAAAATAGGATTTAGGGAGGCTACATTATCATTCATTCTTGCTTCTGCTGAACTTTTTTGATCACGTCTTAGACAATTTGTGCTCTCGGAATGAAAAGTCATTCTTTTCCTTTTCCTTCATAGTGTTTTTGGTAGAATTTAGGGAGTTGTCCTTGGACAACTGTTTTTCTTCTTTGCCAACAAAAGCTACATGTCACAGGGATTCCTGAAACTAAAAACAAATGGTGTGGTGTATCAGCCTGTCAGAGCTAACAAGAGTTTAGCCATGGACTTCCATGGTGCCAGGATTTTAACCAGCATACAGATAAGCCATTTATAGCTAAGGATTCTCGCCATCATTTCTGTTTGGGATTTCCATTTTATTTACGCAACACTATTCACAGTGCTCTTTTCAGGGCTTCTCCTCACTCAGGGCACTGCACAGCCAAAGAAAGCTGGATCACGCAATGCCCTTCTTTACGACAATATTTCAATATTCATTAATCTTTGCTGGATCTGGGGAAACACCCTGAACATGCCACATGGTCCTGAAATGTTTCTCAGAAAGATTGTGCATACAACCTGAAATTACCAAAAAAAAAAAAAAAAAAATCACACGGACTAAGCAGCAGAATGGGCTTGAAGGTTTTGCCAAAACACTGACATTTTATACCTCAAGAGCTAGGGAGATAAAATTGTGTAATTCCAGGAATCATTGCATTTTGTATCTGATCATACCATCTGCCCAAAACTTTATCCATCTCTTGTAACGTAATACACTTACTGTTCTTCAGATACTCTCCTAATATCCCAAGCAAGGTGTAATAGTGAAGATGGACAGTCCAGTTACTCAGAACACCTAAATAACCGAAGATGAATCTCTCCTCTGTCAGTTTTTGCACTGTTCATAGAAGCTTTTAATCTACATAGCTTTTCTGTGCACTCAGTCTTATCTCTGCAGTCTTGTCTATGGCAGTGTGCAAGGAGAATCATCTGCTCTCCAGCTAAACTGCTGTTCCCCTTGATTCTGGTGTTCCCTAGTGGCTTGCTCTGTATCTGTGATTAAAGGAGGCTCAGGGCAGAGGAGAACCTGGACACCCTGATGGAGCCAAAGAGGAAGTAGCACAGTTTGCAGGTTTGCTTTTGACTTCTGAGTTTTCCAGTGCTTTAACAATAAAAGACAAAACCACTTGTACTTTTTGAAACACACATTTCCATCTGAAATCAGGAAATGAAGAGAGTACGAAAGGCAATAGACTTTCTTGAATTTCTGCACAGATATATTTAAAAAAAGACTGCATGAACCTCCTCTCGAGAAAGACATTGAACTTTCAAACACAGAAGGCACAAACAAATAGCAATCAAATGTTGTATATCATGATACGCTCTCAGTTCCTAACATCATACAGCTCACAGTCCAGGAACAGACCCTTCCAGGACTCTACTTCAAGTAGCTTTTTTTGCACATGGATGCCGCAGAATGCTTCTTTAATCTTTGTTGTTGTTGTTGTTCTGAATAACAAATTGTTTTCTTTGAGATGGGCCAAATTACATCTGCCTCACTCTCCATGCAGCTGAAAAAGGTTATAGCACTTCACAAGTTATCCAGGGATACTCCTGATATCAATCTTGAAGCCTATTCAAAACAAGGATGGGGAGTCAGGGTTTTCTGTGCCAACATTCCTGCTGAATAATCAGCCCAGCTCCATTATCTGTGGGGGAGTCCTCTCTTCCAGCGTTCCCTTGCAAGGCTGCGCTGCCTGTTGGGAGCTCACAGATAGAGCTGAGAGACGCCACAGGAAGCATGTACTAAAAGACCATACAGATTGGAACGCTATCACTTATCCTTTTCATGCTGTCGTTCTCCATAAAGAGAGAGTCAGTTACAAAAGGCTGCTTTTGTCACTAAATAATCACAGCTCTGGTGCCCTCCCCAAGACTTTTCCTGAACCTGTAAGTGCACAGGGCACAACAGGAGCACAGTGAACAATAATGCTGAGCAGCATGAGCCCCACCAACCTGATGTCTGCACTGATTTCTGATGGAAACGACACAGTGAAGCTGTCTGTTAAGTTTATGCTAGGAAACTTGACAACAACCTCCATGTACTAACAGCACTCTGGACAACACTTTTCCAAACTAAGGCCATTGTCTCCAAGCCTTTTGGATTTCAATATTTGCGATACACATAATATTTGGACTTGCATATTTCCAATCACTTGTTTTTATAGAATTCTTTAAAACCTTTATTTACATGGACAAAACAACTTTGACATTAAAGTGATGAAATGGAAGGGAGAGAGATGGTGGGCTGGACACATTGCTCTGGCTTCCTTGGTATACCCTGCTCTTTGGGGGGTTTTGAGAGGAAATAGAGGATTGTTCTTTGAAAGAGGGAAGCTCAAGGCAATGAGGGTGTGAATGGCATTGGCTGGCACTGGCTATAAACACAGCACTCTGGTTTTCAGTGTAAATTTTCAGCATGGTTTGAGAGGTTGGAATTTCCAAATGACATGTTCGATGTATGTGGTGGGGGTGGAGGGCAGAAAGGGTGCTTCTTTTTCATGTTCATGTCTGGCTGTCAGTCAAACACAGCAATAAAATCAGCTCCAATTAAGGGGGATATGCAAGGAATTTCATGATAATGTCAACACTCCATTCCATCAATACAGGGGTGAAGAAAAGAAGCTAATGTTAATTTCTTTTTTTAAAAAAAAACAACCTCAGTCACACTTGGTAGTTGCAACACCACATAGACAGTTAATCAGAAAGGTACATGAAGTGGTTGACAATTCCTTCATTATCCTGTGGGCTTTTAGCTTTGTTTTTTCTGTGGGGGCCCTGGTTTCTGTTTCATTTGCTTTCTGATTACTCCAGTGCTGTGTTAACTTTCTCCAGCAGACTACCTTCAGTTCTGTAAGAAGCTGAGCTTCTCTTCCATTAACCCCTTACTGCTGGGAATCTCTCTCACCTGACGCTAGGAAGAGAAACAGAAAACTGAGAAATCCCAACAGCCAGAGCCCAGAGTACTAGGTGGAGATTGAAGTCTAGTTGTTGACAGAATTTTGAAGACAAAACCCTCATTCCTAGTGAATATAGCATGAGAGCTTGAGTTCTGGTCAGCATCTCACTCACATGTCACTTGGCATCTAACTTTCTGTGAGACCTTAAAACATGTTCCATTTAAAAAAAAATGCATATGAATATCCTCAAGCTTCTCAATATTCAAAAGATAATTTTAATCCTGTGCTTTACTGTATGGGGGCCTAAATCTATCTCTTATTACTTCCTTAGCTACAAAACTGGGCATAATTATACTGCAACAGTACAAAATCTGATCTATTTTGGATTCATTGTTCCAGGGAGGAGAGAATCTCCAGGGAGCATAGCTGTCTCTCCAACTGTACTGGGTACAGGAAACATGTCATGTATGTAGCTGTCGAACTGCTACTCCATTTAACCAATCCTTGTGTTCCTTGGTCAGACTGGCTGCTCTGATTTCCTCTTAGGGCTGCATTCTGCTCCAGCTGACCCCACAATCTACAAAGACATTTTAGAGGCACCTTTGACCTCCTCGACCCATATTAAGATCATCTGTGGTGCTGTTGAGGGTTAGATCCGGGATGGTGCATTTGTAACTTCCTGCTCTTTTTGGTATTCTGCTGTACACTGCTAATCCTGCAGGGAAGGCTGATGATTCTGTCAGAATTTGATATATGTTGGATTATGATTTCACTGTTAAAATTACTTAAATTTTTGGACACTGAAAACTGAATTTTGAGAACAGAGGCACTCCTACAAACTGGTTTGGCTAGCAGTTTAGAAACTGTAAGTACTAAGAGTGAAATAAATCCTAATAGCAGTGCTCATTTGGGGTAACTAAAACCTGGACTGCGTAAAGAAGTGTGATTGTAGTTATTACTGATGGATAGTAATAAGTACATGCTTAGTGCATACTCAAATATCAGATCTATTTTCTTCCACATGAAACTGAAAATTATGTAACCAAACTTCTTGATAACAGTACGGAAACCTTGTGCACATGCCGGTAATCTGGATGGAAGTAATTCTAGTTACGCCAATTTCAGATTTTTAACTCATCCCTCCTATAGCACCAGCGCCAAGTCATTTTAGCATAGATACCACGGGATGAAAGATACAAACACTTCTCTTTGTGCCAGGTGTTGTTCCCTCTACAATTCTAGAAGAAAACCTGGAAAGCTGTCCACTGCTGATGTGAATCTGTTTGGACTGAAGAACCTGCTGGATTATTTAAAGCACTGTTCCAGTGATGTCCAGCACTGGCTGTTAAAGTGAACTGTATGACTACATTGCCTGTAAAATGCGTCTCCATTTCCTTTCAGGTTGGAAAGCTGATCCAAGAAGCAGCTGGAAGGAGTAATTTGAAGAGAGTTACGCTGGAGCTGGGTGGGAAAAGCCCAAACATTATTTTTGCAGATGCTGATTGTAAGTCAGTACTTCCGCATTTTCCTTAAAAACACATGTGTGTGTTGTCATTTTAGGGCATATCTTTCATTCAAAGTGAAATGGACAAATATAGCTGTATCTACTCACACTTGTGATATTACAGAAACAGCCGGGGGGGGGTGATTTTTTTTTTTTTTTAAAGACAACACTTGTATCCAGAGATTCACAGTGAACAACAAAACAGAGAAACAGTTATAATCAAGCATATATATCTGATGTTAGTCAAAATCATGGTCCTATACATATTTGTAGTCCTAAACTCTGCAGCAAGGTACTCTAGCACTTTAGATCTGGAAATTCTGTGATAGCAGATTCGCAGCAAGTATAAAAAAGAAGGGCTTAATTTAAATCATTTGAATGGTAATCTAGTCACTGCATTATTACTTTGTTAAGCTGTTCTGATAGTAGCTACAAAAGGATATTATTCCATTTTTTAAATTTTCACAAATGAAGAATTGTGTATTGAAGTATCCTCATTGCCATTGTCAGCAGGGAGCTGAAGACTTTGGCAGCCGGATGATGTGCAGCTGGGATTTTTGGCATCTGGGAAGGTACAGGACAGCAGTTTAGGATAGGATAAAAACACAAACTGGAAGTTTCTGCTTAAATGATCAGTAATGAAATAGTTAACAATGTTGATATTTAAATTGTCAGCATGAGGTTTTGACATTAACACCTCATTAAGATGAATGGGACAGTTCACACCTTGCTTTGAGCTATTGTTTCAGGCTGTGTGCAGGCACACTGTACACACCGCATTTTCTGAAAACTTTGTAACCCAAAGGATTAGAAATTTAAGGATTTTATTTTAATTTAAAAGGGAAAAGTGCATGGAAGAATGATTCTGAATAGCATAAATTACAAGAGTTGGTTACAATCATATGTTCATTTAAAAACTTACCAGTGACATCTAAAAGACTAGGAGAAAGGTTGAGAACTTTCAGCAATGGAAGGCTTTTCTACATAGGAAAGTTTTACCATGTTGGGGTCTAAATTACAGCTGTAGTCTTTCCTGTTAGCTAAAAAAGGCTCCTGGTTAACTGGAGCCAGGTGCAGATGTTTCAGCCCTCTACTCCAATTACTTATCTGCATCTCTCACCAGAAATCACCCTGCTCTCAGATGTCCCTAACCTACTCATCATATGTATCTGAACACCTTTTGTACAGCAATGTGTGCCAGGGCCAGGTCTGCATTATGGCCTTCCACAGGGGAAGGACAAATACTGCTTAACTGCTGTACAGAACTATAGGCTGAGAACCTGGGGAGAAGCCACAGGCCACAGAGGAATAACAGGACAAGGAGAGGGAGCAAAGCCTTCTTCAGGGCAGTTCCACACTGTATCGTACTAACAATCCCTGGCCTGCCCATAATTACAACCACCAGCTCTTGACCTGAGATTCAGACTTCAAAGCTATGACTATTTAAGAAGTGCAGATAATTTGCTCACCATTCCAAAGGAGCAGTTTGTTCTGTTTGAGGAACACTGTGTGCCAAAAGTTAGCAGAAAGCATGCTAACAGCAGCACACTGTTGAAAGTATAGTGTACCAAAAAGCCAGAGAAGAATGGTTAGAGCCCTTCATGGTGCAAAACTGTTCAGAAAAGAGGAAGAAACATCAGTTGATCAGTTCTATCCACTGCTGCTTTCAAACTCTGTGGAGCTGCCTTGGGAAAATTTGAATGTGGTCCAGGGAACACCCTACATAATTTTTTTCAAGATCATGCTGAAGGCAGAATAGGACATTTTTGTTAGATGAAGTTGTCTAGGATGTGCTGAAAGTAAAGCACTGTTGTTTTGTTTATTCCATAAATAATTATATTTAAGCAATGTTCCAAAGTGCTACAGCTGATAACAGAGGTATTGCAGTGCTGCAGGCCATCACTTTATAATGATAAATTCAGTATCATACAGCCCAAATTCTTCTCTAGTCAGCTATTATACCCAAGGGGAGAATCTAGCGCTCAATGTCTAAATATGGCTGGATTTTCCTCTCCTGCTTAAGTACTGGATGTGCTGGTTGTACCTCCAGGGAAGTTGGAAAGGAAATCATTTATTGTTTGTTCCATAATTGAACTATATTTTTAAGGCCTCACCTGGCCACCCGTAAAGGCCAGGAAGATGTTTCTGTCTTGCAGAAAAATCACCTGGCTTTCTGTGAAGGGTGTGTTTTGCCATTATCAAAGTTAAATTCTCTCAGGTACTTGGTTGGTTGTAATCCTCCTCATGGCAGGATTAAAACAACTGCAAACTTGGGATAAGAGACAAATTTTCCCCTTCCCTACCATCCCCAGTCAGCCAGGCTTCTGTAGTGTGGGGCACCATTCACTTCCTAGGGTCCTCTTAGAGTTTAGTTTATAAATTACATGTTGAGGGGACATAAGGCATTGGTGAAGTTGTTCTCAAATGGCCTACTTCTACAGATTAGGCAGTATTTTGTGACTTTTGTCATGAGATGGCATGTGGGATGTATTATCTATGGACCCTTCTTTACCTAGACAGTGCCTGAAGTTCCGAGTGGTCCCCTGCAATCTGGTGTTTCTGAAACAATTGTAATACTTTTAATATTATTCTAGTATAGCTGTGCCCAGGCTAGCCTAAATGGGGAAAAAATCAACTTCAGACACTAAAAAACTCCATATTTTCACAGGGATTATGACACAAAATGAAATGAATCTTCTTCCTTTATTACCTAACACAATCATGTTTTTTTCAAACCAAATCCACTACTTCTGCTTTGACATTTTGGGCATGTGACACCATGTAATACACATGACGCTGGCGCAACAGCAGATGTGTCTGTGATGTCTCACAGCAGCTTATGCTGTCTTCGTTTTGTAGTGGACTATGCTGTGGAACAAGCTCACCAGGGTGTCTTCTTCAATCAAGGTCAATGCTGCACTGCAGGCTCCCGGATTTATGTGGAAGAATCAATCTATGAGGAGTTTGTTAGAAGAAGTGTAGAACGTGCAAAGAGGAGAGTAGTAGGGAGTCCTTTTGATCCAACTACAGAACAAGGTCCACAGGTAAAGAAATGGGGCTTCAGCTCTACAGCCCAGATGGTGCCTGGAGGCATTTAAACTATAGTAGGACCGAGGTCTTTCAATACATATTCGATGCGATCTGGAGTAGCTGACATGACAAATGTCTGAAAGATTAAAATTCTAAAGGAACTAGATTATCTGTGCAGCACAGAGGTGTTTCTTGTTTAGTTAAAACCCTCATCTTAAATATTAGAAAGTTTGCCTCACAGCTTTAACAGCAAGATTCTGGCCTTCGGTCCCCAACATGCAGCTACAAACTGTACAGTGCTACCATTCATAGGAGAGAAGCTTGCAAAAGTCTCTTCCTAGGCATTTATTTTCAAGAACCGTCTACAACCATAACTGTAAACCCCTAGAGAGACGTGAGTTCTAAGCAAAAGCCTGGCTTATATAATTTTTAAAAAGTGAACATGGTTCATCAGGACAAAAAATAATGCCCTTCTTTCTTTGTACTTACAAGCCAGATTCCTTAGCAAGGATGTAGGTCTAGCCGCATCCATAAGGGGACACATTTTTAAGAAGATGGAGCCCTCGATTACAGTCAGCAGCCATTTGTAGATCTTTGGCATCTCCAGCTCAAGCAGTAGTGAATATAAGCATGAGTCTACTCACTGGGAGATAACTTGCCTAAAAACTTATTCTGTTTTGATAGTCAAGTACCTGATCTGCAGGTAAAATTGCTTCTTCTCTCTTTCAGATTGATAAAAAGCAATACAACAAAATCTTGGAACTGATTCAAAGTGGCATTACTGAAGGAGCAAAACTCGAATGTGGGGGTAAAGGTCTAGGAAGAAAAGGCTTCTTTATTGAACCTACAGTATTTTCCAACGTAACAGATGACATGCGGATTGCAAAGGAGGAGGTATTCACACACATGGGCAAGATCATTTTAGAATGTCCTAAGCACAATTCTGTTTCTTTTCTTTATTTTCTGAGACAAAAGCTTTCAAGTGAAAATTACCACTATAAAAAAGAGACTAGAATCTCTTCAGAACTCCTTCTGCATAAAGCCACTTAGAGCATTGGTTTGGGTAAAGACGCTCAATTTTTTTCATTGACTATAAAGCCTCAGACCTCAAAGAAGAGATAAGGGAGGAAATGTATGAGTTCCACTGGGACAACTGCTTTGGGAAATTCATACAGTTTTACAGAGAGCTATTACCACTAATACATGTTGCTGTGGGAATTTCTGAAGAGTAAAACAGGAGAAGGGAGACAGCTAAAAAGCAGTATAAATTAGGAATAAAATGTCTCTGAGTGGTCTGTTTTATAAATTAATGATTAATCTTTCTTGCAGATTTTTGGGCCTGTTCAAGAAATACTGAGATTTAAAACCATGGATGAAGTTATAGAGAGAGCCAACAATTCTGATTTTGGGCTGGTAGCTGCTGTCTTTACAAACGACATAAACAAGGCCCTGACAGTCTCTTCAGCAATGCAGGCTGGGACAGTCTGGTAAGGCTGAAGTTATCACACTCCTGCTCTTGGAGATAGAGTTTGACTCATAATCATTATCTCACCTCAGTTTTGCACCTTTGTCTCAAAAGCGTTTATCTAGGCCATCCTGAAAGTGAATCATTGAGATACTGAGCAGCTGTAAGGGGGGTGTTGTCACTCTGCTCACTGTGGGTAAATGCTGCTGTCTGCAGACTTGCTGAAAAGTGGAAAGTGCCTTTTTTTCTGTTTGCAGGGCAGCCACACTGCTGAAGGGCACTGCTGAAAACAAACACTCTAGGGTATAAATGACCCTTTCTGTGGAGCAGAGGAATCCCATAAGGTTTCTACTGCTGGCACAAAGACTCGTGCACTTTCTATAAAACCAGCATCAGGAACCAAGGGGAGATCTGTTCTCTCTAGCCCCTGGGAGTAGGCAATGCCACTTCTAAAGTTTGATAGCTTACAATTTGATATGTCAAGCCTGGATAAACTAAAAATCCAAGAGAAATCAGGTGGAAAAAGGACAAATTCAAATCTAATAGCTCTGTGTTACAACCTGGCATTGAGGTTTGTCAGCAAATTAATAGTTCATTTACTGAAGTTGCATCCAAATGTTCGGTGTGCTCCTCCAAGTCTTCATAGGCCAGATCCTGTTCTCTTTTTGAACGAGGAATAGAATGTTGCTGTTGCAACATAAATCCCTCATTTTTTTTTTTAACAAATGACAAGTTTGTTATTACAAAGAGCTAAACAGTATCCTTAGCTCTACAAGTTTCAGTCTCTCCCAGAGTCTTCCAAATGCCTTTCTGACAGCACAATCAGACTTGCCGCCTTTTCCTTTTACAGGATAAATTGCTACAATGCCTTAAATGCCCAAAGTCCTTTTGGAGGATTCAAAATGTCTGGCAATGGGAGAGAGATGTAAGTATTATGTTGTTATCTTCTAAACGTTTTTCAGCTGTACAACTCAATAAACATTAGTGAATCTTTCCACATGAATTCCATCTAGGAATACTCCCATCTGATGATTAGGGCACAGTATAAGATGACTGGTAGTTATTGCCAGTGGTATATGGCAAGATAATTTTTTTCCTTTCCTTTTTTTTTTTTTTTTATTTTGACACAGCAAAATAAATTCTTGGCACTATCTTCTTATTCTGAAACTGAAAATTTCTGAGCATTTTGCCACACTGTAACTTGTGTTCCAAGAGAGTTTTCCTTAGCTGTATTAACCACTGCTTTTCCAGAAAGATTCACTTTTTGTTATTTGTTGCTGTTTGCTTTGGATAGTTTGGTGTACTTGTTTTAGAGTTGTTTTGCCATATATTTGCCTCTCTCACTGAAACTTTGTATTTTTTCCTTTCTTTACTTTTTGCTACATTTATTAGTATAGGTCCATCTGAACTTGATTAAAATGTTATCTTTCTCTTCCAGATTTAAAAACAATTTTAAATGAAATCAGGCCTAGACAAGAATAGACAACTGTTTACACCCCTTTAAAAAATCACCTTCCATTACAAAGCTTTCTGTCTTTTCTTATTCCATTTAGAAGTAAGTGCCAAATATTTTGAGATGGAGCTCCACCCTCAAATGCTTTCCATGTACCTAGCTTAAACTCTTACTAGTTTTTAATTCTCACTACCATCACAGGAAGTTTAGCAATTCCATCAGCCCCAAACTGGTCATGCATTTCTTAATATATATATAAAGGATTCAATTAATTTCTGTGCAGGAGGCATATGTGCCAGTTATATCCCACCTAAACTTTCAAAATAGCTTATGGCTAATAGCAAACTCAGCAGTAAACTAAAATAAGGTCAAACTCTTTAAAACTTTAAATATGTTGAATTATACAACTTGATCTATAAAATGAGCTCTATGTAGTCTGAAATATTTTCTCTCATTAGGGAGTACTTTGAATAACACATTCATACTATTCTTCACATTCATGAGTTATGAGGTGATCTCACACTGGCATAAATATGTCAGCTCATCTAACTCTTATCATTGTGAAAATATTCTAGAACTACTAAGCTCAATAGAGCACATGAGTAACTTGACACCCAAGAGTGACCCTATTGACTTCAGGGAGGTTAACTGTGCAAGCAAAATATTCACATATTGATATCATAGAGTTTTCCAAAGGGGGAGGAAACAGGCAGCCCCCCAGCTCTCATGGAAAAATCTATGGGAGTTGTATACTTGATTTCCATCTACAGTTTTGAAAATCCTTATTGAAAACAATAAATGATGTGAATAGAAATGATATCCCTCATGCAGAGATGCCTGAAAACCTACTCCTGAGTAATTATTCTATTCATGTAAGAACCTCTTGATCAGATAACCTATCAAGGCTTCTAATTCTTCCTCCCCCTGCCCCATTTATTATTTGCATAGCTTATTAAAACGTCAAGGTTTCTTAGTAGATTCCTGTTTTTAGAGGATACATTTTACAGCATGAATCATGTTAAGGCAGAATTAAAGAACAAAAAACAAGAACATAACATGGCCATATATATGTGCATCTTTGCTAAGCTAACACTATGTTACAGACAGGTCATAATTGTGCCACTGTGATGTTTGTGCTAGCACTGTATTAGCTGGGATTTGATTTGTTCCTGCATTTAAATTCCCATTTTTTTAAATTCATGGGAAAAAAATGAACATAGACAGTTGAAATCTGCCACAGTCATTTTATACTGCCACAAAACTTCTGTACACAATGCAAGATTCTTGTTTACCTTAAGGCTACTTAAAACATTCTTGTATTCCTAAAGGCATATTAAAAGGAGTGATTTCTTTACATTTTTTTAAAGCTCCTTCTATGACTTGAGTGGTATAAAACTGAACTCCTGTAACTAAAAATCAGGTGACTCATCCTATATGGCCACATATAACCTTTTATATTAGGTATAGTCTCTCAAAATTCTGGTCTCAGTCCAAATATCTTCAAGGAACGGAGGTTCCATTCTACTTTACCGCTATCCTTTACTGTCATGGGAATCATTGTTGTCTGGATAGCTCTGAGCTCAGCAGTGCATAGCTGCATTCCCAAAAGAAGTTAAAACAGGAGAAAGGCTTGGAGCTATAATTCTTTCTCTTATCTTCTTTTTCTGTTGGCCTGAGAGAGGGAGGAGAGTCATCATTTCTTTTCAGAGAGCAATTTATTCCCTTTCCCTCACACCTACACAAGTAAGGGATGGCGTCACACAAACTTGACCCATGGGCTCCTCCCTCTCATGGATGCAACCCTTGTTCTCACCCTGGTACTGAACTGCAATCCAAGAAGACCCAAAGTGGCCATGAAACAGGATGTTATTGCTCCCTACTTCCCTGTATTAGGCTATGGGGACAACCTAGCCCTTTGTTTGAATGTGCACTGACTCATCTGCTCTGAATGCCTGGAATAACCCATCTTCCTATTCAGCAACAGCAACTGTTTAACTTTTGAAAAATACTTGCTTTAGAATTCCTCGCAGTTGTCTGCTTCCAAAGTTTCAGCCAGAAAACCAATCCATAAGGCCCTGAAGCCTTGAGTTGAAAAAATAGACAATAAATTTGTCTAGTTTTGTTTGCCAGACCAAGACAAGACACAAACTGGCAGCTGGAACATGCATAAAAGCACTAGATTCTCTGTTGGCTAGGTTATCTATTGATTCACAAAAATATGTCCAACTGGTGTCTGGAGCCAAGTTGCAGCGCTACCGAATCAAGCAGAAACTTTCATGCAGAGAGACTTATTAGTGTTCATTCTTGGGCTCCATGCAACTCCTGATGGCAGCTGAGCCATAGGGAATGGTTCTGTGGCTTCAGCTGAGTCTGACAAATAGCTCAATATTTTGGTCATTCTGTTGGAGACAAAACTAGGACTTTCCACTGAAAGTTGGAGTTGTGGTGGTCCAAATCACCAGGCACCTTTCACATGCTGAAAAATCTTTACTAGTATATTTTCTTGCATGTATTTAGGCTCTGGTAAATCATAAAATTCCTACTGAAACATCAGTCTGGGTGAGTGAAGTATCAACCTGTATATCAAGTGTCAGGCTTACCAAGCCAACAGGCATGTCAGAAAGTTTTCAAAACTGCAGGTAGTGTGAAATGGGAATTGCATGTGTTTTAGGGGTGGGGATAACATTTTAACTAAGAATGCTTAAGCATCCTTATATGAGTTCAGGCAGAAGAGACCTTCCACTTACAGGCTTGAATTGTACATGTTTTGAGGTGGGGATGTTTTTCGCTTTATGCACACAGCAGACAGCTTAGAACTCAACAACTTGACTAGAACACACTTAATCCCTCACTCAAAACATACATAGGGAAATGCAAACACCTACACTCTAGGGAAGAAAGGCGTGCTCCCAAGGAGCCAAGTCCACTCTAAACCTCAGCAGAGTTGCCTAGGAGATGAGCCAGGCCAGAGAAGACTGCAGTAAAGTCTACGCAGCATTCACAAACACCCATTTCTTAAGCATCATCTATCCCAAGCAGAACATGTGTCCTACAGTGCTAGGTGTCAGATCACTGGGACCTAGTAAGTGGCTAGCTTCAATAGTTTACAGGATCCGGTGTAATATGCTGTGCCAGGACAAAAACAGGTTTTCTAGTTAACTAGTGGAAATCCGAGCAGGTTGAACTCTGTTTCATAGTAAGTGGAAATGCTGATTCCTGCTGCTGGACATTTTGACAGGGTAAAAAGAGCAATGGGTTAGGAATCATGATCAACTTCATCCAGGGTCGTGAGTAGTTTGCTTACCACAGTATTCAGGTTGGAGCTCCTCTCTCCTGAGTGGAAATATAAGCAGTAATTTTATTGGGCAGTAGTGCAGGTCTTGTTGTTTGGACATTTGCAGGATCTGGAAAGGTCAGAGGACATCACTTCACTTGGAATAGTTCCGCTGAGGGACAGTGAGTGCTACTGGGTTTAATGTGGTTCTGTATTTCCTTATCAAATGCTAGAGCCATCTGTTGTTCTTCTGACCTACACTGCAACTTCATATTCAGGTTTTTTGAAAGATGGCATGAATGGAAATCTTGTATAAAGTAACAGTACAGCAGGAAATCCATGACTAGAAATTTTAGTCTATATCTTAACTTTTTCAAGGAATCACTTCATGGATTTTGCTCAGTAAGGAATTAATAATTGGCGTAAGCTGACAATTGCAATTTGTTTTTTTAGGGGTGAATGTGGATTGAGAGAATATTCTGAAGTTAAAACTGTGACAATAAAGATCCCTCAGAAGAATTCGTAAAATGATGAAAGACAAGGTTGTGTGGAAGAGCACGTCATGCCACCCTCTCTATTCCTTATGGGGACCAGCACTCAGGAATAAAAAGTGTTACACAATATATATTTAAGAAATTAAGTTGCAACATATATATCAGGCACATAATCGCATAAGTAATGCAAACCAACTCTGCATGCTTTCATAAAACTCTTTATGTCTTTAGTAAACAAACCATAGAAACCATACAAACAAGAGATAAAGTTGCTATTGGGCATCATTTAATAATGGTTCTACCTGTAAAACTATTAAATGCAAATGCATGCACACACACATTTATCTCTTCATTAAATAAACAGAATAAGTCTTACTGCTTTCAAGTTGCCTTTTCAAGGCCTGCCTTGTGCTGACATTCTTGTTTCATACAGGGCTTCACAAGCTGAATTTTACCCCAAACGCTAGCAGTGAGCAACATAACCAAGTACCATTGTTATTCTTAAAATCAAAAGAAAAAAAAAAATTGTGAACTGTAACCAGCCAGAAATTGGTATATTGGTATATTGGCAACTTTTCAATTAGCACACTCGCATAAAGAGGTCAAACTGGGGCAGGAACTAAATCATTGTATGCATAATGAAATCCAAATACTTACTGGTGAGATTTGGCTTTCAGACTCACAGCTTTTAGGTTTCCAAACTTATTTTAATAATTATTTTATGCCTTGCTTATTATAAGCAAAAATCCTCCCTTAAAAGACTTAAAGAGACTTAAAAAGTTTTACCTGCCTGCAAAAAGAGCATGGCCAGGCAGGGTGGAAGGGTGCTAAGGAGAACAGGAACAGATCTGAAGGCTTCACAGAGTATTTCAGCTTTCACTGCTCACCTAGTTTTGTTGTTGTTATTACTGTTGTTGTTCTCACTTTTTTTTTCCTTTTTAAAGAAGCATAGGCACACACAGACTGTGTAACTTTGTCTGCCAGTAAACTGTCCATGATTACAGCACGTTTCCACTTTTACCAGTGGGAAATTGTTACGTATTCATTACACAAGGAAGTATCCAGCAAAAACCCACCTGACAAGCAAGTTAGCTTGACTTTATTTGCTTATCAAATGATGGCTTGCCATCCTCACCATGCTTGTGAGCCTGAGCTGAGTTTACCTGCTGGTACTATATCTTCTCAATGATGTCTGCTCTTTTATTGACCCAGCACAAAAATAAGAGCGAGCTCTTTTAAGAGTCAGATGTTTAAAATCACTGTCACACCATTCCCTGCTGCCTACAGAAGCTCTTCTGAATTGCAGCTAACAAACTAAACATCATCTTCTCTTTCTTCTTTCCAGCTGCAGAATTCACTGAATCCTCAGACTTTTTAAAAAAGGTTTTGCTTTAACTTAGAATTAAGAAAATTTATTTTAAAAGTATAGTAGATCAGATGATTTACTGTAGCTACATTATGTGGAGTGCAAGAACAAAATTATAGACTCATATGTAACAGTTTTCCTAGCTGCAGACTCTATACTACAAACCATTGAAAACTCCAGACCTGATTCGGCAAGTGATTTCTGCACGTTCTTAACTTTCTTTACCCTCTGAGGAATTTCTCTTAGCCCTTAAGTTAAGTGTGTCCTTAAATATATTGCTGAATCAGGGCAAGATTATGCAGCACTTTGCAGTGTTGTGGCCCTCCAGTCAACATTTTGTATTGATAACTCATGTCAGTCTGTGTGTGTGTTTTTAAAGCAATATGTATACATGATGTTATTCAGAAATCATAGTACATTCACAGACATAGAGATGAGTCAAAATATTCCTGAGTTGTTAAATGCGAATGCCATATACTCCTACTGTAGTGTATGTCAGAGTTAAAAAAAAGAAAAAGAAAAACAAAAAATACAGCAAATAAGAAATTAGTTATCTTTTTAACTGCAATATAATCTGTGAAAAAGGAGATTTTCTTTCCTCCTATTTACTTAAAAACAAAACTTTCTGTGCTAGCATCATTTACACTGTGTACTCTTTTGTATTCTTTTTGTGTGTTTTGTATGTCTGTGTGTTATTCCCAGTACTTTCAGGTAAATAATATAGAGTTGCCATTTTTTTTTCAATCTTTTCACTGCAGCTCCATTTGATGTACATGGACTTGTGAAATCCTTTTTTAATGTACCATCTGCATGGATCCAACAAAACATTTTTCCAGTCCCTGCAGCTTTTTGTTACAGTTTTTAATCATGTATATAGTTATATGTTATTAAAAAAGTAAAAGGATATTTTCTATGAAGTTTTTTCCATTAAAAAGGTTTAGAGAAAGACTTTACAGACTGTGAGACTCCTTTGTTGTTGACAGAGCTATAAAAATATTAAAAAAAATATTTTCTTAGCAAAAAAATCTGTTCTCACAGTAGCTTTATTTTCATTCGCAAAAGTGAATGAAGTAAAAGGCCAATTACATTTTCTGGAATATTATTGCAGCTGTATGAAAAACACTTGCGAATTGCAGATCTAGGTCATAGCCAAAGTTCATCCTCACCCTCATGGTCATAAAGTTTAGCTATTGGGGAAGGTCTGAAATCATCAGACCCAGTGGGGCACCCTTGCAAACTGCTGCATCACAGCTTGAATTTTGGACAACGTTTTAAAAAAATGTGATGCTTTTTCTTTCTCCAGTAGATGAGTCACAGAGATGATTAAATTAACAAGCAGATCATTTATGGAGTGCTATTCCACTTGTCTTTAATTTCAAAATCCTAAAAAGGGGGAAAAGGACAGACTGAACGTTAATTTGACAGTCAGTAAAATTCACATGGCCAGGTACTATACAACTCCCCCTCAGGCAATCCCTTAATTTCAAGGTTACTTTCATTGCCAGGAATAGCATTCCTCTTCTGAAATGTGGCCTGTTTAGATAGTGTAAAACAGCTACTCAGTAATAACACTGAGCTACTTCATTGTAGGGCAAGCACTGGTTATACCTCAGCGTCACAGCACAATGCTATTGATTCAATCAATGCTCTTCAGGCAATCACTGTACATAAAGTAACTTGGCTAAAGCAGATGGGATGAAAGAGAACCACAGTTAAGAGTAGCAGTGAAACTGAATTCTAAAAAAGGAGTACCTCTCCTGAAAGCCTGGCCTATCAGGAACATAGAAAGCAGGGTTCCATTTCTGCTCGTCTTATCCAGTGGCACGGACGACCCTTCTTCATTGGGGCCCTGGGAGCGGACAATAAGCACTTTCCGCAGTCGCCCTGTCTCTCTGACCTGTTTGCAACCTGTTTCACCACCTCAAGCAGTCACATATGCACAACCAATGGAATGCTTTTTTAAAAACAAAATAAAGGAAGAAAGGTTGTTCTAGAACCCACGGAAAACAAGGGAGTGTTGTCATCTAAGGAAATAAGCAAAATCCAGTCCATATTAACCAAGCAGTCTGTGGACCTCCAGGCAAATGAGAGTAAATGTATCAATAAATGGGTATGTAGGTGTAATAAAATGGAAATAATTGTGTATTTCTTCTGGAAAAGGATGTGAACAAAGGCAAAAAGAATTTCAGTTTTGTGGCCTTCACACAAAGCTATGATGTTGACAATACTTGGGTAGCACTGACGCATTTATTGGTGCCTATTACAAAGAATGATCTCTGCCTTCCTCCCCACAGAGGCCAGGATGGAAAAGCTTGCCTGGCATATGCAGAGGCAGTGTGTTACGGGGCTCTCTTATTCCTCAGTTCTGTCCTGGAAAAGGCAGAACTTGTAATAACACATGGAGTTCAGGGCACCAGTTTGGCTAGAGAGGAAGTCAAAGGCAAGCAATACACTGTGCTGTTGCTTATGGCTCTCTGCATGGTTACACCTAGAGCTCTGGAGAACTACATTTACAAGCACCTTACACTTGCATCCGCACATCTCCATGTACTGCATGCTAAGTCTATCAACACAGGAAGTGATTTTTCTCACAACAACTTTATACTGCAATGACTGATGTTCACAGTGCTGTACGACTCACGCTGTCTCTACCAAGAAGCAGGAAAAGCCTCTGTGGCTATTAGGTGCCATCAGCATTTCCACTGAATCCAAATAGAGCTCTCTGAGCACATTAGACTACAGCTGCATACAACACATCTTTCTGCCTTGTTAAACACAGAGTTGATTAATTCTATCCTGCACCCTCAGTGTCCACTGACAGCACATGGGTGTCAGGGAAAGCTTTTCTAGGTGCCCCATGTTCTCCGATAACGTTCCGATTGGTGTGAGGAGGCTGAATGCTGTCTGCTGTAAGGGAGACATGCTGGCCAGCCATCCATGAGGAGAAAACGCAGGTAATACTGGCACTTTTTAGATACTGTTTTGAACATACACAGACGAAGTGAAACTAGCGGCAAGCTAGATTCAGACTACAAAGAATAAGAAAAGTGTCTGGAAACCTTTGAAATGAAGTAGGGGACTTTGGCACTTTTGAAGTTTGGGCCGTTTATAAGGTTGGATTAGGCTGATGTGAGAGTAGTGGTGTAATTTCATGTGACTAAAGTGTGACTAGAATATGCTACCACTGGGGTTTGGGTGCCTGTTTCCTCTTCCACATAGTACAATGAGGAGTGCTGGGATGCTGGTTTTAATAAGCACTTGCCTCATTTTTTAGAGGACTAGAACTTACACACTGGAATTCAAGGTTAACACAAGCTACGTACTATTACGTCCGGCTGCAGTGCAAGTTCAGCCATTTTAGAGGTCAAGAGCAGGTTAAGCAGTCTGTGTAGCCACGGCTGCTGTACTGGGGTAGTGCTTAGTGCCACGTGGTTGGCTAAGGTAGAGGCCTAGACGCTGCGACACTCATGACTGAGAATCTGTCCCAAAGAACTGTCAGGGAACAGAAGCAAAAAGATAACTTGCCTCTTGGTACAAATGGGATAGGTCACCCAAGCTGTTGCATAATGTCTCTAATCCCCTTAGATCACTGTTAAAGGGAGAGAAAAAACACACCTGCATGCTGATGATTCGTAAGAATAAGAATGCGCTAAGTCTCAAACAGTTCAGCCAGCTGAGCTCAAGTCCTGAATCCTCACCAAAAGTCAACCTCATTCCCCTAGCACAGGTTACTGGAGAGCCCAGCTGCACCGCAAAGATCACAACTACCTTTTTCTGATATCTACAGATTTAAATCCCTCAAACCACTAGTGAAAGGAAGGACTGCACCCATGATCTACCACTTCCCTGTGGCAAGCATTCGCACTGTTATTTTTCATGGGTTTATAGGAAGAATTTCATCTAACAGTAAATAGAGGCTGCCCTGCACTATGCACAGTACAGGCATCTCTGGCTGAGCCTGCAACGCTCCAGGGAACGCTTTTTCCTCCCAATTTCAGGTGACTTTTATAAACACTTTATGGAGGGCCCTTGCCATCAGCTGTAATGCCTGGAAGCCTCCAATGCCCAGGAAAGGTCTCTGAGACAATCCAGTTTAAGGATCAGTGAAGTCTGCATTGCTGATACAGTCCCCAGTGAATTACCATAGCCAATCCTCATATTGTCATCTAACCCTAGCATGTATCACCTAATCCTGCAACTCTGGGCTCTTTTCAAGGTGTTTTTGTCTGCTTGATGTCTGTCTCCTGCTGGAACTGCTAAATAAACCTGGATTGTGCAACCACAACAGAAATACACTGTAAGAAAAGCTCAATCTGCAGAGTTTGCCAAGGAGGCTGTGCACACAGCGTGCTGAAGTAACCCAAAAGGGTGCTCGTGAAATGTTTGTGCTGCTGGCAGGCAGCACACTGCCAGGACAGATCTCACATGCATTTGCACATCAAATGAAGCTGCACTGGTCTGAGAGCATGGGAAAGGCCTGTCTTGAACGGCATGTGTCCTACTTCCTAAACATGTATATTTTACACTTTACACTTGGTTATTGGCCAGATTGAAAGTACCGCAAGTTCCCCGAAGCTTGTCGTTTTGCCTTTGAAGTGGAACTGTTTGGATAATGTTTCCTTTGGCAATTTATCTATGTAACAAAGCAGAAACCTAGCTGCATTGGCCTCTCAACAGTCCACTGCCAGTTTTTGTCCAAGTATTCAGGCATTTGTGTATTATACTCACACACACATAAACACACAAAAATTGATCATTTTTAATGACCTTGCTTGACTACTCTATTTTCCCTGTATGGCTCCTCATGACGAGGTTGATGTAATTTGTGCTAATAGAAACTCATTTCATTTGTGGACTTTTCCCCTGTAAAGGTGTTCTTTCTAAAGATGCATGGTCAAGTTCCTATTTCCTACAGCAGCTGAATTAGCAAGGAATGCGTGTGCAGCTCACTGCCCCTGAAGAACAAAAAGAGAATGTGTCTGCACTGGCTAAAGGGCTCCAGCTCACAGTCCACTGGTTTTCTCAGCCTCTCCTGAGAGCACAGAATGGGATGTGGAGCAGGATGTCTTGTGATACTTCTGCTGTTTCCCTGCTTTCTATCAGTCCAAAACCTCTCCCACAATCTTTGCCATTCTACGTCCAATTTAAAGCACGGTCAGTGTCTGGAAAAAGAGGCCTCCTCTTCTCTTTTAATTTTGACCCTCACAAACACAAAAGTTTTTGGGAAGGACCCTGCATAGGAAGCTCCTCCTCACCCCTCCAAGAACTTGCAGATTAGGGACAAAGGCTTGTCCCCTTGTATCTGCTGGCCCTGACGCTGGCCAGAAGGCCCAGCTGCCCAGTCACCGTATGGCTCGCACATGGAACTGGCCAGTGAGATGCCCCCTCCTCAGGCTATAGTGCTGTGGGTGTTAACCAGATGGCCTTTATTCAAATGCAAGCATTCTAAGTGCATATTCTCTTTTAAATACAACCAGGTCACGAAAGTAAGGAGAAAAACATACTGTTTCCACAGAAAAGTACATTTGTAAGAGTTACCAACCTGTGGTTCCTGAGTGGCCTGAAGCTCTTAAGCAGTACAAGGTAAGCTCCTGTGCCAGCCTGTTACACGGCAGCAGGACTGCCTCACTGCAGGATGCCGTGTCCCATGCAGGGGAGGAGGTGAGCCTAGAGAGGCTGCTGAGAGCGCTGTGCCCCTGCTGCCCTGGCAGGAAACTGGAGCAGCAAACACCCTCCTGACACTCAGTCCCGTGTTGCCCTGCTGTGCATATCTTGCACCTTAGGCCACAGGAAGCCATTGCCAGAGGGCTACAAGGGACTGTTAAGCTGGCCGGGCCAGTCATCACATCAACATATAATAGAATCATCTGCTCCCAGGACTGAAATGGCAGCAAAAGCTACAGCAATTCCTGCTCCATCCATGCTGCATTGCTGGCTCTCCAGCAGTCTTCCCCTTGCTAAATTTGCCTTCCAATGATACATTGCATCTGCCAAACATTTATGGGAAAAAAACACCCAGGAAATGTCACTGGTACAACAGATTTTTCCATGAGTTTCCTTAGAAAATTCTGTACATTTGACCTTTTCCATAGTTCCTGCTGGATTCCCTTGTGTGAACCCCTCTGATGCTACCAGTTCAGATTGCCCTGCTGGGAAAATGGCAGTAGATCCCAGCTCCTCCATCCTTTGCACAAAGACTCCGAAGCACGTTCTTATCTCCTGCATCTGTAGCAACTTTATCACCAAGGCTCTGGGCCAAATGTTTTAAGTTAATTTCTTGTTCCATTACAATAGACATCAAAAAATATGATGACTAAATCACCACAAATTATGTTTCTCAGTGTTTCAAATCACCTTACAGCTCTTTCCAATAAAAATGCCAAACCTGTTCTCTTCCCTGTGGTGAGCTGCACATGTATTATACAAGGGCTGGCGCCCAGCTCTGTTAAAAGACAGGGCTGCTGGTTGTTTCCATTTTAAAAACACATAGAACATCCTGAGCTCTCTCTCAGGGTTTTGGCATTGAGGCTCTTTTAACTAACTGTGTTCTTAGGTAGAACAGCAACAAATGGCTCAATGGTTTGTTTTTACAATGTCCACTCTGGGAAGACTAATTACCAGCTAGCCTTCTAGCATGCAGTTTCAAACATTTAGGGCCTCATTCTTTTACAGGCAAAATTCATACTAGGAACTGTAGAATCTGTCTGGGTGGGGGCATTTTACTGAAAGTTTCTAAAAGCTTTACAATTACGGACCAAGAGATTTCATGGTGCTTCTAGAATTCTGAAAAAGCAAATAGGAAAAATAGACATTTTTTTCTCTGTATTGTTATTTGCCTGCTGGTGAGCATAATAGTCACCAAAACAAAGTCACTGCAAACGCTTAGCTGTTTTGCACACACAGCTTTTGTGCATTAGTTGTGAAAGCCATGTTCAGCAGCAAGAACCACTGCACAGAACAGTGCAGAGTGGTAAGCCACTAGCAGATTCTGCCTGACAGAGGAAAACAAACTGATGGGCTGCTTCTGATCTGTCTTCTTTTAATACAAAGTTTCAGGACAATCGATTTTCCTTACTCATTCCTCTCCCTAATGTACTTCTCTCATGTTAAGTTTTCCTCTTGTAGTAAATGGTGCCTGCCTAGAGGTCCTGACTCAGCAAAGTACTGAAGCATATGTGTAACTTTATTGTACATATAGTCTCTGCTAGCATTTTCCAGCTTTGACATTATACGCTGGGCAGGCTTGACAGCAGCTGTGTTCCCGGGTAACGTGGACTGCAGAGCCGAGCCAACAAACATAACTGACTTTCAGGACATAGTCACAGTGGCCAGTGTTCAGTAAGTTAGAACTAGTCTTATCTGCTGCAGCCTATATTAATGAACTGGAAATGACCAGTTCAACTTGCCTTTTTTCCAGTTACAGATATCAGGCTTTATAGCAAATAATTTTGTAATCTATTCTTATCACGAAATAAAGCAGCAGCAAAGGTACTATATATTCACAACTCATTGTTCAGACATGCTTTATTTAAAAATAAACAGTCACAGACACTTGCTAGGTTCCCATTCACAGTCCAGTCTTTCCCTGTTTTGAAGGGTATTTAAAGCTCTGGAAGACACCTCCCACTGCAGTCACAGGCAAATTAGTAGCTGAACAACTGCAGACACTGCTGATTCAGAGACAAAAACCTGATCAACCAGGATGAAATTTACTGAAGGGAAGGCGACATGGGAGTGGCTGGCTTCAATGGGCTTCGCCTGCCCCTGCCTTCCTTAGCACACCTCCTACAGCACTGGTCATGCACTTGGTCAGAAGTCTGCACAGCAGCTCCTCTACATCCTCCTGTGGCTCATGGCTGCCCTGTAAGTCACATTAATTTTTAGAAGTCTTGATGGAAAGGTTCCTCCATGTATAAGAAATCAAGTTACATGAACCTCACACACACAAGAGCCAAATTTCCCAAATCCAGACAGTTCTGATCAACAGATTTGGGTTCAGCTGCTTGCTTAGGTCATGGACACTCATGAAATTCAGATCTGGAAAGAAATTTTTCTTCTCTTCAGGGGGTGCAGATATGGACATTTCCTAAGGAATATGTTCATAATGCAAATAGGCTTTGGATGGTCTACAAAACAAACTTATAAGCGCGGAAGAAGTCAGCGTTACAATGTAAGTGTCCATTTTAAAACAGTTCTAATGAAACAAAGTTATTTCAGCTGCAACAGCCTGCAGGGATGACAATATTTGCTTTCTTTTGCATCATCTTTGTCAATGCTCCATTTGCATTGTGGCACAAAAAAAGAAAAAGAGGTTAATTGATCACCTGTTTGTATGCAATCCATCAAAACCATGGCCCCACAGTCCTCTGCAGACACTACAGAGATAGTGATAGAGCCTTGAAGGTCTGACAAGTAAACTGAAAAGCCAGAAAAAAAGACAGTAACTACTATTCACATTTTTTAGACAAGATGCTGCCTGAGAGAAACAAATTAAACAACTCATCCCAAGACTACAGGGGAAAATCTGCAGCAAAGGCTGAAACCAAGCACAGATCTCCTCCCAGTTCAATGCTCTACTACTTAGTACTATCCTTTTTCCCAGCCCGTGTTTCTTGCATATAAACACTGTAATTATCCTATTTAAGGAAAAAATAATACTTACAATCACATACACAGAGAACTGATGAGAGTCCTACAGATTTAGCAATTCTGTTTGCCTAAAGGTGTGTGGGAACAGAATGATAGTATTTTTCACTTCTGACAAAATGCACTGGAGAAAGCCCTGGAAATTTTTTGGAACTACTGATATTAAGGGCCTTAAGCAGGGGGTCTGATTTCGTTTGTTACAAATAGCCACACCAGCCATTTATTTCTACATATCAATCCCTTGCTTTCCTCTCCTCTCCCCATTCCTGCATTTGCCCACTCCAACAACGAGGTGAGCTTGCACAGGACCTAAGCACTGTCAGTCCCTTCTGAGTTCACTGGGAACAGACAAGGTTCAGCACCTCTGAAAACCTCGGCTTTAACTCAAGGAAGCAATTCAGTATTTAGGCACCAGTTAGTGGCTGGCTGCACTTGACATCAAGTTGTAGTTAGCTGTCCAGAAACTTTTGAAAAGCTAGGTCTAGAGATGGGCCTAACTTGAGGTTTCTATATTTACAGATGTCCAATCTAGATGTTTAGGCACCCATTATAACCAATGGAGGTCCAACCAATATAATCAGTGGTGTTCAAGATAGGGCTCTAGGTAAAGAGGAACTGTTCTCAAGACTCTGCTGACCCTGTTGACTGGACCTCTACAGGCTGCAACCAGAGCTTAGACACATAGATCAGATATCAAAACCGTCAGCATAAACATTTCAACTTAGAGGTTGATTCATCTTGCCCAGGTTCCTAACTTAGGAATCTTATTTGAAAATTGTATCCTTACCTAGATTAATTGAAATTATATTAAATGTTTAATTTTTTTAATTCAGTAGACATTCATTTTCAGTTCTGAACAACCACCATCCTAAATGCTAATGATTTTGTAAATATATCAGATGACTAATGATGATACGTTTTTCCTAAACTCTTGCCACTTACTCTCTTTGGTTCCTTATTCACTTAAGCACTCACATAGTGCAATTTATGTCTGCCTGTATGCTATCTTCCTTCCTCTTTTATCACTAGTCTCAACAACTCTTTCGCTGTCTAACACTGAGCAAACTGCATATAGTCACACTAGCTGCTTGTTCCTGCTCTTAGCTCCTGGTATTTTCCTTTTACAGTGCAACTGTGTGTGTAGCACCTGATACCTTCTAGGATGATCCAGCTGCCTTCACAACTACAATAATATGCTTGAGCCAGTGCAAACAACTGATGCAATGCAAGCTGTGTTCTTCCTGAGGGTGGAGAGCATCCCCAGCCAGGCTCTCAACTTCTTTTTTCCCCAAGGAGAGCAAATTGCAAGGTCACTCTTGAACCCTTACTTCTCATGAGGTGGCCACAGTCCACCCTGCAGAGCTAAGAGGGAAGAAAATTAACCTCTGAACTATCTTTATTCATATACTGAGTGTATGAACTAGCAAACAAAGCAATATAAAGGACCAACTGATTGCAGCCTTATTTGCAAGGATTAAAAGATTCTCCTAAATAATCTGAAAAGGTACATAGCTAACAATGACTTAATGTAGCTTTATTTGGAAGCTTAAATTAGATGGTAGTATATCAATATATGACTTGTGTAATTTCCAAATGCATGAGCCTTAATTACTCTTTTATTGTTTCTACAGGAGTTGCTGGTGATTCCCACCCAAATCTATCATTCAAAATTTGTTTTAACTGGAAGTGAAATAACACCCTCTAAACAGATTATAACTTCTATAATTTTTCTCTTTAAAGCCTAGTGGAAATGGAGACCACTAGAAGATATGAATTAGTCTAAAAAGGATTTGACAGGATTAGTACTATAACAATTTTTTAAGTACTTATTAATCAGGTTTCTTTACATGACCATCACTGCGTGACCACCTAATATCGACATTTGTCATTCTGATTTATATAAATCACATTTTTTCATTATCACTATCTTCTTTAAGCAGCCAAAATATGTATCTCTGAGTTGGCCACTAATAGGATTTGGGCTTTTCATATTGTTTCAAAAAAGTGAGGATTTTAATAATACATTACACAAATTCGAGTTGATGCATATTTCAAACATGTAACTAGGCATGAACAGAAAAGCATTTAGAAGGCAGCAAACAAGTCAGATACGTTAAGAAATACTTCAAATTTTTACAAAAGGTTGAATATCGCTGAACTTTGATTAAGGCTTAATATCCAAGTATATCTCTTTTCCTGTTCATTCCTCTGTTTCATTCACATTCCGAATCTATTTCGTTGTTCAGTGCATCAAATAATGATTTGTTATCATCCTGTCAGTCCAGCTGGCTCTGGTTAGAGATCTGTTCTTGCGACAGTCCAACCTGTTCTCCATACCAAAGAATGATGATAAGCAACCAGACTTCTTAAAGCCCAGAGCAATGCTGTTTCTGATTCTTTCAGACATCGCTTGGCCATAAGATAAAACAAAACACTTTAAATACCAGCTTGTAATTAAATCAAGGTCACCTAATCACCTAATGATCTAAAGAAACTCACAAACCTCATCATCCTTTGCCTTAAATGCGTACACACAAATGTAAAGAATTTCCAAACCAGAATACATGGCTGCGCATGGAAGTAGATATGAGAATACACAGAGGACAGACGCTGGTTATTCTGCACTCCTGGAAGGCTCTCAGACTGTACATGGCCTGCAATAGTCTGCAGGGAGCCTTTTATACCACCAACAAAACATAGCTGCTGCTATTGCTGCTACAAGATTTCATAGCATCATCCAAAGCAAACAGCATCTGCAGCGTTACAAAGAGCCATTCTTGGGGCATCTTGGACAGGATTGGACTGAAATTCTGCAGCTACAATACACAATATTAATAACACCACATTTTCTTGCACAGTGTAGCATGACCTACTTAAACTTTAGTCTCAACATGTTTTAATTCCTATAGATGCTATGGAATGACATGGACAAAAGCCAAGTGTCAGACCCTCTGGTAGGTGACGTCTGTGGTCCCAAAGATGCGTTCCACAACAAAGACGGATGTAACATTAAAGAAAACATGTGATGTTGGTAAGAATAAAAAAAATAAAAAAACACTTGGTGGGGGAGAGAAGAAATGACAAGAAAAGACATGACTTCAATTTTTTTTGAGCAGGACAGAACAAATGTTTGACTGAAAAGCTTCAGGTCCAGCTGGGAGAAGGCCAAGACTAATTTAACCTTTGGTCAAATGGTTGGGAGTTAGCTAGTTTCCTTTTTCCTCTTACATCACTCCCAGAGATTTCGACAAAAATAATATGGCCCCGATTACATGACATTACAGGCTCTCAAAATGCACTAGGGAGGATAGTGTTGAAACCCCTTGGAGGCAAATTAATCCCAGCAAAGCAACAGCTGTAAGATTGCTACAAACAGGGAAAACAACCACAATGTTTGCATCGTGCACTTATATGAGTCTAATATAACTTATTAAGGGGATTAGACTAATGGCATTTTTTGTAACAGGTTGGATTGCCTTGTGTCATCATTAAAATATCAGTTACCAGGTTGTGTGTAGTCACCGTTAAGAAGTTTAACCACTCGGCACATGCTTTTAAAAAGCTAAAGCAGACCCAGGTATAAGATGATTTATCGTGCTATCAGGAAACCTACGCAGTCAGAGAACGTGCTCTGCGGGTACCTAAAAAGCGCTGGAAGGGCTCGCCCTTGCCGTGCCGCCCGCCGGGCCAGCCCCGGTGCCAGCCCCGGCCCCCGCGCCTGCCCCACCGACGGGTACCCGGGGCTAGCGCAGAGAGCTGCTGCCCCGCTCGCGCTGGCAGGAGGAGAACACAGAGGTCCCTGCTGGAAGAAATACCCCTCTCCCGTCCCCTGCTTTGCGGTTGCGCCATGCACCTGTACGGTACCGCGCACACACTGCTCTCCTCCGCTATGAAACCACCTGGCTGCAGCCAAGGCGCTTATTTTGGAAGGAAAGGCGCTGAGCTGAAGGCGGACCCTGGTTAAGCCCCTGCCCCACAACCACCCCCGCGGGTGCCCCGCGCTCCCCTCGCCCACGCCGGCACCCAGGCCTCCCTCCGCCACGCTGCTCCGGGCTCCCGACCCACCTCCGCAGAGCGGCGCAGCCGTCTCCCGGGGGGGCCAGACCGCACGGAAGGACAAGCCGGGCAGCCGCGGGGGCGGTGGTGGGGCAGGAGCTTGCACCGAGGTCTGCTTTTGGCTTCAGCTTGGGCTCAGGCGGCAGAGCCTTCTGGAGCATTCCAGAACCTTCCGGAACCTGCCAGGACGCCCTGCTCCTGTTCCTGCGGGGAACAGCTGCAGCGCCCCGGCTCGCTGAGAAAATACGCTCACGTGGAGGAGTATTTGTAGGGGCTTTGTATTGCTGCCTTGAGAACAGGCGCTGATTATTTCTTATTTTCCATCAGACGTGGTTTACATTTCATTTCTGCTTTCCAAATACTTCTTAATTCTTTAATACATCACTTCAAAGCATTAGGAAGAGTGGAGATGTTTATGGTAACTAAGAATTATAAGAACGACACATTCATTTCTAAGAACTGCTTTTAAATATAGTAAGCTTAATGTTACCAGATGCACTTTAACACTGTTGTTATTTCTAATGCTTCATTTAATAGATCACAGCTAATAATGTCATGAATATTATGTAATAATAAATAGTATACCATGAATATCACTGTGAAGCTTAATTTTTTTTACATACCATTGGGGTGTAAAAACATGCTTTCTTTAACAATTTTAATGGAAAGACTAAAATAAAATGTGCAAATACGAGAACAAGGAACTAATAAAAGCAGTGAAAGCTTGCACAGCATATCAGAAGTTCGGCACTGCACACAACCTCAACACCTGCAGGTGCAGACACCTTCACCTGTGCGGTTCTTGCGTCAGGTTCGGGCGGCACTGCTGTCCACCCGAGGTCTGACACGTCGTGTCAGAGACCATCGTTTTCACCCGTGGGCTCAGGGAAGCTTCCTAAAATCCTCCATTTTCAGTATCCTCCGCTGTGCTGGAGCGGGAGGCTACCCACACGCTCGCCCCTCTCGCCAAGCTGTGGAGGAGACCACCGGCAGCCCATCTTGTCCGCTGCTGCATGGTTTGCAGCCACACGTGCTTGCGCAGAAAGTCCCGGTGCTGGTCTACTGGGAAATCAAAGAAGTGGGGGCTGCTTCCACACCACACGCGGTTCAACATGTGCAGCAAGCGCGCAGGTGTCTGGCGTGCGCAGTGGGAACGGGGCTCTGGCAGTCAGGTGCTGCCGAGGACCATCGCCTACGGACAGGCAGGGGATTTCGAGAGGACTGGTGAGGGAGCCAGTCGGAGGGGACGTGGAGTTTACAGGAGGTCAGATAAGCAATTACGTGTGTTCTTGTGGAGAGCAGAGCTGTCACTTCTTAGGAGATGCAAAGTATGTCTCAAAGACAAGGGTCTCCACTGCTATGCAAGGCATGCTTTGATGTTATTCCTCTGAATGATCTTTTAAGATCTGCTGAATTGGAAAGGCATCTCTACATGTGGTGGAAGAAACAGTACGAAGATCTGTTGAGTAACGGGGTCATAATAGAGCACTTTTCCTGAAATTTAATTGTTCTGCAGGTATGCAAAAGATATACAAGTCTGCTGGGAAATAAATGGGGTTTTGCAAGGATCATTCCAAACCTAGGAAGCAAGAATGCTCTTACTTCATGGATGCCTTATTAACTCTATATATTTTCATGTGATTTCTAAAGAAAGTTTACAGTCTATTTAAAGTGTACGGTTTGTGCCAGGAAAAAAAAAAAGACAAGAAATATAAATAGAATAGTATCATGTTTTCCTTATTGTGCTATGAGAAATACTACAGAGTATGCCTCACAGAACCATATATAGATATACATACATATATATACACACACATACACACGCACACCCCTTGCATCTTTTTTGTGCTACATTTAAAAAGCTGTAGTCTCAAGTGAGCACTGAGTAAATGAACAAACTCATGTAAATGTGGCCCACAGTGCAAGAGTTACAGCTTCATTCCCTGAAACTGACCCTAGTACCACGCTACCGCACAGGGCATGATCTCGGCCCTCCCTCACCATCTCAACAAAGCAGCACCATTTGATCAGCAGCACTCCAGAACGGCGAGCAAAGAGATGCGCCGGTTCTAGCAGAAGGTAAAGGAATGCAGGATGGTAGCACGAAGACTGCTAAGCTGGCCTGCACTAACACTGCTCTGAAAACTCAGTGTTTTCAAACAGGGCATTAGAATATACACTGTCCTGCCAATTCACATGCAAAAACAGTAACGTGAATAAAAACAGGCATCAGTCACCCATGGCTTTCATGCCAAAAAAGTCAGCACATGGATAAATTCTGATAAATGAATCCTTCTTCATGAAGGAAGGCCAGTGTGTGGCTGAGAGCTGAGTCACAGAAGCTTTAGAGAGGTATCCATGGAAAGCAGCAGCTCCCACATGTTCAGCCCCACAGGGAGCCCTGCAGCCCCCATCGGCTGACCCACGTGGAATTCGGCAGGGGCGGGAAGCCCAGCCTCGCCAGAAGAAAGGCGCTGTGATTAGCTTTGGTCTGCTTGCATGCTTCTCCTCTAACTTCAGAGAGAAATATCCAGTTTGGTACTGCATACCGAAATGTGGTACTGGCCACTTCTAACGTGTTGCTGAACCCAGCAGCATAACACGCTGCTAAGCCAGTTCTTTGGCCTAAGGAAAAATGGAGTAATTTGGGGAAAGTTGCTTTTTAAAAATATTAGGACCACACTTTTCTAGCAATTGCATGAAGAAACTCTTAGTGTGGTTTAGCGGGTAGACTGATAAGGGGAAACTAATCAACCTACTCAATTTAGAGGAGCAAACAGATTAGAATTTGTGATGCTGTTGTATTTTTGCCTTATTAATGATAGCAAAATAGAAAAAAATCTCTTCATACGACTAACCAGTCAAGATCTGTTATGTGAAGGAAGGGGGAGATAGCTCAGTTTGCTCTCCTGAGATCATCCAGTAGTCTCTGCTGTAAAAGCCTATTTGTACAATCCTATTTTTAATAGACTACTCTAAAAACTGAAAAAAAACTGTTTATAAAGATCAGTATGCAACCTCACTGCATACACATACAAACACATGTATACGCAGGCATTATTGAAAGATACATTATTACTTAACATCTGAATATGTAGAGCCATGCTGATAGGCAGACTCCTCAAATGCCTTCCATTTCATGGTACACTTTTATGGTGGGAAGCTACTGCAATCAGAAACGAAGAATAATGAAACTGAGGTCACCAAGCTATTTACACTGGTGGGCGGATCCCATCGCATTCCTGCATGATTGGATTGTTTTGATGACCCTCATTTTGGGATTCTGTCACACATTACATCTGATATTTGGATTTTGGTAAGTTGAAAGGGACACTGGGAGGTTTGTTTGGTTACCGTTACCAGTGAGTTAAGAGAAGGTTAAAATGCCCGTCCCTGTTGAAGCCAATGGCACAATTCCCAGTGACTTCAGGAAGTTTCCGAACTCCCTGCCCCAAAGCGCTAACAGTGCAAACTGAAGAAGGAGCCCTGCAGATACCAGGCTAACCAGGGACAAAGAAACGGCCAGAGAAATGTGATGAAATTATTCAGGGGGGGAAGGAAAAGAAATAGTCAAGAGCATACAAGTACCTTTAAAATACAAGCTTGATTTTTAATTTTGCTGTTGAAAGGGAACTACAGAATTACTGCCTTAAAGATATTTGTTTAGAGCTGGGAACTGATAGTCCACTGCTACATAAACTAATAAAAGAAAAGGAGCACAAAAACCCTCATTCAGACCATCAGCAGAAATCTCATACTCCTGAGATGAGCCTTCCCTCTGTTTTTAGACCATTACTGTAAAGCTGTTAACCTTACAGACACTGTACCACAATCTGGCCAGCAGGAATTAAAAGCACAATCCGCAGTGATTGGAAAAAACAGACCAGTGACACATTGGCAACAAGGATGTGTAAATATGGCTGTGAATAATATGGCTCTGGTCCTAGTGCAGAAGCTAAGGGCTTCATTACATTTAATTACTTCCGGCTTTAAATCAAGGCCTGCTTCAAAATGAGGGTGGCTTCTATTAAACTAAACTACTTTCCCCTCAAGCTTGTATGGAAAAGTACAGTACCGAAGGAAGACAGTTTCTATTACAAGCAGCATGGTAAAGGTGCCGCTGCCAATCTAGAGATGGCTTGTAACTGGGAACAGCTCATAAATATGGTATCTGTCTTTAATACTTTCTGAGGGAAGAGTTTTCGTATTTGGCTCCGTTCCTTTCTGCAGCTCACTGTGCCACACTGAACTGTTATATAACAACCTTTCCCAGTGCAGAAGTTACACACAGGAGCACACTGACTCTTTTTCCTGCGGGTTTCCCCCCTCACAGGGTGGGTTTAGGGAGCGACTGTGTGATATTCAGCAAAAGGAGACTTCCTAGAAACAGAGGTGCGGGCAGGTTTGCATGACTGCATGTTTGAACATAGATTTCAAACATAAACACATTAAGTGGCGGAAGAAACCCTCTCCCACAAAGGTCACAACACTTATATCCTGGACCTACCCAGATGACAGGCCCAATTAGTACTGATTAAAAAAGGCAATAAGAAGAAAAACATCAGCAACAGCCCTCAATAAAATGATCTGCTGTGGGATACACCAGATTCCTAGTAGACAGGCTGAAATGAAAATAAAAGATGGGTTACTCAAATCCAACCAAATAGGAACTGAACAAGAATTTACCCAAATCTTCTGACAGGTTTTTTTAATCCCTGTTGTGTTTCTGGCTCTCACTCACATTCAGCATCTGCTCTCTATCCTTGATCACTACCCGAATATTTGTTCCATGCACTTAATTTCATTCTCTTTTATTTTACAGCCTGCATGGTTCATTCTTTTATGTGCCCTCACTTTTTCTCAGCTTTTCATCTCTTTTTTCTGGTCTTTTTTCTGACTCTTGGCTTTATTGTTTCTCTCTCTCCCTTTTTTTGCCTTAGCCTCTACAGCCCTAAATTTCCCTTCCCTATTTCCCTGTTGCCCTCCTGTCACCATTTGTTTTCTATCACCCTGCTTTTCTGCTGGCTGATGCTGGAAATATTTCAGGAATTTCTAATTCACAGCACCATGAGAACTGTTATCTTCGCATTTTCACTAGTGAAAGTGCTCTCCGCGCGGTGAGGCCGGCGACGGAGCAAGCCCGGGACGCAGAGGCTGGGGATGGACTCTTCCCGAGCCCGCTGTGCCTCCGGAGTGGTACGCTCCAGTGCGGAATGTGCGAGAGGAAGCCGGGTCCGTGGGGAGCGCGCGGGCTGGGGGCAGGGAAGGCGTATTGAGAAACCTCAAATTCCACACAATAGAAAAGAGCACAGGAGAAACAGAAATGCAAGAGAAAAGCAGGATGAAGGACCAGCTGGAGGAGAGTGCAGAGAGGACAGGAAAAAAAAATACACCCACTGCCACCACACCCTAGTCTTTGAGTGTTTCTTCCATGCAGGTGCAGATGAGCAGCAGTACCAGCCCTTGCAAATATTCACTTGCTCTGTGTAGTAATAATAAGAAAACCTCAGACCTCCTTCTATCCATTAGTTCGTTCCTTGAGCAGGGTTAGGGGTCACCTTTAAATCAACAACAGCAAGTGAAAGGCAATTACATGGAATAAAAAATGGTCAGTTACAGAAAGAGCTGGCCAAGGCATGGACCACTGGTGGCATGTCATTGTAGCATTGCAATATGCCAACCCAAAGTCACCACAGACATCAAAATAAATCAGTGGATGAGTGACTGTCTTCCAGTATCTCGAGATGTCTCAGGAGAGGAACATCAAAGGTTAAACCACCTAGTTTGTTATTGCTTCTGCTGCTCCTGCTATTGTTATTTGTATTCTGATATCACCAAGAGGCCTCAACCAAGATTGAGGCCATTCTGTTAGGCACAAGATAAATATGCACAGGAAGAGAAAGTTCCTGTTTTAAAAACTTAAAGCTTAATAGATAAGATGAGCAAGAAGTTGAGGAAAAACAGAGATAAAGAGAAGTGAAATGACTCAAACTGAGCCACACAGCAGGTCAGTGAGAGAGCTCCTATCCCATGTTTTCTAGCTGCTATGAATTGAATAGGAAGAAACCAGGAATATTATGTATATTACTACATTTATTGTTTAGAAATGTAAGAATTCCTTTAGCTTTTCTATCCAAATTTATGGAAGCCTCTTCTGTATATGCAGATAAAAGTTAATCCATGTTCACTGTATGCTAGATTGGTCTTTCACATGCTCACCACACTGTCTCACCATGATAAATACACATTACCATTTACAGATCACATGTAGATGGTCATGAGATCAGCATATGTTCACCTAATACAGGATATCTTCCATTAGTCTAATTCTTTTCCTTTTTACTTTCAGTTTCTGCACTGGCTTTAATTAAGCTCACACAGTCTCATGAGCTGCCAGAACTGTCAAGCTTTTAGAGAAAAGGTGACCTTGATCATCAGGTAGGATTCCCATAGCTCCGTCAGTTCTTGAGGTGATCTCTGCTTCAGCTTCACATTCTCCAAAAGTCACTGTAAACAGTTTGCTAACATACCACCTTCAAGTGCATACAAGTTTGTTAACTCATTATAGGTCTTCCAGGTGGTCCTGTGCACAAAAAGCTGATTTATGTCTGGAGACACACTATTAACCGCTTTCCAGTACAGATGCAAAAAAGTTATGCAGCTGAAATTCAAACAGCACTGACATTCAAGCTACTGGCTGGTAAAGGCAAGCTGCATGTCTATACAACACAACAGCAGTCATTGTGCCAAACAACAGTGAGACAACCTAATACTCAAAACCAGTATTTTAATATGTTTGAAAACATTTTACTGAAGAGCTACAACCTGTTAATGTAAGATATATCAGAGATGTCCCTAACTGCTAAGTGCAGATTACAGACACATCAGGATGAGGCTCAAGGAGGAAAGATTGCCTATAACCACCATCTACCTTTTCCAGAACTTCAAGAACTTCAGATCTTAAAAAACTGCAGAAACAGCCAAGTGTTATTCCAGTAACAGCAACCTCTCCCAAGATTTCAGGATGGATGTATTGCTGGTAAAGTTGAAAGAGATTCACAAGGTAAATAAGCATAAGGTTTGTTCTTACTGGGTCGATGGGACACAGTGGTACCATATTTAAGAGATGGTTTTCCACTGAAGTGGCATTGCTAAAAGCGTTGAAAAACCTTTCAGTGATTCACTACTGTAAGACAACTTTTCTCCCCTAAATAAGAGAGAAGGGTAAGCAAGAACATTTTTGTAATGATTACCTTTCCCTGCTAAAAAAGCTTTTCTTTCTCAAGATCACAGAGAAGCATCCCTGAACTGACAGGCTGACAGTGCCAGTCACCTGCTCCTGCAAGAACCATGTGAGCTCCGGGGGAAAGACTTACCACCATGGCAGAGAACCCATAAGACTTTGTCCTCATGCATTTCCCCTGAAGTCCTATTAACAATGAATGACTGACAGGTACTGCAGCTCGGTTCCTTTTGTAATCTATTTTAATTGTTTGTCAACATTGATTGACTCCTGTCTGCAAAGCTTAAAGCGAAGTAGTAAGTTTTCATGTTATCATGAAAGTCATTGAAATATTTAAGATGGCCAATTGGAACGGAAACAAGATGTTACAAAACTGTGACACCGAGAAGGAGGAGAGTTTTCTGAAAACCATGACAGAAACAAGCAAAGGGTGATAACCATTAAGCACTGGTGGCCTTGGGACATAAAAAATAGAGAGGGAAAGGAGAGGAAAGGAGTCAGATGTGACTCAATCTGCACGAGCACAAAAATACTTCATTACTTTCTAAGCTTTCAAAAAAATGTACCAACCCTGTTGTAAATATCAGAATGGAAGAGCTTCTTCAGAGAGCCTTCAGAATATGCCTTAGCTAAAGCAGACATGAACAGACTAGACAGATGGAAACTTGCAGAAAAGTATCTGGGATACAAGTCAGCCATGTCATGCTGTTGCAAAAGAAGTAAATACTATAAAAAAGTGCAGAAACGGAGGCACAAGGAAAAAGACCTGGGACATATAATCTACAGAGCACTTGCCAACCTTTGCCAGAGTATGACAGTCACTTTTGGGCACTTCATTTCAGAAAGCTGTAGACCAGTTGGAGACAGTGAAGAGAAGATAATGAGGCTGACCAGTGATCTTGAAAGCAAGATCATGGAAAGACTGAATGAATTAGAGAAATATAGAAGAAGGAAAACACTCTAGAAAATGATAAAGGTGTTAGGAATGGTAACAACCTCTGAATATGTGAAAGGCTATAGAAAAAGGATTGGAAGAATTTGATTTCCATAAACTTAAATTGGGGCAAGGGAAATTCAGATTAGGCATTAGAAAAATCTTTATAATATTAAGATATGATATCATAAGATGCATATAGATGACCTGAAACACTGTGGGGTCTTTATCACTGGACATCTTTAAGAAGAGTTAAAGAAATGCCTATTGGGAATGACCAAGCTAGAGTGGATCACTCTTTAGAGCAAGCAGATAGACTAGATACTTTTTCAGCATTATGATTTTTCCACACTTTTCATTGTAATTGCTCAGTCACCCGGTATGTCTTAAACAGAACTCCCTTCATTGGATAGAGGAACGATACTAGAGTTCTGGTAAAACTCATATTCAAATTCAATAGTTGCCAGAGGTTCAAATTACAGAGTGGGTTTAGAGGAGTAAAAAAGATAAATTATTTACATGTTTTGAACAATAATCTGTAGTCTTAAAGAAAGAAAATCAATTCAGCAGCCAAGGTCAGATTACATTTGGGGGTGTCCATCAACCTTTTCTCATACTAAGAAATCATAAGGATAATTTTCTGTACAACTGATACAGGCTTGAAATAGTGAGGCCACCTTCACATTAGCTCAAGTATTATCTCTTTTCATTTTGCCTGATACTTTGGCTCTTAGCTGTTTCTGTGGAGGAGAGAGGGGAAAAGGCTCTTCCCACAAGGATTATGAGTGAAAAACAAGAAAAAGAGGTTGACAGGATTTTTAAACTAATGCTCTTGATTATATGTAGAGTTAGGTTCAAAACATTATCTTCCTTGCTCAACATGTCAATCTGTATGACATCTGTAACAAAAATATAGTCAGACCTATGCATATTGCATTTCAGAAAAGTCATTTTCTTAAAACATCTGTTTGGAAGTGTTAAGGTCCTGCTGAAAAACCTCACACAGATGTGGGCAGCATGCCATATTCTGAACAACAATAGAATCTCCAAACATCCTCCCAGGACATCCTTAAATAAAATTCCCCAAAAAAGAATGAAATCAAAGGCTTTTAACCAAAATTTTGTTCATGGTACCATATCTGCACTAAGGTCCTGGATCCAGCTACATGGAAGACCAAGTCAGCTGTCACTTTCTGGCAGTGCCATGTCTTGCACTGTTATGTTTAGTTCTGGTAACATAGTCCCACAGTATGTTTTCTATTATGCCATGTTTACTAATCCCTGTCACATTGCGTAAAGAGGGAGAAGAAAAGGGAAAAAAAAATCAAAGTCAGAGCAGCGTGTTTTTGTTTTTTCTTCCCTTTTTGCCATTACTGTACCCTGTCTGTGCTGAATATTTGCCAGGATTCTCCACCCAACTTTACCGCTCTCAATTCCCCGCCCCCCCCTTTTCTGAACACCTCTCTTGGGGTTCTTATTCCATTGTTTCTTTCAAATTGCATTTTCTTCTCCCTTTTTCTCTCTAGCCGTCTTTTCTTTTACCCCTTTTTTCCACAGTTCCTCTCACCACTGCAGGAAAGAAAAAAGAGAATGAAATGAACTGCATTTTAACAATCAGAATACCAGTGAAACAATGCTCTTGAGATCCCATCTGTTGCCAACACATCTCCCAAGAAAGCAAATGATGGGCATTCCTGGCTAAATAAAGAGAATTTCCCACACCCATTAAAGATCTACACAGCAAAGACTGTTGCTTAAGTATTTACTTTTTATGGCATACAAGAAAACTACCTGGAATTGTAAATACCAATGACATATTGTTCACATCTCTACCAAACATGTGGTCAGTGGCCATATGGATAACTTCTGGGTGTGAAATGTCCTTTCTCTTTTTTACAGTGCTGCAATATCCTTGTGCCAGAAGCTTTTTTAAAAGTTTAATTGCATAATTTTACCTCCAGCGGATGAAATTAAATTCTATTTACAAACAAAACCCACATCCCCTCCTACCCCCAAAATCTACCCATTCAAATTGTGATTCAGTTCTTACATCTATTCCAACTAAGAGCTCCTATTTTTTTAATTCATTCAAACTTTCTCTGATTAGGATTCCAGGATTCTTGATCTAAAACAGCACATACATGCACACCATTCGCATCCTCAATCTAATTCACAAGGAACAGCAATAATTTAGAATATGATTGCCCTGGATTTCTAGGGTGGTCTCATCAAAAGCATCATTTCTAATGTAACACTTCTCCTCTTAAAGTTATATAGTTTACTAAGGAATGAAATGGGAACATAGTGAAGCTACAGCAGAGCACTTTTAGAGTGCCATCTCTCATTAATTTGATAACGAACTTTTCCATTAAAAAAGGAGATGAGAGAGACTTTTTAGAGACATTTTGAAAGTTCTCAATAATATTGCTGGGGAGCTGCCTTGACAGCCATGCTGTTACAGCTTCAGGTCTGCACTCTAAGAGAAATGCAACTTCCATATGCTTAAGCAAAATGTTCCTCACCAGCATATCTCCAAAACCAAGTTGTTTTGTATTCCTTTTTTCATTACAGCCATATTCCAGGTGTTGCCTCATAACAATAGGTGATACTGTGAAAATACTGAAGCTTCAGAAATGTAAAGCCAAGAGAAAAATCCTGAGACAAAGATGGAAAGAAAATTACGTAAATGAGTTTGGCTTTACTTGTGTCAATGCTGAAAAACCTTTTGAAAATGAATGGAAATCCACAATATATAAAGAGAAAGAAAATGAGGAAAAGGTTGTAAAGGAGATGAATATGTAAGACTACAAGAATAGAGAACAGACCTCTTAGCAGAACTGAGGAAAACAGGGAGAAAAAAGAAGATGTCCATACAGAAGGCTGGAATGATCTCAAGACAGTTTGAAAACCAAGCAATGCTATTTTTGAAGCAGCTTATAAGTTCGATGGGGAGTCATCTGAGTTGTCTGAGGACGTGGGAGATGTGGTTATGCTTTCCTGTATATAAGAGGATCTAGCCAGCACTGCTCTGCACCTACTAGATTCTGAAGTGGAAGCACGGAAAGCCACATGGAAAGGAACTGCGTTAGCAAAGGTGGAAGACGCAAAAGTAACCATGGATGAGAATTTTGGCTAAAGCAAGTCTGAACATCGGCATAGGTGTTGAGTGTGGTGGAGGTGATGACAGATGCCGAAGTCCCAGGAGGAATTCATTCTGCCTTCAAAGAGTAGGCCAAATTTATAGGCAGTGGAAGTAACCAGGACATTCAAGCAGAGAAGGGAGATAGATGAAATGGACTTACATTGAAGAAGTTGCCGTTTTCAAGAGATATTTAGCTGAAGAAATTAACCGACAGATATTTATCAAAGGCGCTGGTTAAGATTTACAGCTGAACCTGATTAGGATGAAAATAGCATCACTGACAACCTAAAGCACAGTTCATAGGCAAGGGTAATGCCTTTTATTACCTATAACCGACGTAGACATAATTGATATAACTGAAAAATAAACAGATACTTTTTTAAGCACAGAAGCCTCCCCTTCACATCCAATACAAATACGACACAACCCGTGTTTTGGAATAAGAATGAAGGTAAGATGTCCAATAGACAGAAGGCAGTGGAAAAGCCAGAGGCCTAGACAATATAAAGGTATGTATCTTAGCAGAGAGCGCTATCATTGGATACAGAGGAAGAAGGGGAGACAGATGTCTGGATGATATACCTAAAACCTTGTAACGAGGAAGACAGCTGAAACAGTTCAGAAGGGTGAACACATCTGAAAGCAGAATATATGCACTCTCTATAGTATACTATAGACAGATACATTACCTATGACTAGCATTATCTTCAGCATAAGACAACCTATAATTGAAAATTACTGAGGAAAAGACAAGATCTATGCCATACTATAAATACTGTATCTACTCAGCCTGAGCATGGACCTCTCTGGAAACTGAGGATTTGATCCTTCCATTCAAAAAAATGGTGTTTCCAAAGAACATTCTCCCCTGCAGTGACACAATATCACAGGTTATTGCAGATTTGATCATCTAGTGACTTTCCGTGCTTCTAGTGTCTTTGGAAATAAGCAATATAAAACCTAGCTTCTGCCTACATATAATATGCTGTTTTTACTAATCCATTAGTCAGCAAATGCACAGTTGTACTGCACAAACTGTTTGTGCCTTTTCTGAGTATGGTTAATAAGAACACACAGAAGTAAAAGATCTGAGTTTCCTAGTATGAGGAGAAAACAGGGAAAGCACGTCAGGAGGAAATGGTCACACCTGTTTAGCAATGCCTGACTGATGAAATGGCGTGAACATGTTCATAAGCAAATCAAAACGCCTGAAGGATTTCACATCGCAGTCATATTTCTGCTTCCTTGTCCATGCTGGCAAAGTAACAGTCTCTCACATTTCCAAAATACCACCATAAAGAGGCAGGAAGCACATGCAGCAGGTACAGCTTCATACTCCTTCCCAGCCAGAATTTGTTAAACTACTTTTGCCTTTTCCCTTCTCCATTCCATGTCCCCTTCCACACATTTATCTCATGGTCCGTCCCTTGATCTGACCATGGTTGTGGAGTGGATTCCTACCTCTGTGCACATGCAGGTAGTCAGCACCATATGCAAACCAGGCAGAGTGGACATTTTTCTACTGTTACTTGGGCGGGGAGGGCAAGGAATTGGTTTTATAAACAACTTTGAAGGATTATAAATAGTGCCTGTTTCTGTTGTGTGTGACAACTCAAGTCAGTAAGAATCAGTCGGTCTTATGCCTCTCATCTTTCCTCTTTGTGAGATAAAGAAATCCACAACCAATTTGCTACTTGAAAAAAAGAAAAGAACAGAAAGAGCACTTTCCTCTCCCTGATGATGAGGACTGCATTCACAGCCTTTAGTCTTTAGCGACAGTGATTATTAATACTCCCTCAGTTATGCTTGATGAAGATGATGATGTAATTAACATAAAGATCTATTATGTTTTATTGATATTAGGTGTATGTTGATTATAAATGGGACAGGATGTATTTACTTGAGCTTCACTCTTCGAGGAAGGTTGTGAAATCGGAGTCCAATCCTGCACTGAGAATAAAACCTGCACCTTTTATAATTGTAATAGTATCCAGATGTTCCTCTGTAACATGGATGCAGGTGGTGAAAGCAGTAAACTGGTATGGAGCACATGTGCTCTTAGCACAGGTGGGACTTGCTCCCACTGCTACAGTGAGTTCTGCACTCCCTGATGTAACAAAAGAAGATGATATAGAGTGTTGTTAAAAAATGATGCAAAAGATGTAAAAAGCTGTTTCAGTTTTGGTGGCATGCCTTGATTGGTAGAATTTTAGAGCATCTAGCAAGCAAAACAAAGCAGGCTTTTTTTTTTTTTTTTTTTTTTTTTTTTAAGTGAAACTACAAAAATCCATAGAGGTCAGATAACTCAAGGTGCTGATAAAAAGCTACGAGCAACTGAGCACGCTCTGGTAGAGAAACCCTAAAGGGTGCTGTACTTCATATCTGTTGGATGTGCATAATGTGCATCAGCTGCAGAGGTTATTTCTGCCCCATGCCACCACATAATCGCTACCACTGCGTTTTGACTGTATATTAATATCCTAGCTGACACTTCAGAATTATGCTCTTCTTTACTACCTAGTGCAGTGGATTAGGGAAGACTGATTCGCCTTTGTCAGCAAGCTGGGCCAACCAGCCTGATTCCTATTAACTTTTCAGACTGCATCTAAATAAATCTAATACATCTTCATTGTAGGGTAAAACAGCCTCTTTTTGAAATTTCACGTAAAGGCTGAACGTTACTTGCACTATAAAGGATGTTGTTTGTCTGTCATTTGTAACACATATTTCCAGAACACTTGCAACCAGTCAGGGCCAAGCTGCACTAGGTGCCGAACCAGTGCAGAGTAACGCATACCCCAGAAGAACATACACTGAAAGACAGTCAACTGGATACAAAGAGACAGGACGTACCTTACGTGGAAACCGAGAATATAATCACTTCCTCGACAGCACCCCTGCAGGCTACTCGCTGGCATGTTTTCTGTAGCCATACAAGCAAGGAAAAATATTAAAGAGGGTGTGAAGGCAAAGGGATGAGATAGTGTTGTGGACTTCTGTGCAGTGTCTACCAAGTACAAGAGGCAATGTCACAGTTTATTCAACGATGATGTTATTAGGGATCTACTATAGACAGAATTTGATCTCTGGATACAGAAAGGAAATGCTGGGAGAGACTGTGAAAGAGAGATTTATTTGAGAGGGTTAAAGTAGGAACCTGTTGAGGGAAGTCCTGGTTTACACAGAGGATAAGAAATGAGCCCCAAAACAGCACTTAAAATGGCTCTGAATAGCGCAAGACTGTAAGTGTCAGAACAAGGGAAGAAAACATCACATAATAAGTTAGCATGGTACATCAGTACAGTGGCCTTGGCTCTCAAAACCCTCCCAATAACTTCCAATAGTTTGGTCACCACTGCACAGATTTATGTTGGGTTAGTTTTCATTGTCTCCAAGTCATTATTTATAGTGGATGCTCAGAAACACCACTCAAAGTACGTAGGTGCTTTACAGCCAAACAATAAAGCATGGTTCCTATCCCAGAGAGCTCACAGTCTAGACAAAAACATCTCTGCTATTCCTAATCATATCAACCTGAATCTGGCTGCTCACATTTGGAGCCCAGATGAGAACAGGATTCCTGAGGCATACTCCAAGACTACTTCCCCTCCGTGAGTTAAGCAGTCAAGTTATAAACCACACCATGATGGGCTTGGCAATTAAGCATTCTCTAGCTCATCTAAAGAGATTGCTGTGGTAACAATTTCTATACCAGCTCTATTGTTGGTCTCATTTCTTCTACCCTCCTCCTTTATTTAGCAACAGTCATTATTTATCTTCTTTTTAACCGTACAAGGTGGTTATCCTGATAGCAGCAGATGCATGTGGTCTAAGAATATTGCTATATAAGGAAAACGTTATGACTATGATCTGTCTGAATCAAAAAGATAAAGATGCCACATAGTTAAATTGGGTTATTAATTCCCTGTATGAATGACAAGCTTTATGATGACCTGCTGAGAAAAGTAACAGTGAGACCTAATTAAGCAACCTCTAAACAAGTACTCTGGAGGAGAATCACAAGACAGCGGTCCTCTTCCAGACCCCAGTTGCACAAGTGTTTTGTCACTGGTAAGAGCTAATAGCTTGAAGGCTGTAAAGGAGTATCTGTACAATGGCTGCAGCACATTGCGGCCATATCTGAGTTAGCATGAATACCAGTAACCGGCCTAAAGGCAGCTGGCTTAGAGCCTTCCGACTTGGGCCCTGTATTAAGATTCATTCTGCCAAAAGATGAAGGAAACTATCCGGGGCAGAAGCACAGTTACCATTGACTGCCGCAACAGCAGTCATTTCACAGGAAAATCAGGAGAGATAATGAGGAATACTGTGTGTATTTGAAAGAGCCCATTGCATGGGCTGGTCTGATGGTGATTATGAACTTGGATAGAAACAGTTTCACTAAGAGTTTGGACAAAAGACAAGGTACTTCTGAAAAGGAGTCAAAATCCTGAGGTTACAACTCATCCAAAGAACAGGTGGAAGAAAACTTTTTTGTATCTTCATGTTTGAAAGACCATCATCTTACCTTTTCCACTGTACTCACCTTTGCTATGAGTAGAAAGCACATTTCATGTAATCAAAGTTCTTGTGCATTTCCATAATAAGCTATCTCATCACAGTGAGAAAGAGGACTAAGTGTCACAATTTAAAGTATTAGCCACAAAATATCCTTATAGTTTCAACCCTTGCCGACCAGCAGCAGCAGTCAGCCTCACAAGAGGAAGGCCTGTGCAGATGTGAAGAGCAATTTTTTAAAAAATATGTTATGTGGCAAAAATGGCTGCTGTAGTGAATTAACAAGGTTTTCTTTCCTATTTTCAGATTAAGAGGGGTAATAGATAAGGAAAACAGTCTGGAGACGCAGAAAAGGGAGACAATCCAAGAAGGAAAAAACAACTGGGAAAAGAGAACATTTGCTCTGCTTTGATATCTGTGGATGGACAGAACCGCGTAGAACTACGTTAAGTATTATTAAGGAAGGGAGAAGAGGAAATGATTGTTTGGTAGAAGACTCCCACTTGTTCTAAGCATCAGCAAATTCACCTTTCCAAAAGAATCACTCACTGAAGAAGGTAAGGACATTTTCTGCATGTAGTTTTATAGGTAGGATAGTAGATACAGCCTAGATACGATACATCACATACCACTCAAGAAAACTGATACTGAAGATTCAACTTACTGATGTGCAATAACATGCATTTTGAAATAGCAAGAGCAATGCAGTGAGTGCAAGCATATAAGCAGCACTGCTGCTTTGTAAAAACAAGGACAGCCAAATCTCACATGATTTAGTTAACATGAACCAACTACGACATATGAAAACTCACTGAAATTCTAGCCCAGAAAACCAGTTTCTAGTAGCATAAGTATGTAGGTCCTAATTGTGTGAAAGACCACAGCTAACACCTCGCTAGTCATGTTTTGGTATTTTCACCTATAAGGCAGCCACAGAGGGTAGAAGCACATGAAAATCCTAGGATAAAAATTATCTGTCTTAATAAAGATCCAAGACTACAATACAGGTTTAGTTTACCTTGGAACAATGAACTGTTACAGTGCAAACCATGAAGCAGTTTGGTTGAAGAATGCTAGGAATCAGAGTTGGCAATAATGATATTAAGTCAAATAGACTTTTTTTTTTAATGCCATAATCATACATAAGACACATTTACTTCCTTCCTTCATGGCTAGATATGACATCTGTCACAATGCAATCTGTTTATTTTAAAACTTCATTATAAATACCCTCCAAATCCCCCCCCTTTTTTTAAACTAAAGCTACAACTAAGCAGTGTAGATCTGTTTTTCTGCTCTCAATAGGACCTCAGCAATAAGAACAATTCACCTCCTATTCCACTAATTTTCTGAATCCAAGTTTCAGCTCAGTGCAAATGTGAACATTTACAATATGAGGGAAAATGACAGAACAATGATAGTGCAACTTAACCTGGGCTGATGCCAAAGGGAAATTATAGCATTTCTTACCCTTGTTACCACACTGACATTGACTACCTGCCTAAAATAAGCACCAAAGGCAGAGCACGCAGAGCACTGAGTCTGCTATTTCTATGCAGACTAAGAAAAAATCATCTGGAGGATGTGAAATGTGCAGGAATTTTATGAGCTCAAGTATTGCCTCATTTCACATATGTATTCCAGAATGTTTTTGTTATGTTAATACTTTATAGCCAAAGCTTTGGGCACTATCTGCTGCCTTCTGTGGAGGACAATGGTTTTGCATCATTGCACCTGCTGTAAATTTTGCTTTTGTTGTTTGGGGGTAAGGGACTGTCTTTAACACTTAATTGGCTCCATGTCAACAATACCCAATGAAATCTTGGGGAAATGTAAGAAGGACACTAAGCAAAGATCGTGGTGAAAGTGGAGAATACCTAAAGGGATGCTGCTCGGTCATATGCGCTTCCTCCAATTGTTCCACCTCTGGCTCTTTAGCGTTGCCACCTATCTCTCTCCTTATTATTTATCTTTCACATGGGCTTTTTTCAGTTACAGCTGGAGTTCCTCCCCATAAAAGGTACATTACTACAGCAGAAATGCCAAACTCCTGCTCTCTTCTGACCAATGTTCATTTTGTAGAAATTGCTAGAGTTTCAAGCTCTGTGCTCTGGATTACGCATGGCTGGGAGATGAGGGAGTGAGGGGGAAAACCACCCTAGTTTATTGTTTAATTCGTATACATACAGGAACCTAGGGAAACAATTAAAATGGCCTGAATTATGGTCTGTAAGAGCTGATACCCGCTGTGCCATATGCAGTTATTACTGAGTAAAGGCCACACTCACAGAGACAAGCAACTGCTTCAGTATTCTTCAACATTCTTCAATATTATAAGAATGGCTGACATAGGGGGCAATATTTGTCAATATATCTTTATTTAAGTAATTTACACCAGGGATATATTTGGTCAAAAGTGAATTAGCATGATTTCTGAGGACTCGTTAGAGCAACTTCTGAAATAACAACCCTTTCTCACAGGTAATTACTTTATATCAAACTGAAATGTAATTGAGAGTAGAGCTTCTCTCAGGAGAGCTCAGATTCTAAAGCAGTCAAATCATGAATAATCAAATTCCTTCTTTACTGCAATGTACATGGTGTTTTAATTTAAGCTGAGGAAGAATAAATGTTTTAATGTGGACCACATTATACCATTTTATGCTTATATCATTTGATGCTTCTATGATTCTGATAAAAGAAAGTACTGTGATATTACTGAGGAGCTCAATGCTACTAAGCCTTTCAGAGAAATATCAGTGGGTGTTAAAGACAGCTGGGTTTCTATTCCCTTGTTTCCCAGCCAATCTGGTCTTGCTAAGAAACTGGACCTCTCTCTGGGGCTTCTCCCCTGTAGTGCCACGGAGGACACTGGACGGCTCCTTTGCCTCCGGAGGGGCACGAACCGCAGAGCGCCTCCCTCCCTGCCATCAGCTGCCCTCCCGCCAGCACCACCTTGTCCCACCCTGAGCCTTCGGCAGGACGCGGGTGCCCAGTATCAGCAGAAGTCCACTCCCCACCTCTGCCGCCTTCCCATCGCCGGAGCGGGGAGACCGCCAAAGGCCAGGGGAGGGAGATGGCAGAGACGCAGTGGGGCTTGGCTTTGCTGAGCAGGGCCAAGCTGGGTGCTGCACAAGCTTGCACCCACCTAGGCACAAAACGGAGATCACAGACTCAGCACCTAATAACTACAATTTTTGTTTGGTACTGCTTATATTCACAATCACTATGTTGTCATATTACATCAGCCTGTTGCAGCCATTATTTCTGTACTAACAGTTAAAAGATAATGCTAATGATTTGCTGCTCAGAGAAACTGTTTACCTGAAGGTGCCACCGGCATGGAGCACCCCACTTCTGAAGCAGGAGAGAAGTCAGGCTGAAATGTTTGCATTTCTAGTGTATTCGAATTTCCACTGTCTGCTTTCAAGCAGTATTTTGTGCACTGTATTAGAGAGTGAAAAGAATTCTGCAGACAGTGCCTCCCTAAGCTAAATACTTTTATTTGCTTTGAAAATAAAAACACTGGTTTATTTCATTCAGTATTTTATTTTCTAAAACACTGTTTTCTATCGCAATGTACACATTTCCTGAAGGATGAAAGGGGAGAGGGCCCTGTCCCAGTTCTCAGAGCATAATAGAAAAAGCTTGGAAAGTATTGCTGAGTTTTTTTCTCTCTCTCAAATCAGCAACATTTCCTGTAACCAAACCCTCTTTAGGAACTTTATTTTTATTATGACCAGAACTGATCTCGCACTACTTGCTTTCTCTCCTAATAAACTGCCACCTCTCCTGTTAGTCTCAGCTTCTCACTTCTCCCTGGTAGTTTTAATTCCACATGTATCATAAGCACATCTTCCTCTCTTGGCTTCAGTCTCACCAGCTACCTTCCCTACCATCCACTCGCACAGCTGACAGGCCATTGCATCAGGCTAGGGTTCAACAAGTTCACTTTCCTCAGAGCCAAAGATATCTTCCCTGGCAAACAATGATCTCCATGGCAAACAGGTAGAACTACAGAGAAATCTTTTGCAAAACACTTCTGAAGAAAAATCTCATTCAAATAAGATTTTATTAAAAAAAAATATATAACAAACCTGGCATAGCCAAGCAGACCTCTACTCCAGAGCCCTACTTCTGGACAAGTCTCAGGTTGTTGTTCTCCTGTTCTCCTGTCATAGCTATTACTCGTGAAGGAAAAGTACCAATTTCTTTCTAGTTTTAATAGGAAATTGTTTACTTCATCTTTTCTTTATAAGCCTACAGCTAAAAAAAAAAAAAAAAAGCCAGAGCTGGCTTTACCCTTCTAATGGTTGCATATTTCAAAATACCATCCATTTATTGCCCATCTCCTGTCTTACAACACTGAACACTGAAGGCAGAGATGATTTTTGCTTGTTTGTTTTGTAGCCAAGCACAGAATTTCATTTAAGATCCACTTCATGGAACTTTTCACCTAAACAGGGCATCTAAAATCTATTTTAAGGGTAAGTTCCATTTCCAGAGAGCACCTTAGCATGCATGTAAACTGTATTATACGTAAGGTTAAGGTGCTCCTATTAAACAACAAGGTGCTTTCTTGGAAGGGGGCTAAAATTGTTAGGCATAACAGGATTGTAGCTCTAATACATTTTCATTATCTAGAGGCCTAATTCACTACTACTTATTTCGTTATGATCACGTTCAAAAGCAGCGTTACAGCTTTTATATAAAGGATCTGAGGATACTTATTAGATCCAGAAATAGTGCATCCTAGAAATTTCTGTAAAGAGTACGTTTGCTGCAGCACAAGTGATAAAGCTGTTACCAACAGCCAAGTTTCCTTCCAGCTTTTCATTTCTGAGTAATTTCTGCAATGAAGAGTGAAGTGTAATAGACATGAAGGAATGTGGCAATCCATTTGTTTTATTTCTATGAAATTATTGCTGATTGCAGGTTTGGAGGATGTGTGGGTGAAGTTTGCTGATTTATTTCAGTTTGGTCAGGAATGCTTTTTTAGAACACCTTTAACCTTTTTCTTCCAAACAGTTAATTTGGGTCACTACTTTTGCACTGAAGCTTTGATTGTTAGAGGAAATACTTCTGCATACTTTTGCTCTGCTGTAAGAGAGGCAATATGTTGTGGGCCATATGCCAACAGATTTTAACCACAAACTAAGGGAAAGGAGACAGATTAGATTGTGGTGGTCTTATAATCAGAGTTTCTTAGTATTCTTTTCTTGCTAAGAGCAAGTATTCACCACTGAAGTGGCTCTATGACATGCAGATGGTGTATCCATAGTAATAGGGCAAACTATACCCTCTCAGCTGCATTCCTCTGCTCTCTGATAAGCGTTCTATAATAATTTTATCATAAAAGAACTACTTAAAGATGTCCAGTCAAATAATATACTTTTAGCTCCTCAATGAGTTCTGAACTTATTTTTCAGCTGTCTGCATGTAAAAATCTGTTCAACAGAGGGAGATATTAAACAAAGACTTGGAGGTATACGAGGACGAGGAAAAGCCTAGCTTCCTTTCGAGCTCTTACAGACACTATTTCCTTTTAAAAGCTGGTGGACAAGGAACAAAGGGAAGCAACATCTATTGGTCACACCATGTATCTGCCTGCCAGCGCAGGTTTGTCTCTGGTAGCAAACTTTCCAGTTGCTTGGGCAATCGAGCTTTAACCACCTACAACAAATAGATCTTCCACCAGCTCTCTAGGGAGACTATTCAACAGCTTAATAAATCTCAGTGATATTTTCCTGATACTCCTGTAAAAGTTTTCCCCATCTTAAAGTCTTCCCTTTCCGGGGAGCAAAAAATAGCTGTGTGCTCTCAGGCTGTGCACTCTTTTATTCCAACTCCATCCCTTCCTCCTCAACGGCTGCTGTTCCCAGAGCAGGAGCAGTTGATGCAGCGACTCACCCACTTTGCGTCCCGGCTTGCCCAGACCCGAGTGGGTGTGAAGGCCTTGGTCTGGTCAAGACATGCTAACGCAGTGGGCATGCCCGCGGGCTGCGAAGGAAGAGTGCGCTGTACTCCTCATCGGTGGGAACCCAGATACATCGGAGACTACCCAGAAGCACAGTTTTTGTGCTACAACAGCTGGAAGGGGACATTCCTCTCCCATGTTGTGACATTGGAAGCAGTCAAGTTTTGCAATATGTTTCTGTCATATTCCAGCTTTATCTGAAACATGAACATGTAAGTGAAAATACAGTCTGTGTCAGACTGCTGCAGTCAAGAGGGCAAAATAAGTTACTTTTAGGAAATGCAATGAACAGATAGATCATGAACCCACAAAGCCACCAATATATCTTTAGGTACAGAGAGTGTTAGCAATCCCTCACTTTCATTTTATTGACTAACAGCTAAAACTTCTTAAAGGGATGTTGCTTGTTTCCAATTTTTTTAAACATATTTACATCAGATTTATGGAGACTTGATTTTCTAATTTTTAATTGCTTAGAGCATCTTAAATGAACGCACAGGAGCAGCAGCAGCACACTCAAGACTAAATAACTTGCCATGTAAGTGCTGAGTGTGCCAGATGTTTGTTGAGAAGGTCTCCCAAAAAGCTCTTGCTCCTTCCTAGCGATGCCACTGCAGTGAGGAACTGGTGCAGTTTATATCCATAGTCCCAAAGCCATGTTAGCACAGAGCTGAGCCCAAGCTAAGAAGCTCCCGATTAAGTCAGAAACTGATTTGCAGCACAGCATACCGAGCGTTTTTCCTCAGATTGCATCATGTGTTCAGTGCCTTTGCTGTGGCAGAAACTGGAATTTGTTCCTCAGCAATCAGTCTCAGGAACTCGCAGAAGGAACCGCTCTCTCCTGGGGAACAACGGGCAACCGAGTGGGCACCCACAGGACAGTTCAGCCTCTGCTTCGTGTGCCCCAACACACGGCTGCACGACTGCGGGTACAGCCTGCTGGGGAGGCGAGGGGGAAAGGGGGAGCTAGCAAGACAACTTAATCAGCTTCCCACATTAGAAACTTAAATTGTGAGCTGAGGGTTGTTTTTATGTGAAAATTAGCCCCATAATGCTGGGATATGAAAAAGGATGGTTGGAGAGCTTTGTGCTACAAATTCAGTCATTTCCTACCCACTTCATAAACTCAAGAATTACATCAGGAGCAGAAGCTAAAAGCATTGGCAGTTTCTTGCCCCACTTGAAGGGGCCTGAAGGATGAACTTCTGAAGTATTAACTTTCTTTTCTCCAATTGCTTCGATTCCAGACACCCTCATTTGATGATACAAATATATATATAATACAGATGGTGTACAGATGTATATACAAGTACATATAATACAGATGAGTATAGATGTAACTCAACATGAAAAAAAACTGTCTCAAACTAACGAGCACGGCAACTAATCAGGTTACAGTCTCCTCAAGAGGTACTACCACCACTGCTGCAGTCAGGCTGGCTTCAAGTACATGAAATTCAAATCAGCACCCCGGATCTCACACTCAGAGGGCTCCACACAAACCAGCTTTCCTCATGATGAGACACTGCTCCACATGTAGCTTTCACCATGGTGTCCTCACTCACCTCTCTGGACAGCATAGGAAAGGAGGTATGATGGAAAGCCATTTTATCAATGATTAAAGTGGTATTGTGGTCAGCTTTTAAAATGATAGAGGATAAATTTGAATAGCTACAGACTAGGAAGCCTTTCTTCCATACTGAAAAAGTTATTTGGAACTGTAAGAAAGGACAGAATGGTACACATAGGTAAAACCAATACAATGATTATACAAGTAAACAAAAGCCAGTTTGGTGTTACTCAAACTAAAAACTTCTCACAACTCTACGAAAGTGTCTCTTCAAGACACTCCGCTATCACAGAAAAAGGAAGATTTTTTTGTTAAAAGAAAGCAAGTAAAAGGTGGAGTTTAAATGGCCATTTTGCACCAAAAGTTACAGCTGAACTTGGTCCAAAACAGCTGGGACTAGTACACTTCAACATATTCCAAGTTATGCAGAAAATGGGGAGAATGGTAAGAGGACACAGTCTACAGATGGCACAGAATTCTTCAGGATAAGTAAAACTAAAGATAACTAGAAAGAATTAAAAAAGAGTTCAGGACATCTCATGACACTGAACAACTGAGCAATAAAATAGCAGAAGAAATGCAGTGCTGGTAAGTGCAAGGAAATGCAGAAAAGTTAAAAACAATCCTAATTACACAACCTAATCAACAGGAGCTATATTAGCTGTTACCACTCAGTAAAGAGATCTCACAGTCACTCTTTTTCAAGACCAGGTCACAGCAATTCAATGCTCAGTAAGAATTAAAGAAAATAGATTGGTAAGAATTATCAGCAACATAATCGAGAACAAACCAGAAAGTATCATTATACCTCAGAAAGGATTAGGCGTGCAGCCTAAACAGACAGTGTTGAGAACATGCCATCTACCTGTTGACTGGTGAGACAGATTACGGTAGAAACATGTATGAATTTATTCTTATGAAGATATCAGATTATGAAGGAAAGAAATTTGTCTGTACTGATGGAGACTACTCTGTTGGCAAAATTGTACCTGTGATTGCTGTGATTGCTCTACGCTTTGTCCTTCTAGGCACAATGCCATAGCTTGCTGGAAACAAAAGACTCCTGGTAAAGTATTCTGTATCATCACTTTTACCCCAAATGAGAGCTACTACATAAATATGTAGGTTTGTTGAGGCATTTGCAGCAAGAGGTGATTGTGAAAAAAAGTAATTCAGTAGTAAAGAGGGGTAGTAGATTCATTTTGCTATTTTCCAAAACATAATAAATTCAATCTTTGTTTCAGTGCAAAAGGGAAGCACATTTGCACTGACCATTCTTGTTTGATCACCTTTACTGAAGTGTGGTGGAGGCACTGGGGAGTGTCAATGGGAACAGGCTTTTCTTCAGTCATCAAGGTTTTGCATCTCCTGCCCCCAAAGCAAAGATATAGATATATTTTCAGCTCCTTGCTCTATCACATCCACAGATAATTTTTTCCCCTTGACAAAGTTCTCACTATTGCCGTGGACAAATGGTGCTTTCCAAAACTCCTCAGAACATCACCTAAGTGACTGTATTTTGCTATCAGTGTTTAGCATATTGATTAACTTGTTTTTAGATAAAAGCTGTGAAGGAGAAGATGCTTCTCTCCTCTGTTCCTCAGCAGGGAACTCAGCAGTTTCTCATCACCTCCAGACTACACGCTGAATAGAGGTGTGGGGCCAAGTTGTCTGCAAATACCAACAGCTGTGCTTGGTGTAGCCAGCAGCCCAAGCACATGTCATCTCAGCACTGCTCTCTGCTTATGTTATTTACTGTTAGTGGGATAAACACCAGAAAGAAAAACCCTTATGGGAAAAGTTCTGTACAACACACTAGGAATATTATCCTTTCCACGAGTTCCTGATTCTTCAGCTCTCCTGTAGGAGTTATCACTAATAACACTCCACCCAGAGACTGTTTACCAAAAACAAACAAAACCTACACGGAGAAATGAAGTACAAATTGTCATTCCCTACTACCTCTGTAGGTTTTAAAGAATAATTTTTATATAAATAAATAAATTTTACTCCTTCCCTACTCTAAAAGAAGTAGAAGATCCAGGATTCAGAATATCATTCAGGGAAAACAATTTTAAATTTCATTTCTCATTTTGGCTATAGACATATTCTTGTTTTCCAATCTTTACCATAGTTACAGTTCTGGTGAACCCCTCCTCAAGAGTTTTTGAAGGATTAGGTAAGCTGAAAGCCTTACGAATAGGACTCCCAGCATTTCACATTCTTCAGCATCAAACACTGTCAGCATTTAGAAATCTTTACTCAAGTGTAACATAAAACCCACAAAATTATATTTCTTTGTGAAAAACTGTCCTGCTAGTCACATGCATCTTTGAAACAGTTTGAGTGTCATTTATTAGAGATGTACTGTTTGAAGCCAAAGAGCACATAGGTGTTCAGACAACCACTACTGCATTTCCAGATTGCTAGGGAACACTTTCTGAAAGGACAGAATTGCATGGCGTCTATGCAAGGCATGATCGCAGTCTATGGTAGTGTGCCAAGACCAGCTTTCATCCAACAAGTTTGGTGTGAAAGCAGTGAAACGATGAGAGGACCGACTGTCAGCCTGATACTAGGTGAGGGCCCAGAGCATTATGGGGGCTTATTCAGGCCTGGCACAAGTTTTGCTGGAGCTTCAGTTCATGCTATGACAGACTGCATCTTGTTGGGAAAGACTGCAGTGGCAGGGGAGGACATACCAGAAAATGAATTACAGTAGCTGCTATAGATCACTCCGCCGTGAAAGCTCTCCTGCTGCCAGGAGCATTCCTTGCAGCTTTAGTGCAAGGGACGGAGCGTTTCAGACCCAACTCTTCAGCCCCTTCCTGGTACACTGAGACACAGCAGTGCACACTCTAATTGGATTATAAGTAGTAAAGCAACAAAGCAAACACAAGTTGGCTCCCCCAATTCAAAGCTTGGTGTTTGTTTCATAAGAGGATGTAAAACCAGAAGCACAATGTGTTCTCTTTAAAAGCTAGGATACAGCTGAGCAGCACTTTCTGTCAAATTCAGGCACCATGGGAACGAGGCCATGAAGCATGGGATGCGTATCCATATGGTCAAACACTTTCATTTCTCCTCATGAAAGAGGTGATCTTTTTCTTTATTCCAATGACATAATGAAGAATAGTTGTAATCTGAGTTGACAACTTTTCTTCAGCTTCATGCTGAAGAAAGTTAACATCTTAGAAGAAATGCAGGCATAGTCATGTCCTCAGCAAGGACATGAAAGAACATCACCAAAGAACCAGAAGTTCACTAGCTAAACACATGGTTCAGAAGCTGACCATTTGCTTGCAAGCTTATGTAACATTTGTTTAAATTCCCATGCTACTGAGATGATTAACAAATAGTTTATTCACCTTGTTTTTCCCATGTCCTAAAAGCTCAGGCAATAAATAATCCTTTACAAAAGGTTAAAGAAACCCCCCCCCACACACACACACACAAAAGAAAAACAAACAAAAAAAACCAAACTCATAGAAGTCTGTTGAATGTTGGCATTCAGTGACTGTTAATTTGAGAGGCCTCGTGTCACAGCGAGGCATGCTATTTTGAGTATAGTTGCTTAAAAGGTATATGCCCAGGAAGAGCCATTTTGGAAACTAGCCCACGTCATTTTTCTTTAGCTCTTGACAACCACTTTCATACTGAAAATTCAGAAAATGGACCCCATACGCTCAATCCCAAGTCTTGTCAAGCAACATATGAACATATGAACAAATACACAACACATCATCATGCAACACAGCAAAAAAAGTTAAAAACTGAATGTACTGGGTCTTTTGCTGGTAGCCTAATACTTGCTTAATCCAAATAAGCGCTTTGAAACTCACTCTGATGTGCTATTGTTTCCCTTTACTACTTCGTAATCATACAACATGAATACTTCTGGAGTGTAGAGATGAACAATGGAATCTGTAGGCTAAAGATTTTTTCTCGTTTGCCCATTAAACTACTAGCACTCTAATGTAATAGAAGTTGTCTATTACTACTGCACTTTTCAGATAAAAAGGAAGCCATGTAAACTGCAGACAGCATGTGCAATTCAAGCTGCTACAGGCGGAACAGCAGTGCTTACCTGTCCTGTATCTGAATTTTGGTTGTAAACTTGCACCTGGTTGGATTCTGTCCATATATGTACTACGTGCTTTTTATGAAACTTTTGTTTTTCTTTTGAACTCTCTGTATGATCCAACTCAGATCTATCCGCACATAAAAATTCTCATGCTCTTAATCAGAGGCTGTAGCAGGAGCTTTGTACTATGAGCAGGTTTTACCTGCATCGGTATTTGTGGAAAGCACGCTGCTGCTGGATGAGGCAGTGTTCTGCTAAACCACAACAACCTTTAATCAAAAATATCATGAGAAAAAGGCTTGCAAATCAAACTGTTGTTTTCCTTGGCAATTTAAAAGGCTTGTAACTGGAATGTATGGATTATCTTCAGGCATTTCAAATATACTGCAAAGCAACAGCAGTGAAACTCCTTCAATGCTAGAGATGTTCTGATGAAATTTTTGTACTTACAGGTCAAGTTTTCAACCATGAACACTGAAATAGAGTTGGAATCTTAGGAAAAGCTCATTAAAAGTCTTCTGAAAAGTCAGGAACCCTCAATGATACTTTAATATAGCCCCTCAAGAACTGAAGCACAGGAAGCCATAACCACTTTGTAAGGCCTGATCACAAGTTATCCTCACTGACAGGAAACGGTGAGAGAACACACAATTACTGGAGCCACTCACTCAACTCACTTGGAGTGTGGAAAGGTTTTAAAAGATGTACATAAACACGAGTTTAAGAACTAGTCAAAAAAATGTAAGTAGTACTTCAAATGGATTTTGAATTTTTCAAAGTAATTTTGACAAAGCAAATTGTTTTGCATTTACTTATAATCGATCAAAAACTGTTTCAAAAATTGTTCTGGAATTTATTATACTCTTATTTCTCTCTTTCTCTTGTATCTTTTGAGAAAAGGAAGAGAAAAGGTGGGGAGGACAGAGTGTGGCAAATGCTTTGATCTGTTGGTTTTGACTTTACCAAAGAGAAAAATCCACATAGAATACAATCAAAAAAAAGAAAGAGGGAGAGAGATGTGTATACGCACACTTGTCCCAACAGCTACAGTTTATATATAGTTATTTGAGGACGGAAAATTTCTACTCAAAATACTTGTACTTCTTCAAACCTTAGAGATTTAGATAGGCTATCTGGATAATCATCCCATGTGATGAATTCATTTATCTTTCTATAGACTGAACCGTCATACGTAGTAGTTAAAAATTAGAGTTCTGCCGGGGCCTCATTGATCCCACAGGTAGTGTAGTTGGAGTGTAGTAATTTGTGAAGGCAACAGCATGGGGTCTGGCTAGCATCACATCCAGCTCACCATGAATTGCCAGTCCGTGCAAGCAGGTACCCGTCTGCACCTGGCTCGGTGGGGCAGCTGTCAGAACAGACTAACCCCAGACCCAAACATCTGATCCTTTCTGCCACCCTTTCCTTATGCAATTTACCTTCCAAACATATATAGGATTTAGCTGTAACTCTTGCTATCTTGGGTACAAACATACAACTTTAATATTTCTTCAGAAATTATTAGTCCCAAAATGATGCATATTGATGTCTCACTTCCTGTTAGGATTAGAAAGTAAATAAAGCATTTTTACCACTTGTGGCCTATGTCATGAGACATGAGACCTGAGCATTGCTATGTTATTACAAGGGGAAACGATATGTTGAGTACTATTTAGACACAGCAAATCTTTCCATAGGAAAGCTCCTCATAAGACTTCAAGCATTTGAACTGTCCCAGCAGCACTGCTGTGTCTGCCACGAGTTTTTTTGTTTAGGACCAACTCTGCAAAATATTTTATCAAGTGCCACGAGAAAATAACTTTAAGCTTACTTTTCTATTAAAAATTTCAACCTGATTCTGCAAACTCTTCCTCAGGTAAATACAAGACAGAACAGATTCCGGACACTTCTATCTTCAATAGAGATATACTTGTGAACAAAGGATTCAGATCCTTTATTAAAGGCATCTGAATAAATATATAGTACTTGTGGTCTCTAATACTGACGTTTCCTCTGTATTTCCTTCAAGAAAAAAAGAAAAAGGAGAGGAAAAAGAGACATGAAGGACAGAGGCTTCTCTTTCACAGGGTTGATAGATTATCAGAGGACAGGTCTGGTTGTTGGGAAGAAACTGCAGAACCCAGCTCACGCATTACTGTCTAAGCCATTTGTTTTGTTAACTATCTGTGAATGTTGCAAAGCGATAATCTCGCTGAGGTACACAGATTCACAGCCTTCTTGAATAAACACTGTACTTCCCCACCTTGAACTTCTAAAGACCCAGTTCAAAAGAAAAAGCCAAGTTCATTTTCATAAACTGAAACAGGCAGTAATTAACAATCCTCAGTTAAACAGAAAGGAGGTTGATCCCCACTTGTCCATTTACTTGTCAATATAACCAAGCAACTAAATCATTGAACTGGTGTGTCCCTACAGTAATGCTAAATTTGAAACTCCACATTAAACTAGAAGTTATGTCTTTAAATGGCACACAGGGTAAAACACATTCCACCATCCCCATTAATATTTTCCAAAATGCTACTCAAAAAAAGGAAAAAGATTTCTATGTACCAAAGCAGCTAAGTATCATAGAGTTATTACAGTGGAAAATACAACTGGTAAGTTCAGTATTCTGTTGAGCCTTTCAGAGATTTGGTCATTTTAGGCAGCACTGTAGGTCATTTACTAAGTCAGACAGCAGAGATTTCCGCTTGTAACTAACTGTTGAAAAAGCAACAGCATTACATTCTTGCACCTTCAAATCTGAGCCCAAAGGAAGCAGTGCTTGTATCAAGTTCTCCATCTTCCTAACAGTAGACTACTGGGAACTAGGATAATTTATAAATTCTTTGTTTTGTAAGTAACCCAGGTTCTCTCATGTGTTTGCCCAAGAGTAAACACAAAATAGTCCCAAAGTACTTTTTTCAGAGGTCTGAACTCCCTGACATCAAAAGGTGTGCACAAAGGCTCACATTTCTTCCAGTCAACATAGGTATCTTCCAAGCTGCAACAGTAATGTTGTTGTACCGATGGTGAGCAAGGCAGTGCCTGCAGAACGCAGAGGTCCCTGTTACCAGATAAAATGATAGTTAGGAAGGACAGTGAACATTTCAAGTATGTATGTCATTCTTCAGCATCTGGGTGCCCAAAAGACTTTTTCTTTCCCCCCCAACTCTGTCATTTGATGTAATATTGATGCGACTTGCCTCAGCAATATTTTTCAGCTGAGTACCAGTGGAACTAAATATCCTTTTCATCTACAGAAAGGATGACTCAGAAACTTGCAGTCTTAGTGTGTCTAAGGCATCTCTGAAGTAAGAAAGTTATCACTTCTCAGTAAAGATTGTGTTATTTAGGTTCCTTATCTCTCAGAAGTGCTGCAGTTCTAATAGCTATGTTTTCCATTTGATTAATCCTTTGTTTCATTTCTCCATTTTTGCATGTATCTTAAAGTTGCTTTTGTGTTATATTTTTGTGTCTTCTTAGCATGAGCGGCATTCATCAAGGAGCCCTTCAAGAAGTAGAACCCTAGACCATAGTATTTCTTGCTGCTCTCTGGAAGGAAATACCACTGCAGAAACACAGTTTTAACATTGAGAATGTTAGTTCTTTACTCAGAGGGCCTTGAAAGGCATTTTATATCTCATCTTACAGATGTGATGAACAGGATGAGAGTTCAAGGGTGCAAAAAGTCAACCTGAGTGTTGCTACTCCAGTGCCAAGAGATACAGAAGCCAGCAGTCCTGGTCTTTCTGCAGCTGATTCAAGCAAAGCTGTTACTGGTCCCAGCTGCCTCCCAGCTATTGAAGATCATAGCCCTCTCAGATCTGCTGCCATCACAGCTCCAGCAATTGCTTCCTAATCTAGCTCAGTCAAAATGACTTGGTTAGCTTAAACACTCTAAAAATACCTACATATGTATGTACCTGTCAGCTAGCTTACCCAAGTAGTTACCCTAGCAGATTTGTAGGGAGTGGAGTGGGAGAAGGAACCGAAGGGAGCCCCTGGGCAGTAACCTGTTCACCCTGCAAAGCTGCAGTCAGAACAGAATGTGCGACTTTATTGTATCTTCATGTTATGGTTCCCCAGACAATAGAGAGCATTGTTTCCTTTGTCCGCAGAAACAGTGGCATGGATAACTCCACGCGAAAAAGTTATTTGCAGAAGCTGCTTGACAGTATTGTATTAATCTGTCAGAGTTGGAGATAACAATTAAATTGTGGCACCAACAGAAAAGCAAATAAAAGCACAATGAGTGCATGCAATGTATATCATTAAGAAAGTGGATATGACAAACCAGCTAAGAGAAGGTCAAATTGTAATAGGTACCAAAGGACACCAGGAGGATTGCAGTGGGGATTCTCCAGAGGATGGAGCGGGCACGAAACCAACAGCAGCTGCCAATCCCCTGGGAGCAGGACTGACTGCCAGGCCACAAAGCTGGCACATGCCCAGGGAGCAAAGGAGAAGCCCTTCTAACCAGAGTGTTCGTCACAGGAACATTTTGGTCAATGCCACTGGTGTCTGAATTCCTGGACTACAGGGAAGGAGCTGAGAGGAGCAAAAATTGCAAAACCTGAACAGGTTAAAAAAAACAAAAAACAAAAAACAAAGAACTGAGGAATAATTTAGGGAGCAGTTCTAAATTCTTTTCAGTGCAACAGCTCAACAAGCACCGAAGAGCCTACATCACTGGTACTGCGTAAACGACATCAGCCAGCAACGCGGCAAGCGATGCCAGCAGCTGATCTAGAAAGGGGCAGTGCTGTCATTCTGCCAAGATATTTGTTTCTGCAGTTATGACTAGAAGTTTGCAGTAACCCTTCATAAAGTCTCTCTGTGCAGCCACCACAGGGCAGTAAAACCTTAAACCCCAAATGCCTGCTGGGCACCCATTTTATCGGGGACCTGCTGGGGGAGTGCCGGAGGGGGTCAGACAGCCAAAGGGTCTTTATGGGATCAGCCTGGGCAGCACAACCCACAGCAGCCTGGAGCGTAAGGGGAACCAGCGCTCCAGGACAACGCTCCCTGCCACCAGCCAGCCCCCGGCTGACTGCAAAGCGCACAGAGGAGACTGCCTCGAGCCATTTTTTGCTGTTCTCACTGGTCATCTGCCTTGAAAAGTACCAATTTTTTTTTCCTCTTTTAAATTAAGAGCAAAGTACAGCAGCACAATTGAGTTAGAAACAACTTTTGGCTTATTGCATGACTCCATCCATGCAAGCCCTCTGCAGGATATTGAGTTACACAATACCCTCCACCACCAACAAAAAAACTAACTTACAGGCATTACATCATCTGAACAGACCCAAAGGCAACAGCGCTGTTACCCAACAACTTCAGACAGCTGATTAACCACATTTCGTAGGGTGTCAACTACACCCCACCCTGCTTGTTCATAACCGCACCGCTGACAGCGGGAGCCCCTCGCCCCCCGCACACGCACCGCCCGTTCACACGCCGATGCCACCGCCAGCGCCGTGCGCTTCACTCGCCACAAACTCAGCGAGCAGTGCTTAAAAATCCTCAGGAAATAAATAAAACAAACAAGTCCAGCAACATAATGGCACGTCCGGGCTTGTTACGAGGTGGAATAGTGAAATAATTTTAAGTTGTTTCACGTGATATCACTTGCCTGGGGGAACAGAGGGCTTTAGGAAGAGCAGTGAAGGGGACTGTACGGCACTGCCTTCAGGGAGGGGGACATTCACCCTTGACAGCGCCACTTTAAGGTTCAAGGACTGTACTACGTAGAGGGCCGTTTTTAAAAAAATCCCCCTACTTGTTCTATTCTGTTTCCTTCACATTCTTTGCACAACTTTTAGGTACCTTTCATCATTATGTATATTAGCAGTTGTGAGGAATTTAAAGTGATCTTCTCAGCTCGACACAGAACTGATAATGCATACTTTCCTTGTAACCTCTCCTTTCCACATGCCTGCTGGAAATTGTTTTTCATTGTTCATAAATCCAAGGACTGTTTACACTGGAATACAGGAAAAGCTAGAGGAGAATGCTGGTGTGTAAACCGTGGTGGCTTTTTTTGGCTTTTGCTGTGAAGTGATAAATGATTCTTGGTCCCCCATGGGTTAGAGGGCACCAAACTTCAAATAACTACAACATCCGATAACAAAGTTTTTCTCCATCATTTGCAATCAAAACACCAAGAACACAGCCCTCTGGACCTCTCATCCTTCATGTTCAATTGTAAATCCTGATTAAATAGCTTGCAGGTGTCAGGATTAGAGTATATTCATTGGGAGCCTAAACATAGCACCAGCTGGGTTCCTCATTTGCCAGTTGTAGTTGCTTCTTTGTTTTGAAACTGTTGACAGTACAACTAAAAATATTCCTTTGGGTAGAGACAGAGTTAAATAACAAGCAGGATGAGTAAGAGAACAGCTGTAGATATTTTTCTGTGTTTAACATACCTGCCTTGTTGATTTATAGTAAGTCCTCCATATAATGTACATTCTGTGTAATCCAAAACATTTAACCTTTGGAGCTAGGGCCGTGATAAAGCTATCAAACACAGGAAAGGGTCTTGACAAGCCCCGTATTACCAACCTTTTTCTCAAACGAAAAGTGAAATATAGTTTCGCCTCACTTTTTGTATACAACAAGCAGTATTATGCCTTATCAGTTGCTACCAACTAAACTATATGCCAGACATCTACATAAACAGCAGCATGGAGATGGAGAAGAAAGGACATAATTTTGGCAGGTTCTCAGTATCTTACTCTGGCAAACGTCCTATTGGTTTGGGCACGGCTTCCTTGCAGGGATGAGGATTTCAATCCTTTCAAAAACAGAACCACAGCAAGTAACAGCTCAAAAAACAGAGGCCATTTTCACAATCTGCCTTCTGCACAAAAGCGAGCACTATCTGCCAGTACTCAGGATCATCAGTTTAAGCTCAAATCCCGTTATTATGGTTTTGTCAGCAAAGCAACATATCACCGTAGTGCACGGTACTCTACTCCCAGTACTGTTTTCTCAAGATGTCATACCAAGGTTGCAACTCATTTTTATCATTAAAGAATTTCTATTGCTTTTTGCTATTTTGTCCAAATCCATGTTCTCTTTGGGTTCTAATCTGGAATTAAATTCTGGCTACTTCAAATTCCCTGAAGTTTCCAAATAGTTATTCATTTTATTATTATCATTTAGTTATTCATTCCTGTCCTAAACTCAAGAGTTTAGGACACCTTACTGTGTTATAATCCCAAAGGCCACTTCCTTTCAGTGGCAGTGAATCGAGTTATACAGAATAGATGAAAAGAAAGATGTATACAAAAGACATGACTCCTTTTGCTATAAAGGAGTAGAGGGAAAAAAAATCTGAGAAATTTAACAGTCTTTTTTATTACCCTCCACTGAAGAAAAAAATTTGGAGGGTTTCAGATAATCAGTCCAAGATAAGCTTAAACAAAATATTGACTACGTTACACATCTGTATTTATGATGAGGGAAGATCATGAGTAGACATGGGCCAAATGGTCCCAAAGCAATTTGCACAGTAGTGAGGCACTCACCTCGCTCATGACTAATTGAACTCACTTTTCCCAACATCGGTTCTCTGGAGAAATTCAGAGTACACTGCAGGGTCTATCTTTAATCCTGATATTTTAACAAGTTGACTTGCAATGCTGCTAGAGTTTTAAAGGCAAGTTCTTCCCAGTAAATAATATAACGAGAAAATATCAGGACTTAAGAGGATGCCATAGGGTTAATGCCAGGTTTTATAAGACTTCAAAATGGATTTTACCCAGTTCACATGTCAGGAGGCACAGCACGGAATCAATTTACAGCAGGAGCCAAAGATCACAAATTTTAGGGGAGCCTGGGGACTGATTCCCCCAATCGGTGCCGTGGGGTGCACAGATGAAAGAGCAAACTTGTTTTTTTTCTTTAATGGTGACAGTGTATTCTGAAATTACGCACAGCAGGCAGGAGAAACCTGCCTAGATTTCAAAAGATACTGCAGGTTTGTGTGCTAAGCACACATTTAAGGTCCTAGTTAATGTGCTAGCCTTTCACCTCTGGAGGCCTAAGCTCAGATTTATCTAAGGTAAAAGTGAAGGAGAATTTGGGAGTTCTATCTTCTTAACCCTTATCAGCCATTAGTCCACATCACAGAAGCAAAAACCAGTTATCAAACTTTGGATCAAACTCTGCTGACTTTTACTGTTCTGAAGTAAACCTGGTTTAATTCATCTGAATATTAATATAGTTCTGGGTTTCCACTGATGTAAACTGGACTTTCTGTATGAAAAGCCAAATTCTGCTTTTGTTTATATCACTGGAAACCTAGAACTGTACCAGTATTCATATGAATCAGGCAGAGAAATTAAGTGCAAGAGACGAGAGAACATTCAGGCACCTACCCAGACTGGAAAGCATACTGTGCGCAGGTCCAAAATATTTGCTCAGAACTTGCTTGGAAGATGCCGCGTCCTCTGGTTTGCTCGTCATACAGAAATATTGTATGAGTATACCTTCTAAAATGCATGCATCAATTTGCCCTTTACTAATGCTGTTCAGGACAGAATTAGAGTTCAAGATGTGCCAGGCAATTTCAAACACACTGAGGTAATCCATCTCCTGAAAACGTAGAAAACTACAAATAAGATAATATTAAAAAAAAAAATTGTAGCTATTTGCCTCGAGGCCGTCCTGACAGAGGGGTAGTCTGGCATCCTCCCATTGCAGAAATGAGTTCTTAAAACAGGGAAAAGAATGCTCAAAAGACCTATTAGATTACCCAGATCTGTCACTTTTAGGGTTCCTATAGGACTGCTCTTAAATAATGGAACTTCCTAGTGTTTTCTTTATATCATTTCAGAATTTTAAAGCAATGAAGCACTCACTATTTCTGCAGCCCAGTTCCTCTCACTTTTAAGAATTTTCTTCCCCATGCATTCGTTTCAAATTTACCTTTTCCTCATTTTCATTTCATGCATGTGAGGCAAGTACATTATGTGAAATATTTCCTTTCTAGCTCTACCAATTACAAACCCAAATTATACTCAACTCTTTGTTTATTTCTACGCCAATTATTATGTATAAGATCTATGTTTCAAGAATTTGGCCTGCACAGGTTGTATCTATTCCGTGGCAGGGTGTTACTTGGTACTTTTAAACGGAAGAGTCATTTCTCTTGAAGCCTGCTCTGGGGATAATGATGCTATCCTTAGCCTTATGTGCAATAGAAAGCTCTGCCACAGTCTTGCACATAGAGTTTTCTTTGTCACATCTACCAGCTGTGCTTCCAGATCTTTCAACTGAAGCACCTACACTTAGCCTTTAGGCTGACCAATCTGTACCATATATTAGGGCTCAGTGAACCTTTATTCCACTTGGTACTCAATAGAGTAACGTACAGTACTGTGTTTATCTCCTTACTGATAAAGGTGAGGTTATGTACAAATCCACTGATCCTATGTATAAATTCAGTCCTTTACAAAGTCATCTTGAAATCTTCACCATCTTCTCTGGCTACAGTATGTCTATTATTTTCTACTAGTAAGGCCAGTTTTAGTTTGTTGGAAGCTAACAATTTTTCTATTAGTATGCTTCCTACAGATAGATGTAATTTCTTGTAAGATATGATGTTCTTGAGAGGATGTATGGGTTTTGTTTGTTTGTTTTAAAACACAAGGCAATCTTAGCCAATTTATTCCCCCCCTCCTTTTTTTTTTTTTTTTTAATAAGGAATACAACCACCACATTATCTCTGCTTCACTGGCATTTACATATGAAAATTCACTTTCTTCTCTGTGCATCTGACTGCAGTTTCCTTCCAAAAGGATTTTTCAAGTTCTTGAAAAAAAACACCTTTTTACACTTCACTTTAAAATCTTCACTGTCTCCCAAGTGGCAGAAGCAGCTGTGCATTATTTTTGTTTAAAAATGTCTAAATAGCTTTGCTTAAGCTAATCTGAAGAAAAAAAAAATCCAAGTTTCCCCTGTAACCATTACTTAAGTCCCTCTTAAATTTAACATCAAACCGCACATGCGTAAGGAGCCCAAAAATACATCCATTATATTATTTCCACCTTGGTAGCAGAAATATTTTCTAGGAGGACATTAAAAATCACTCCTTCAGCCCACTCAGAAATGCTCCTCTTTGCCATGAAAGAGCTTTGAGTAAGCTTTGTTAATGAGCAACCTACGAAGCCTTCAGCAGGTTGAGAAATTGTCATTATAATCATTTTTATAACCACCAAGCCAAGAACTCACCTTCTATATTCCCTAAAGTCTCCCTTCCCCGTACTCGCTCTTTGCAAGTTCATTCAGTAATGACGGGTGCGCGGGAGCCCAGCATACGCAGCCGTTTCAGTGCTGCACACTAAGACTTCTGAGATGAACACACGTGTCTGAAGTTTGGCAGTTGTTCCTGTTGCATGTATTGAACAGTATGTTGCCTGTACTTCAAATGACAAACTGGTTTCGGAAACAGGTTTAACACAACATGAATAGCGATGAAAAGGGCCACTTCTGGAAGGCATGTCCTACCCTTCTCACACACCTCATCATGCACACGGAAAAATATGTCAAAGCAGAATAATTAGACGTCAGAACGGAGCCATTTGGGCCCAATAAGTTATACTAACAGGAAAGATGGGTCAAACAATCCCATGCAAAGAAGAAAAAAAGAAAATCAGACCATGTGCAAAATATGACATATTACAATCCGGCACAGTAGACAAGCCTCTAAGGCACATAAACAAATACAGTAGACTGCAAGACTGAACACAAAATGATAAGCTACACCTTTGCACCGGGAGAGGCAGTCACAAAATACTTACTCTGCTAAAAATTTTCTTCTGGTTCATTGCCTTTGCTTTAGAAAATGGAAACAAGAAAGAATAAAAGACTATATATACACACACCCATATTGGTTCTTTTGAGATCTTCAAGTTTTTTCTAAACCAGCCGGGCGAGTGAGGCGAGATGGACAGAGGGCAACAGCTCCTGCGCAACAGCTTGCCAGAGAGCAGAGAAGCGAGCCATGCCGCAGAGCAAGCCTTCCGCACCGAACGTACACACAACACGAGCTTTCTCTTCAGGGGTACCCTGTAGGTATGAACAGCCAAACGCTTTGAATGTCTTCTCATATGATCAAACACAATGGACATGCTCACTCACTGACACAAAGCTGAAGGGAATGTGTATGCAAGAGGTCCACTTTGTAGCCAGAGTAAAATGAAGCTTTTTTTCAGTGTTGTTCTATGTCTACACATGAACAAACATTTCCCCAAACAGCAGCGTCTTCACTCTGCTCTAGTTCAATAACTGAAGATAGAAATTATATGAAAAACAAGAGTATATTTTATTTTAATTGGTGTTTAAACTCTGTTTTCTTATTGCCTTCAATGTATTACATAGTCTTTCCAGGAAAGACAATCTGATCTGTTCGTAGTGAACTGCATGCATATAGTGCGCGTGCGTGTGTAAACAGAGATAAAAAAGCCTGCATGTCCTACATAAGCAATTGGATAAACAAATCATTTGCTGATTTAACGTTTAGATTTCATCATTACAATATTGTCAATGCCCTGAAAATCATTTCAGACAGCATAAGTATGATGGATAGTCCAGAGTCCACAGAGTTGACTGGATTTTATTTGTCAAGAATGACTTGGAATAAATCTTGATCTTAGAGGCTAGAACAATGGTGCTACAAGATAAATTATGGGACATCCTTCAACTCAGGCAATTCCTACTTTAAAGGAGACTCGCTTAGCTTCTAACAAACAGATTATTCTGATTCAAGGCCACCCCAAGCAAAGCATAAAGACATTTATTTAAATTTAAACACTTGAGTGGGCTTCATGGATTGCTAATCAACCTGTTGCCCTGTTCTATTATTCATTCAGAAAATGCATCCATTTTTTGTCTCAGATGATATTCAACACCTCCTGTGACAGCATTTTAGCTCTACCACAGGCAGATGTTAAATTTGCATAAGACACCTAGCAATACGTACCCCGCATTCCAGGTCTCACAGTTTGCACCTCACTTCTTCACTTTCACTCTTATATCCAAAACCACAACAGAGTTGTTTGCTGGACTTGAACTATGCTAGCAGAAAATGGCATCAAAGGATGCACTGTCAAAAAAAATCAAAAGTGGCCCGAGAAGTGATATTGGCTGTAACTGTTGCGTTGGCACTGATTCGTCATGCCAGATAAAGCAAGAAAGAGGGAATCAGTTTCTCATGGTGAATAGCATTCAAAGCTCAAAATGAATTTCAATAAGTATCTAAAAAGCTAATAGAAATTCCAATTTGTACATTTTAGAAAGTATTTAGCATGACCCAAATCTATAGTTTCATACCAACAAAAATACTGCTTTACATAAAAATGACGACTTTCCAGCATACATCTTCGCTGAGCACATGAATTACACAAACTTTCATTGCAAAGTCAAATAAGTTTGAGATCAAGACATACCCACTGAAACTAATACAGCTCTCCTGGTGACACGTGTCCATTTCTACAGGTTTTTGCCTTAAATGGGCAAATTCTTCCTAAACAATACAGGTAACAATTATGTTGTAGGCGAGCTGCTGCAGTATGTTCTACAAATGCAGATTCTGTCTTCCTAACTGTTTCCTGGAATATGAGGGAACTTCTGAAAATTCTTTGTAGTCATAAAAAATAACCCTCTCATACAATTGCCAGTATTTAAATCAACAAGATCTAATGATGTTTCACAGAACTTTATGCCTGATCTACCATTAAGCATTTTCAAATATGATGGCTAATTTTACTCTGTGTAATAGAAAACTCTTTCATGTAGCATAATTTAAAATGACCACATTTTTCAGCAAATTAAACGACATGTTGTCAATGAAATTTAAGCAACCTCAGGAGTACCATAGAGGTTTGGCTAAATAATGATCAGATGAAAAATTAGTTGGTTAAGTCTTACCAAGGATGTCCACACATGAGAGTTAAGTCTGCACTAGAACACTGCATAAACATATACTTCTTGGGTTCTTTTTTTTCCCTCCTTTTTTCAAGTGAATGTTTTTCATTTGGAGATTATATCATGAACAGATGTAGGATAATGTTAATAGTCCCTTCTGGAAACATTAATCACAAGGTTTTACTTATTATTTGGTGTAATCATTTAAAAGTTAAAGCATTTCCAGAACTGTCACCATTGAAATATTCCTTTTGCTTACAGCTAAATTACAAAACAGTAATTTATTTTACAGTCCCAGCATCTTGTTAAGGCATATATAAGATAAAAAATGGCAGACAATGTCCTGTTCTCATGGTAACAATGTAGACTGACAACTGTAAGCCTATTTCTACTCTCAGAAGGGGACTGAAAACCCAACTCTACCAAGCTGTTTCAATGTTTGAGCAAGTTTTAAGTATTTCCCCCTCAAAAAAAGAAAATTTTGTCACATTGACAAAAGAACTCACGTCAGCATGATACTAACTTGATGCTTTCAGAGGTGGATTGTCCATTCCCAGCTCACTGAGCAAACATTAAGCAGAACCAAAATAAGTGAAGGCCAGCGCCTTGTTACCAAAGAGACTTCAGCTTCTCTCCCACATATATCCCAATATGCAGATGGTGCAGGTGAAGTGGTCTGCCACTGCTTCAAAATACTTGTTAATGCACGTGCAGAAATGTGCCACTAACTATATTCAAAAGACTAAGAAAGCAATACAAACAAGCCCATATCCTTCCACTTGCAAGCAATGACCTTACAGTCGCTTCATTGTCCTGGAACTCAGGAACGCCACATTCTTTTTCCAGTTCAAGATTCACTATGTGTCACCCTGGACAGGTTCAGCAAAGTCCTTACAAGCACATTTGGATCTAGGCTATTGAAGAAAATATGTAAGACCTTGAAGTGCCGATAAAATGTAATCTAACGAGGCAGCACAGTCTCAACATCTCCAAAATCAGTCTCCATTCACATTTCACCATGTTGAAAGTTATTAACTGCTTCCCATGAGACTTAAACGTTTTTAAGCAAGCAGATAAGACAAAGACTATTCATTTGTTTAAACAGTACCATATTTGTCAGCATTTAGATGCCAAGAACTTTTGCTATAACATCCTCCATCACCTCTTCCCTTTTCAAATATACAAGATGAACATCAAATAAACTCCTCCAGGAGTTACCTGTCTCTCTGCACTTGCTCTAGAATAGAGACAGCTTCAACTAAGTAGCAAGTTTTTAGGCTATTCAGGGAATGTGAAATGAATCCTGAAGTCTATTCAATTATTCTCACATCTTTAGTTCTGAAATTTCAGCCTTTACCTGACTTAATCTAGCTCCACTAACTGGTCCTGCTGGATCTTGTCTTGTCACCTCTGCAGAAGAAAAGCAGTGTGTAAAGTAAAACTGGAACTACTTTTGTTGCTATGTTTAGCAAAAAAGACCACATCTTCCAGTCTGTACAGAAAAATGGCTTAAGCCTGTTCCTTGGCAAACTAATTCTCTATTTAGTTTCCACAGTGTAATTTTCAAAATGTACATGCGAAAATGCAAGCACGTGCACTAAGGATTATTTTGACACATGGTATCCATCATTTGGATTTACTAATTTTCCAAAATAAACTGTTTTGTCAGTTTCCGTGTGCATGTGAATTTTTGAGTAAAGGCAATGTGTAATGCTACGAGACACATTCATGTGCTGACCTTCACAAAACCAGAATTGTTAGTAAAGCTGAGGTGGTGGGAAGTGCTCCACTTTCATTTTGGCCACAAGACTGAAACACCCATAGCTGAAGAGAGAAACTGGCTGCCACTAGCTTGTGGCCTAATTCTACTACCTTACACGAGTGATCTGACTGCGAAGCTGGTGTTAATGAAGCTATTCACCCAACGAAGGGTCTGTAGGATCAGATCCTTTCTGAAAACTTGTCTGTGTACGACATGCACAAACCAGGCCTACGCAAATAGCGGTAACTGCAGTTTACTTCCAAATCTAATTCCAGAGGCTCTGTGTTCCTTTAGTTTGGCACAAGTTTGTAGAAATCACACAGACTCACAGAGCCAAGTTCTGTATATTCCTTCTCATTCCTAGAGTCAGAGCTTAAATCCTACTTTTATGCAGTATACCCTACTACTTCTCATTCACAAGGTATTTGCATATGTTGGGTTTACTGAAACACCAAATCTGATCAGTTTTTTTTTTTTTTTTAATAGTTCTAGCATATTTCCAGGTAAATTAAAAAAAATACACTGGATTTCAATGTATTTAGAAATCAAAATTGCACCCTTTACATATAGCCACCCAGTGGTTATGGGACCTGCTGATGTTTCAACCATGCTAAAGAAGAGTTACCAATGCAAGCAATTCAAAGCTGCAGTGTGCTCCCTACCAGTCTGCAGAACAACACAACTACAGTTCTTGCCTTCGCTTGAATCTTCCTTCTGAAATGTGTTTAAACCACCACATGTTTTTCCAAAAGAATTCACACAAGGTCACTAAATATGCATTTTACTTATACTAAATCATGGCTCACCTGTATTTTACCCAGCAGCTTTTTCAGCGCTCATGCACACAATTTTCAAATGACCTCTATTTGAAAGAGCTCACAACGCAGCTTTCTAGGGCTGCCAAATCTACCTTCTAAATACATTGAATTAGTACTAACTTTTCTTCAGTTTAGGCTGATCTCATATGCAGAGGAAGTTTGCATAATCACACTATCTACCCTTCTTTCCAGCTCAACAGGCATAATCCCGAGACCTGTTTTTACTATGGCAAACCCTGAAAGCACCAGACTCATTCCTTCTCTTTCCACCAAAGGCAGGGAGATGCTTCAAAGAAGCCACAGCAGTCACCATCTCCAAAGCACGAGAAAAAAGCAAACCTGTGTTGTCAGGACTCTGTTCCCCAGACTCACCTTAACCTGCAGTTCCTGTGTCAGATACAGCCCAAGTCCTGTCCTCCTACTCCTTGAGGCAGGGAAACCTAGTTTTGCCTACACTGCTGAAAAGCCTTCACTTAGCAGTAGGTAATACTGGTATCCCTCCATGAATTACATTACGGAGGTAAAGCTCTTGTTTGTAGACTCTTCTTCCCTTCCACTTTCCCACAGCTGCAGGTGTCCAGTATGGCCAAAGCACTCAGAGAGTCTGAAAACACATTTTGTTCATCTCAGTTCGTGGGTACCCAGCTCTGGACAACGTCGTCACAACTGTCAAGGACCTTCACCAATTTAAGTCCACAATTAGAGAATACTCCTGAAAACAAAGTTAGAGACAAAATACTAACACTGAACAGCTTTTAACTAAGACACTCTGACTGGACTAAGTGAAACCCTCCTGCTGTCCTTGTGGCATGGCCTGCAGCTGCACTCCTCATCCTCTTTAGCAACTGCTGTGGCTGCATGAACCGGGCAGTGCACAGCAGTCACTACTGGAGACCTGCATTAAGCCAGTACATCACTGCAGCTTGCAACTCCAGTTCAGAGGGTGCAAAGGAATAAGCAGTGGAATACACATTTTTTATTTCTGTATAAAGATCCACATATTCCAATAATACAGACATAAAATTAATAGAACTTGTCTCCGTTTTGAAGCACTGCTTCTGCCTCAAAGAGTACCAAGTAAAAGCACTTCTATAACTGGAAATAATTTATCTTATCACAAGCATCTGCATACAGAAATAATGAAATGCTCCTTAAGCAGTATAATCAGGCTTTGTAGCAGAAGAGAGTCCATTCTGGAAGGGCACAGGGCTTCCCATCCACTGAGCCCCAGAGCGTGGCTGCCACCGTGACATCTGACTTTGTGCCTATAGTATTACATGACACAGTAATGGGGGTCAGTGTTTGCAGTTTGCAGTTTCTGGCAGAATCCCCAAAGTAATTTTCAGTTAAAAGGTTAGATGCTGGTACTTGTCAAATGTGAAGACATACAGTGCTGTAACGATATGAAATAGCTTCCTTACAATTAAATTAATTTCATCAGCTATTTAAGTAGGGGTTGCAAATATTATGCCTTTGAGTAACTTGACCAAATACCTACATGAAGTGCAATCATTTTCTGTCACTACTGTGTCCCACAGTGGAATACAAGCCTGGCCTTCAAGTCCTTTCAACTGAACAATTTAAATACATGTAGGTCCAACACCCATTGAATATTTTTGTTTCCATTAATAACCTGTTTCCGTTAAATTAGCAAAAAATGACATTTTTATTTCTACTGGTAGTATCTTTTTTTCCCCTGAATATGTAAACTAGCCACAAATGAAGAAACAGTGATGCCTCCAGATAATCACACAAAGATCGTCAATTTTGATTTAAAAAGGCAGTACTGAATAAATTAACCCCCCTCCAGGTTAACTTTCCTCTAATCACACAGTCAGTTAGCAGAATTAATCTGCTTTCATAGGGTCACAGAAAAATGCTTGGGAAATGGGACACACCTGAAACGATACATAACCTGTGGGAATTCAAGGCTCTGTCCTGCCTCCAGAAAACTCACTAACAAGACCTTCATAGCCTTCAGATGGACCAGCAAGACTTTCCTAAGCTTCTTTGGACTGAACAGTCACTCTTGCAAGCACTCAGTTTCCAGGTGTCTCAGTTTCCTCAGGTGTAAAGGGACACTAATGATGCTTACCCTAATTTGAAATGCACTTAGACATCTGTCAATGGAAAATATTTCATAATGACTGTTTTTGATTTATTTCATTTTCAAATCTTATAAGTAAAAGAACACTCTCAAATGCTGCTCATATTACATATCAAGATCTCAGTGCACAGATCCAATCCCTGGATCACTGTTTGAACTGTTGTGGGATTTTAAAAACTATGTGATTAAAGCTTTGATTCAGCAAAGTCTTACGAATGCACTGAGTGTAAGCGATGGGATTACTCTTGTATTTAAAATTGAGCATGTGCAAGACTTATATGTTTAAATGCAGAAGTTCAGTTTGACCGCAAGAAACATACTGCGTACAGAAACAAAACAAGAGTAAATCTTAATTTCTCGGTGCAGATGTAGGTGACAACCCCCCACTCCTAGCCTTATAACTTGTCCTCCATTCATCAGCCAGTATGTTTATTTTTGCTATATGTGATGTGACTAGCAGAACTTAGGCAATGAAAACTTTTTAATCAAGTGAAGATCTTTGGAAGAAAAAAACCCAAAGACCTGCTCCACTTTTTAGAGTGCAAGGTCAAGAGTTATATACACACATTTAGAACCCAGTTTCATTTACTTAAGTTTGTAACCAAGAAAAGAAAACATTTCTTCATACAACCTGTGAAACCCACTGACACAAAAAGTTACTGAAATAAATAACATTACAGTATTGTAATGTTACAATACCAGAAACAAAACAAGATAAGTATATTACCTTTAATAATATATGTACTTATGCAGGTATATGTCATCTTAAGCTGCAGGATAAGATCTCACAGCCCGCATGAGTAAATCAGAGAGCAGTTACTTCTGTTTGATACACAGCATTTCTCTTACCTCCAGATAAAGCCCTGCAGAAATGTGCTTTTATGCTCTCACCTATCAGCGAAGCTACAAGGTTTTCAACCAGCATACGTGCCAGTCCTGTGTTTCAGCACCTACCAGAAGCAAAGATTCAGAAATTAGTCTCCTGCTACCAGGAGTTGTCTCTCAACACCCACACTATAAGATCTGAATGCAATAAAAACCAGTAACTGAAATACATACATTGCTATTGAGTAAGAGAGCCTGAAAGGCTCCAGAGATTTTTGAAGGATTAACTCAGCTCCCCTCAATTTTATCAGCTCCAGTGAAGGGCATAAGGAGGAAGGCACGTAGCTGTCCTCTGCCCATTGCAGAAGCAAGCCCCGAGGCTGCAGCCAGTGCTGCCTTCACCAAGCACTTCCCCAGAGACAGGGCCTCCTCGCAGCCCTCAGCTCTTGCCTTTCACTCCTGGGAAAGGCCCTGGGGCCTCACAGGATATACGGGCCTGGCTTTAAAGCACCAGCAGCCTTTATTAGTGGTGGGAATGGGTTACTCCTACACTCCAAGGAATGAATAAGAAACTGGGGAGAAAAGACAAGCCGTGTATTTGTTTCTGAGCTGTGGTTTGTTTTCCTTGTTTATTTCTCTTCGTTCTTCCTCCTTCCAGCCAGAGGTGGAACAGGCTGATTGCTTTCCTGCTTTCCAGGCTTGCATAAAGAAATATAGCTGGTTTATATGAGGCATGGGGGAAGGAAAGAAGGAAGCACAGAGCAGCAGAAGAGATGATACCTGAAAGTTACAGGAGACAAGGCAGTGACGCTACGCCAGGGAGCCCCGAGCAGACACACGCTCTTTGTAACACGCAAAGAGGAAGCCAGAGCTCTGGTAGCCTTTTCCATTCTGTCTCTATTAACCCCTACATATATGCAAGACCACTTTTTCCTTTTTTAGGCAAAACCAAAAATCACAACTGGGTTTCTTTCCCCATCCCAGTAAATTTGCCCTGTGCACGGCCCCTGCTACACAGCCACAAGGCCAGCTGTGGCCCAAAAGCACCTCCGGGATGACGATGGGGGCCAGCTGTGGGCAGGCGTTTCAGTGCTGGCCCTGTGAAGCACCCTCCCTCGCCTTGCTGCAATCAGCTTGGCACCTGGGGGTGACTGTAATGTCCATCAAACAGAGTCACCTGCATTGCTCACAGATACAAGGAGCTGTACCCAGCTTACCTGTGAGTGAGGTTGTATTGGTACAGACGTTCATACCCCGAAGGTCAGCCGTTCTGTGGTGACTGCCTACGTGCGTGCTCTTACCCCCCACTAAATGGGATAAATGGGAGACAACGTGGCCTCCTCGCTTCTCCCTGTGACTGCGTCGTGAGGTTCCTCGTACGGCAGGATGAGGGCGGTCGTGAAGGCGCGCTGTGTTCCCCCTTCCTTCGTACCGCAGGAGTAACTCGTTTCCATACGTATGTCTAGCTGTGAGCACGTGAAGTACACCAGCAGCAGCCAAACTGAAGGTAAAGGCTTATATTTCTGTATATTGTTTTATGAGACCGTTCCAAAAGAGGAGAGACCACCACCACGGTCAGGAGAAAAAGCTGGGAGAAAAGGAAGGAAGGAAGCAGGAGAAAACAGGGGAGAGTGGAAAAAGATGAACTCCTGTGCTCTGCAGGAATCAGGAGCTCGGGTCTGATGGAAGAGCAAGGGAGCGAGAGAGAGACCTAATGAACAGGCAGAGACAGCTGAAGTTTAGGAAAGGAAAGGTAGTTTAACAACAGTATTTAACTAGACTGAAAATGAGATAGGCAGGCCAAAAGAGGGAAAAGGTTCAAGTACAGATATCCTTTGGGCTTAGTAAAAATGTTGTGGGTTAGATTTAGAGCTTTTGGATTAAAATATTTTTATCAGAGTTATGAGCAGAGTCAGCATCTCAGTTTATAAGGAAATTTCCATTCAGGAACTTCATAACTGCGGCTTTCACTACCAACCAAGAGGAGAAGATGGCACAGTGGGCGGAAGGGCTGGTTACTGCGCACAGGTATGAACTGTGGGGTGCGAGAGCGCTCGAAGAGCACTACGGCCACGCTTTGTTTTAAACCAACAGCCAAGAAACCACAGCTGATGCTGAAGTTGCATTCAAAATGACGACGTTCTTGATGGCCTTCCCTCATCATAAAACTATGGCACTAGAAAAGGATTTTTACGAGCTATTCTGCCAACTCCTTTTTTATCAAGCAGTTCATAATAACCTTGTTATTCCCATGTTTCAGACAGATAGCTACAGTTTTTTCAACAAGATAAAGTCAACTTCCATTAATTTTAAAATATGTTTTAACTAGAGCCAGCTTTATCAAACTCTCATTCTATTTCCATACATACAGGTTTCACTCACCTATATTGACAGATTCGCATAGTTTAGTTTCATATTCAGTCAATCTTGATTCCTTCTGGGAAGCCTAAACAGCTGTATATTCAGCTCCCTGGGTTTATTCTGTCAACAACTTTGCTATTTATTTTTACTTCCTCTGTTGTAAAGTCCATTTTCCAGAGATTTGCCATTCAGTCAATTTTACCATTACCTTTAAGCACCAAAAGCAACAGATACTATTCAGCATGAGAGAGGATGAAATATTGCCTTAGAGAAGTCAGCAATGTCGTGGGTTAACTCAGCATGAGAAATGACATAGGTTCAGGTCTTTGCATCTCTAAGAAGAAATAGTAGACTTAGTGAATGTATGGAGAGAGCAGCTAAAGCGACCAGTGGTATGCAGCAGCCGACTCCTCAGGAGAGACCCAAAAGACTAGCATTTATCAGTCTGGAGGGATCAAGGGAGAATACAATCAGGAATCCCCAAATGAGGAAGGAGGTGTGAAAAATGAATGCAGACCTTTCATTCACAAAAATCCTGCAATTTTAGGGCTATTAAGAAGCACTCAATGAACAAATAAGACAGCGAACTTCAGGAATGTGCTGCCGCAGGAGCTGGCAAAGACAGGCTATATCAGAAGGCTCAGAAAAGGATTAGACAAATTCATGGGCAACAGGCCCATAAATGAATATAGGATGGAACGGGTAGGCTGTACACACCGATATCGCTAATACAACAACGGCAGATGCTGGGGAGCGTGAGGAGAAAGCAGCTAGGCTCACCGGCACTCCCTACGCAGGGTCTCCTATTGCAACTGTTGGAGCCAGAGTACTAAGCTGGACTGACCCAGTAAGGCATTTCTTATCTTTCTGTTTGGATGGACTTATGAAAACAGTCACTTTCTTTAACTATTTATTACGGAAATGTTAGCCGACACGTATACCAAAAAGATCAAGATAGTCACACGCAAGTCAAATTATTTGTGAAAGCACGCAGCCAAAGCAGGACGCTAGAGGAGAGAGGTGTGTGGAGATGTCAGAATGCATTAACCTCTCTTGTGTACAGATTAGGCAAAGGGTGGCATTGCTGTGTATAGTTTTGAAGATGTGACCAACAGTGTTACCTTGTATTTATCTGCAGGTACAGTGCACTGGTATATATATAAAAAGTTTTTCACAATTCACTAATTTCCAACTGCAGACATCATACAAAAGAGAAGCCTCACATTTAAAACTATTTCTGTGTCAAGCCAGTATGCAAACTTTGAGACTGGGGGTTCAACAAGTCTTTAGAAAGACATAACATTCAGAAAAACATCACTGTCCTTCCTGCAAGTAATTAGCTTAGCAAGTTCCCTGAACAAAAGCCCTTCTTTCAAGAGAAGTCCTCCCAAAACCACAAGGAGCATGGAAATATATCTTAAGTAATGCATCCTAAAATTTTCAGGTTATATTACAAACACAGCTGCGCAAACGTTAGCATACAAAAAAAAGAATTTTAGCCAATTAGCACGCGCATCACCATTTGAAAACCCCTTTGCTGTCATTTTCTGTTTCAGTCAGAAGAACTTAAGTTTCAATTGTAACTATTCCAGGATATTTATTTTATGGTAATCCACTTTTCAAAAGTTTGAATCTACTTTACTTTCATTGAAATAGATGTTTCTAAAATGAAACATCTGGCTAAAAGAATAAGAGTTTTGGCATTGTTGGGCTTTGAATATCTTACATATATGAACCTATGGTGACATGCACATCAAAAGTAGAAAAATTAAGGAGAAAAGCTGTCATAGGCTTAATCCAATGCCAGCAAGACAATTGTTTTTCTTCTGAAATAGGATTATTACAGCAGCTTTCAAAGGATTTCTAAGGTACAATTCATCTTGACCAGAGAACATAAAACACTGATTGACGCCTATATAAATTCCCGCACAGCATATTTATTTTCATATACTGCTGCATTTTGTTGTTATGAATGGGCAATATTTATGAAAGATCCCTCCCTGAATACTACATCATTCTGATTAGACCAGGAATACGATGAAAATTTTGTCAACAAGATTTTGGCTGTGCATATGTTAAGACAGTCCTTTTAACAAGAACAAAGTTATTCTGGTTTCAAGATGCCTTCCTTCTTTGGATGCTCAGAGTGGGAAGTACATGAGGAAGGATTTTAGCAAAGGTGTTTTTGAGAAAATCATAGATACAAATTAAACTGTAAATGTGAAATGTTTTCTTTATCAGCAGGTAAAAATGCATAGAGCATCTAAATGCATTTTGTGGAATAATAGTGTCATTTGTGATGTTAATTGGTGCAAAATGAGTGTTATCAAAAAAATGGTGAGAGAGTATGTGAAAATCTGGAATAAAAGTTGGCATGAAATCCCAGTCCATGAAATCTGGAATAGAAGTTGGCACTGTGAAGCAGTTCTAATTCTGTACACTGATTTACTAGTCTTTCAGAGGGGTGATCATAGAGGCCCTTTAAAGCAGCTTCAGTGCCTTCACTTTCAGAACTATAAGGATTTGTAAAACTTTATGGCCTTCTAGAAAATACAGTTTTCCCTACAGCATCAAGGTGTGATCTATTGCAGTGAAAATATCTGAAGGCACTACAGATTCTCATGTTTAACCACTGAATCAAAACCAAAACATCATGTAGTTTCTACACACTCCTTAAAACACTGCTATCCAAGTGTTAACAAAAGCAGAGTGTCTTAGGATCAAACAAGAAATGATGAAGCTCCGCTATAGGACTAGAAAAAATCTTCTAAGTCATAGCATCAGCTTCTTCCACAAGAAAGCATACTGTATAATTCCTTTAATAAACTGATTCAGCTCTGTAATAAAACCAGTTATTTTTTCTTAGTCCCATTATGCTTATTGCAGAACCTGGCTCTTCTGTTAGCTTGAAATCTAAATTCCAGCTCAGATTTCCTCAAGGCCAGTTTATATTGATTTGTTTGTGTTGCAGGGTTGTCTTTTAAATAGCACTACTTTTCTGGTATTTTCTCCCATGGATAAATTTATAAGTCCCATCTTCTCAGATTTCATTTCATTTTGCTAGGCTAAATAAACCATGCTGCTTTAGTTTCTTCTTGCAGATATGCTTATCATTCCCATGATCCTGGTAACTATTCTTTGGACTTGTTGCCAACATGGAAAACCAGAGCTGTACATGGTATTCAGAAAAAGTTTTATCGTGCCTTGTCCAGCATGAATACTTTCCTGTTTCAATGGGGAATATTTGGTCAATCTTGAAGCCCATTTGCCCTTCTGTGCCTGGACCATGTAGCTGGCTACTACTTATCCTGTGATCACCTAATATACTCAGGTCTGTCCCTTCCTCTGTTGTTTCCAAACAATGAGCTCCCAGTTTATATCAAAAATTGTAAGTAATCCCAAAGTGCCTGACCTTGCACTTTGTTCCATTAACTTTCAGCCTGTTTCTATTACTCCAACCTAGAAGTCATCCATTTCTTCCTGTAAGATATTCCTGCCCTTGCTGCATTAGCAAGGGCTCCCAACTGTATGTCATCATCAAATTTCATCAACATTCTGCTGCTTTTTATGCCAAGGTCATTAATAAAAATATAAAACATACCCAGTCCCCAGATTGATCATCAAGGAACTTCATTAGTAACCTTCCTTCCTGCCCAGTACTTCCCCTTTCAACAGACCCCACTCTAGTCCCTGCTCTAGCCAGTGCCTTCCCCACCGCTCCCGTGCAGATCCCCACCTCTTACAGCTTAGCAAGGAACTCCCTGTTGCTTCCTACCAAATGCTCTGCTGCAGAACACCTAGAATGGATTAACTTTCTCTTCACAAGCTGTTATTTTAACAGAAGTACCTATTTAATAGGTTATGATTTAACTTTGCCAAGTCCATCTTACATGTTATCTAACTTTTCTCTCATCCCCACTTTAATTATATTTTCCCTTTAGCACTTGTTCTCAAGCCTCGTGAGCACAGTAGATCCAATGCGGGAGGGTGCGTGGCCTGGCACACCAGTTCCCGTCCTTGGTGCGAGCCTGCTGTGGTTTGCTTCCTCCAGCTGCTCAGTAAGTACTAGGAAAGTCCAGAATTGTAACCAGAAGAATAATTTTAAATAATGTTTCTTCCTGTTTGTTTTTCTGCCAATAGATTGGAAGACAAAGTGTATTACACAGAGATTGCTCAATATTTGGTAATCCTAGAGCATTTGTTTGAGGGAGATCTCTATCTTCAGAAGAAAAAGGCAACACAGATATGAAAAAGCTTCTGCACAAGGGGAAACTAAATAAAATAGCCCTTTCAGTTTGGAAGAAGGATAACGTGGAGGAAATACGGTAGAATTCAATAAAATCAGAAATGCTATGAAGAAGTTGAACAGGGAAGGACTAGTCATTCTTTCTTGCAGTAAAAGAACAAAGTAGGGATTCCACATAAAATGATGTAAAACTAACAAAAAGGAAGTATTTGTTGATAGGTGGAAGTCAGAAGTAAGAAAGGCTTACGAAAGGGATTTGATCAGTTCATGAAAGTCAGGCATGTCCGTGTCCATTAAAAACAATAACCCAGCTCAAGATATTCTTAAGTTGCCAGTTTCCAAAACGGAGAGGGTCTTTGTCTGTCCTTATAAGAATTGGCCACTGTTGGCACTTTGTTAAATGGATATTTGATCTGACAAAGTACTGCTCTCTGTAAAGCATGATTGACTGGGACACCAAATACAGCTAATCCATTTAATGATCTCCAATTATATTATTCATGTCACTAAACACAACTCTTCATCAATACATAGGAAATATCCCTTAGAAATTAATGGAACATATTTCCTTACCCTATTCATCCACCCACACAAAATTCCACAAGACTGTACAGTCCTGTTTTATCATGCTTCTCAACAATTTACTCAGCTCTCTGCTGAACTGAACTTGGTCCCACATCCCCCTTACACAGCACAGAAAGTATTTCTTCCTTTTAACTTTTGCATTATTCAAAATTGTGTGATAACAAAAATAACTAGTCATGTATTGAAAAAGATGAAGATCATTTTTACAGGAAACCTTAGCACTTCGCCTTAGTCTAGGGAAGCATCTCATGTCCAATACAAACTCTTTTTGACAGTATACCTGTAAGATCCAACACGCTCTAGAGAGTTTCAACTCAGCCAAAAACATGTTTCCTGCTGAAGCATAAGACAAAGTCACAGCCCCCAGAAGGAGGTTGTGGGTGGAAAAGAGATGGGGGCTGAATCATTTTTCTCCCAAAATCAATGAATTGTTTTGGCTTCTTCTTTGCTGAGGTCATTTTGTGTCTGTGTAGATAATAATAAATAAATACATTGTAATCACTGTGGATTTATGAGGCAACTGAAGCTATTTGGGCTCTTGCTGAAAGTAAGGCTGGGAAAATAAGCTGGCAATTATTTTGATGTGTCACATGCCCAACTAAAACAAGTTTAAATATAATTTTCCTTATTCATGTATACTTTAAAGTAAAAAAAAAAAAGAAAAAGAAAAAAGAAAAAGAACCAGCCACAGCTGGCATTAAACCCATGCTGTGTGGGCAGCTATATAATGTGCCCACTTTGCAGACTTCCGAAGGAGCACTCATTATAACACTGACAAAGCAAATCTTACCCCAGCTGACTCATACACACCCTTGGCAACAAGCTCTCTTCCTGCTTATTTTTCTGTCATAAATTAGTGTTCCAGATCCTACACCACCAGCTACACCCTGCTGATTTTGTATCATGCTTACGAACACAATACAATCATTACAGGGTTTCTCCAGATGAGCCACCACAGAGAAAAACCTCACATTTTGTTTTGTTTTTCCTAAAAGGAAAAGTTCTCGGTGTGGCATCTTAATTTGGAGATCTACTGACTGGTGTGGCCAGCTGTCTCTACCTCTAAGATGCCAGCTGCTTCCTCCGCAGGTGTTAAACTTCTTTTGAGCTTTGAAGAGCTTCCATAGGAAAAGGCAAGTTTCAAAATATTAGGAAATAATATCATGATATTTCCAGAACTGGACTGTATAGATCAGTTCACCCAGGCATGTTATCTGTATGAAACCTGTGATCTGCTGAAATTATTTTCCAGCTCTGATTAAAATAAGTGTTGTGTTACCCCTAGCACCGCCCTTCCCACCACAAGAGCAGACTGCGGCAAGCTACTAATGGTCCTGGGCAACCTGTTCCAGCCGACCCTGCTTGAGCAGGGGGGTTGGACCAGATGATCTCCAAAGGCACCTTCTGACCTCAGCTGCTCTGGGTGATGCTGTGCGTTTCAGCACTGAGCTCCCACTCACCGGCAGCTTTGGCATACAGAAGGACACAGGGAACTGTACTGGGGCTTGTACCAACAAGCTACACAAGAAATACATAGCTCAGACTTTCTCACACTATTTTATTGCCAGCTTTTTGCCATTTTGACTGTAGATTTATTTCATTAGACTTGCATGAAAAAGGCATAGTAGGTTACTTTGCCATTTTTGAGTTCTCCAGAGGACTATAGATCTCTTCCTGGTATCTAAACCTTGCAGAGACAAGAGACAAGGAGTGAGACACAAGGAAACCCAGCCATTTCAGTTATCAATACATAGCTTTTTAAGTGGCCAAAGAATTGAATTAGCCCTGGCCCAAAGCACGCATTACTAAAAACAGCCAGATCTTTCACATACAGTGAAAATAAAGCTTTGGCTGGCTCAGTAGGAAAACTCAACAAATAGAACAAACAGGATAAAACCTTTTGTAACAATATTGGCAGCCTCTCAGGACTCCACATTCAAAGCTGACAAAAAGATACTCTTAAGAGAATATCATCTTTTTGCCTTCCATACAGAGGGTGACAATTCTCTAAGGAGCTGCATGAACAAGGCCTGAAAATTAATCTCTGTTTTCTTGTTGAACATGGCATTTCTCTGTTGCCTAGTGTTACAATCAGAGGTGCCAGTTTAATTAATTGAAAGTACTTTAAATTACCTTAGTAACATTACTGAATATGAACTATCACAGCTGCTACCTTAGGCCTGCAGTCTGAATGGGAGTGAGGATCTGAGCCTTAGTGCCTAGAGAGGGAACAAGACCAGGAGTCCTTGCTCAAAATATTGCCCAAGCTTGAGTGCACTGAACCAGGTTAAGATGGCAGCATAGCAAAGGGGAAGAGAAGTGTATACAGACTAACAGAGTGAGCAGCATGAGACCACTTACAATCATGTTAGTTCTAAATTTACGTATTTAATTTTCATGGGTAAGGTAGGATGTTATTACCAGAAGACCAACTAGCCAGAGTGAAAAGGGGTGGCCTTGAATTTCCTGTCCTTGCCAGGAGGACTATAAGTACATATTTGCCCACATAAGATTTTGCAAGGTTTTAAGAGCCAGGAACAATATGCTGCACAAAATGGGTTATGCTGTGAAGTTCCAGCTTCCCTGAAGTCCACAGCAAAATTCCCATTGACTCAAGCAGAGCCAGGACTTCCTATCCATTCCCAAGAGGTCAGCTGTGCTGAGAATTGTGAGCTGTGTGCATTGCAAAGAGAGAGTATCACCAGCTCTTCAGCTTGCACTCACTCTTCTTGTGATCGTTTTTGCATGTGGTGGTTTTAGCTTTGCATGCTTTACAGATCAAGAAGCCACCACAGCATTCTGGTTTTGTTTTATTTATTTCACTCAGTAATGAGGCATACGTAGTTGCTGTTTTCAAACCAAAAGTGCTGTAGGGGTGGAAATTAGATAAAACCTCATAATTCATCTGGTTTCCCACCCCTACCACCTAACTCTCTTTGTAATTACCCATTTGTTGCAGCTCAGTTACTAAAACCCTTCCCTGCTCCAAAAGAGCTTGCAACCTTGCTTCCTTCAGCTTCAGTTACGTTATCAAAAGAGCTTAAACTGTTCTTGCCTTGCAGATGCATGTAAGGAATCTGAAGACAAACCTATATTCGGATGAATTGCTGTCCCCATAAGGACAGTAGTTGACCATGTAAAGGCATCACAGCTCCTTCGCAGGAGTGCTTCTGACAGATGCCACCATCAGACCCCTCAGCCTGCACAGCCACACAGCAAAGAGACAGAGGCTAAGACGATCTGCATGAGCGGATAGTGCCTGAGTGGGAAGTTTAGCAGGTTTGGTTTGCAAAGGTTCTTGTGAACTTTTCCTTCAATTTTTCCATGTACGTCTTTTTGCACCCCCTGAATTTCGCTTTGAGTTTCAGGTTTGAACAAGAATGTTGAAAGCTCAAACTGAAACTCACCTGAAACCATCAAGTTTCACTTGCAAAACCGTCAGTGGCCTCCAAGGCACTTGAAAGGTGCAGATTAAGGAATTGAAGTGAAACTCACAACAGGCAGGTTTGGATCTTCGTTTAGAGCAAAACCAGAAAGTAGGCAAGTTTTGTGCGGTTCTGTAAGAAACATTACATGCAGCAGTTCTCTGGCTTACTCTTGGTGTATGTGGAGAAATGTGCTCTCTGCACTCGTCTAAAAGGTTGCAATCCTCTAATACGCCAGATTATTTTTTCTTTAAAACCTCTGTTTAATATCTCTCCTCCTTATTCTCCCTGGAGCAGAAACAGCACCTAGACCTTTGGGCAATAAACTTTTATAACCGATTCCCCAGAAAGCCCCCCTCCTATTTTAGGACTTAAGGGGCTCCTTGCTCATGGTTACGCACTGTCTGTCATTATCTCCAAAGAGTAAAATGCCAAGGGTGGCCTTCAGCTGTCAGCTCTGCCCCTCCAAACAGGCTGTTACAGGATGTCTCATTCAGCATTCGCGGCCACAGGAGAGGGGAGATTCTTTCGTTCAGAGCAGGGAATAGCCTCCGCAGCTGCAGAACGCAGGAGGCCCAGGGAACGTCCTAAGGCCGGCAGCTGTGGAAGCAAATTTTGGCTGCATTGGTCCATTATTGTTGATGCACATAAGGCACGAAAATCAGATTCAGGAAATAGTACACATGCGGAAAGACTCACAGTCTTAATTTTCATATTTAGTTATGCAACTGTGTAATAGCTAGACCTTGCTTTGATGTTATACTCAATATTGTTGGTGTTAATAAAAACTTATGCTGACCTTTGCAATGAAATCATATTTAAAGGAAAACTCAGGCCTGTCACCTCTCTGCTCAACTAAACCAGTCCACTAGTGCAGTAAGCATGTCTCAAAAACGTTGTCACAAGCGCAAAGTTAAACAAAGTTAAACATCTCTTCTTTCATGCTGTGTTATGTATGAAATTTGAAAAATTCAGATTTTGCTCTCACTGTGCTTCAAGCACCAGTGACTTACCATGCAAAACCACCCACCAGAATGGCTGTATGCCCAACCCCATAGCAAACATCCATCTTCCAGTAGCTTTCTTGGAGAACAAGGTGACAACAACGGACCCCAACGCTGATGTTCAGTGCCACTCTTTTATAGTACTGCTGGCTCTGTCATGATTCACAGCTCCGGAGAGATTTGCTGGCACTCTGCTGCTGAATTGCTTGAATTTTCTTGTAAACTCTGGGCTAACTCATATAGCTGATTTGCACCTTGATTTCAACCCCTATAACAGAGGTGATTATCATCTAACTTCACACAGATGTGTGTTTAGCTCATGGCCCTCTCATACTCTCAAACATAAATTCAGAACATTATTAGCAATGGACGTAACCCCTGAAAGGCCTAGGCAGACGTCTTCCCCAACACTTCAGGCAACAGTAGACATGATTTTTCCACTTCTTTCCAGTTTCAGTCTGAGGTGAAGCAGCAAAGGCTGCCCCTCCAGACCTAAGCAAAAGCAGCAGCATATTCATACCCCGCCGAGCCAGCCGACAACTAATAAACAGAAACTTGCTCAACAGCTGAATGACAGAGGCATAAACAGACTCATTCAGCAAGGAGAGCCAAAGAGGGAGCCAGAGAGAGCCAAATCCACCAGCTTCCTCCTGCTGGCTACGCAAGGAAGAAAGGAGCTTCTACCAATGGGGGCAGAAGAGGAGGATTATACTCCTGTCATTTGGTTTCATTCCCAAATGGCTGTTAAAAGTTGCCTCTAGCAAACTTTGCTCCTCATTGCTGCTGCCTCATCACCACGGGGCCATGTCCCCAGTGGTCAGCTTGGCAGACTGCTGCTCTCGTCTGCCTCATCCACCCAGGCTGAGATAGAGACACTGATGGGCCCATGTGGGGGACCCAAACCCCATTGGCTCCCCCCGGTTTTAGGCTCATGCCTAGAACTGGTAATTATGCCTTTGGCAGCACACGCTTGCCAGAGAGCATCTCCCAGCCCATGTCTGTGGGGGTATGAGAAAAGTGCAGCTGAGAAAAGGATTGATATCAAATGTGTCAGTCAACACGCAGCAGAGGATCGAAGACCATTTGAGAAGTACAGGAACAGAGGATAGAGAGACAGGAGAGGTCACTATTAAGGACAGGACACCAGAAGGAACAGAACATGAGAAAAGACAGAATTTGGGGGACAAGAATGTAAAGAGAACGCTATGGCATGGTGGTTCCCAAGCTGCGACTTGAAGGCAAAGCACTGCGGTGTTGCTTGTGACACAGGAAATGAAAGTGCTCTAAGTGGACATGGACAGCTAACCACAGGCACTTGCGTAGATGGAGTACATGGTAGCCTTGGCAGCTGAAAAGAACTGAGCTCAGCATAGGGCAGCTCTTTGTCTCCCTTAGCTAGAGGTTAAAATTACTCCGATTCCACCCCAAAAAATCGTCTGAGGCTGCATCTCTGGTTAGTGGAGTTTGCCATTGAAGCTGACCAACTCTAGCTAGCTACAGCATGCGGGCACACTGTGTGGCCAGTGAAGCCGAAACGGACACAGCCCATTTCCCTGCAGACAAGGGAACACCACACAAAACGTCCCCAGCGCAGCCCGCCCTGAACGGGCCTCCAGCCTTTAGTGCTGCTCGTTCTGGTTCTCTCGCCAATGAGATGGTGGCAGGCACATGGAGAGACGTTCACTGCTGCTTCTTGGGCTGATCCTGTTTCTGAGGGCACAGTCTCAACCTCCAAAAGTGCAAATCTGTCATGATATACTGTGTAGTTCATGAGTACCCAATATATTACAAGAAGTTAAAGATTCCTGCTGGAGATCAGATGAGGGAAGAGACCTTCCTATGAGAATCAGAAGAAAATGAAATTTCTCCTTCTCTAATGAAATAAAAACTGGAATATTTATTCTCTGGTCCCCATTTCATATACAAGACAATTTTGAAATATTTCTGCTCATTTTATAAATGTGAAGCAAAATGAAATGCTACTTGTACACCCAGAAATAACCACCCCCCTTTTTCCCTGCCATACACACACACAATTCTATTAAAAAACTTCCTTCCACATCCTTCCTTTGTGGTTGTGAACTCCTCTGGGGCAAACACAACTCCCAGGAGAGTCAACAGAACACTTACCATTGCCTTCGGTGAGAATATGACTGTGCCCCTTTCTTATAGCAGGCAGAGAGTTAATCGAACAGAGTTGAAGATGTATTGTAGGAGACAGGAGTAAATCAAATTATATGAAAACATTCCCACAGTTTTGATTTACTTCACAGAAAGAAGCAAAATATTAGACATCTTATATTACTTCACATTTGCCTGGAGGGCAAATGTGAGGTAAATGTTCAGAATATTCTAAAAATGCAGCAATAAGCCCTTTCCACTAAGTTCTGTATGATTTCTGCATTACTGAGAATATAATATTTTTCTAAAATGCTGAGTAGCAGTCTGTAATCCTGTCTCAGAGGCCAACAGATTCCACTGGTTTAGATCTGCTATTCCTTTACAAAACTGAAATAGGAAAATTAATTAAAATTGTAAACAGAAGTACTCCTTCAAAGCCATAACCTGGGCATGTTTGTAGCGTTGCTGACATCTACTGAGGGAAAGCAAAATTGCACATCTTAGCAAAGGAAGGTTTTAGCAAAGAGGGGAGAGTTGGCCCTTATTTGTTGTTTTCTCATTTTGGTTTATATTCACAATATTCACATTTGCCTATATATTCATTTATTACTTTTCCTGAATCAATACTCAGTTGACTCATCTAAGGTCAGTGGGTCAAGAGAGATGTTATTGTGAAGACTTAACAGGGTATATAAGGGACAGACAAGAGACAGATGTATTCCTTCTATAAATCCTGCAGATTCGTCCCTATACTTCCAAGAGTCTGAATGCCTGGACTGACATGCAGCATCAGGAATATCAGGACACACATCTAGTTTGTACTCACTGCACATAAAGCCCTCGAACTGTGGCAGCTGAAGACAAAAGCCCATATACTACAAAATATTGAATTTAGGAAACTGCTGCACAACTCATTGAAATTTTAGATAACATTTGTTTCTTAAGGAAATGGGTAATTTGGCTAAGATATGGAAGGAATAAAAATATCACCATGAAGAGAATGGTAATCAAAACAACAATTCAGAAAGACACATTCTGATGCATATCTGTTTGCTCATGATGACACATGGCAGTCATACCCTTCAGGCTGTTCAAGAAAAAAAATTGCTGGGATCTTGTGTATTACATAGCATATTCTTTATCTGGGCTGAACAAAGAAGAATCCATAGCCATCCTTATAGCTAGAAAACAATAATCACTACTACAGAGCTCATGCCTACGGATTTCATTCTGCAAAGATAACAGCAAAAGGCTGTGCATCTCAATTTGAGTAATAGCAAAACTCAATTATGAAAAACAAAAAGCAACATCATATAAAATTCTAATAGAGTTGGAATGAATCCAGGGCGATAATGATTGTGAGTGGATTTATTGTTTCTCCACTTCCGGGCAAATTTCTCACCACCTAACTTGCTCTGAATTTACAGGTTTATAAGTAAAAATGAATTTGACCAATAAATATTTGTAGAATAGAGCAACACTATCAATAAAGCAACTTAATTTGCTTTTTGTAATATATAAATATCCACAGTCAAAATTGTATTATTACATTATAAGACTTGGTCTGGTCTGTACTGAAGTTAGTATGAAATGCCCCTTTTACCTTGGCAGGGTCAGGACTTCAGACAGTGTCTGCACAGGCTTTTCACAGTTGTTCCTTCAGATTCTGAAATGGATATAAACATAAAATAGGATCTTTGGCTCATATATCTGATGAATAAAATATCCTCTATAGTCATTCTTGGCCACACAGGGCTAAACCCCAGCCTTTTTATGTGTGTAGGCCTAGTGGGAACACTGCAGCGCAGTGTTGAAAACCATCTCCCAGTTGCTCTCTAGTTGAAGGTACCTCATTTCAGCCTATGTTCCAGGTATTACCTGGAAGTTTTTTTGGTACATAAAGCTTGGCTTCTGAACATACCCTGACATGCCACAGTTTTGTGAGGGCTCTGCAGCTCAGCATTTACTCCTGACACGGGGGCCCACCGGGATTTGTGCAGTCATCGCTTGTGCCTGATCCAGCACGTGCTCTCATTGCCCACGGGAGGCTCCACACAGCAGAGCCCAGAAGCAGTGGCAGCCCCGTCTTTCTTTCCGGAGTAGGAAAAGGTGGATTATACAGCTCGTCCACCACAACCACCCTTCAAACTGGGACTGGCACCTCACCTTTCCCATCCATCTGTATCTAGCCCAGACACCCAGGCCCACGTTCGCCCTCTCTCTCAGGCTTGCATATCTTGAGAACAGTTTCTGCAGGAGAGGACAAGCAGGGAGCCCTGGGGCTGATGAACTCTTCAGGCATGTACAAGAAACAGGCTTGACTCTCTGCAATGAAGGGGTTTAATTCCAGCTGAATTCTACCATCACCTATCTATTGGCCCACAAGATTTCAGAGAAATGACAGTCACCTAACCTCTGAAAAGGTAACCCAGGAAGCTTGTCTCCTGTCAGGAACCACCCTGCACATCCAGTGTACATGGAGCTACTTCCCGACGGGCTTCCTCTTCTGCTTCCCATCTTGTGTGACCTGGACCTTGCATGGCTCTTCCAGAGGGGACTTCTCGCACACCGCATGACATGTGCCTTCTGCTCTGTGGTCAGACCTCCACAAACGGCAAAGCACAGAGCTCAGCGCTGCAACATCCAAGGCTCTGAAAATCTCCTGGTGAAATGCCATTTATGTGGTCATATCAATCCCCTTTAAATGGGCATTTAGGAGGGCTTAAGTACCTAGTGAAGCAAAATCCCACAGCCTGGCATGTGGACAGACTTCCATCCGAGCGCTGTATTTAAAAACGCACAGGTCAGAAATCAAGGGGAAGGAGCAAATAAATCTGAACAACTGTTCCCAAACAGAAATCATTTCCTTATTCTACTCTAAGCCTATTTCTGATTACCTAAAAAGACTGTTGAAACATTTGGCTTTCTAGAAACAACTTGGTTCCAGAGATGAGTCTCTGAAAAGGCTCCTTCTAGCTTGCACTCATTGAAAACCAAGGCACTCAGATTAATATCTACATTTTGGCAATTCTAATAACAAAGACTGCCAAAAGTATGTTGTCTATCAAATGTACATGGAAGAAAGATGTTAGAATATTAAGAACAGATGTCACAGATAGCTTCGAAAAAACTCATGCTCCCTAGGTACTCTGCAAGGCAACATGTACAAAAGCTCATGAAAGACCAAATTAATATATTTAGTCCAAACACTTCCAAATGCTTTGTATGTATGTAAACTTACTTATAAAATATGTATGTTTAAAGATTTGAAAAAGGAGGATGGTGTCATAATCTGACAATGGCCTTATATATTAAAATTCAGAGCTCTAACAATTCAGTAATATATTAAAAATTACTTTTTATAATCTCTTATTTAAACCACTATGCCCTGTTTCAGACAAAGCGTGCAAGATTTTCCAGGTAGTGAGTATTCATTTCTTTACATTTTGATTATTATTCTACTGGCAAAGGAATTTTATAAAAATCTTCCTATTAAAAGAGTATCTACACAATTTACTGAGAGCAATCATTGAGTAAAAACAGCTTATTATCTAAAACTAAAAGATTTTGTTACCAAAAACTAAAAGATCACTTAGAAGACCTAAAGATCTTGAGAGCTCATTTGAGCAGGTACCGAAGGTGCCTTCATCCTCTGCTCGCGTTATCCTCAGTATTGACAATTCTGAACAGTAAAAATTAAACCAGCTTCCAAATAGAAAATCATGAGGATTAGCTTTTGTTTCTTTGTTTTTTGAAGTAGCAAGCACTGGATTCTTTTTAATTGATAAAGGGGTTTTTTCCACCTCTAGAGCTGACATTTCCAGAATTCAGGTATGGAAAAAACCCCTTTCCAGCTTGAACGCGGGTGCGCGTTAACCTGGAGCCCATGTTCCAGAGGCAGAAGCCCAGCTGTCCGACATCCAAGCGGCTGGGCCGGACTCAGGTACCTGCTGTTGTGGATGATACCACAGCAACCTAGTAACGCAATACTAAAACACGGTAACGTAGTAATAATAGTAGCAACAACAGTGATATTTTCTGCTCTTGGAAGTTTTAAAAACACTGCTTATTTCTTCTTACCAGGTAACGCCGACGGGGTGAAGCAGGGCAGTACCAATGCCTGTGCCCCGCTAAGCGGGGGCGGCCGCAGGCCGGTGCGTCGCGGACACGGCCGCCATCGGCCGTCGCGACCCAGCAGCCGCCCCCCACCCCCGGGGAACGCGCGTCGCTTCCCCGGCTGCGCCGGTTTCCCCAGGAAGGGTACCAGCGCCCACGGCGCCTTCTGCTCGCTTCCCGCGCGCAGCGAGGGGACGCGGACCCGCGGCGCGGGACTCACCTCAGGGCGGCGGGTGCTGCCGTTACCCCGGCGCGAGGTGCTGCCAGGCGGGCCGGGCGCGCTGCGGCCTCCGTCGCCCATGTGGTGAATGTCTTCGGACCCCGGGGGCCCCGGCCCCGTCCTCCCTGGCCGATCTCCAGACCAATGCTGCCGGCTGGGCAGAGGACGATATCTGCAGGCCACGGCCCGTGTAAAGTTTCTCCTCAGCTGTCGCTGAGCGGCTGCCCCGGCGCAGGGGAGGCCCGGCCGCCCCATCCCCACCGGGCAACGGCCACGGCCCCCTCACAGGGACAGGCCCCCCACCAGCCCCGGCCCCCGGCACGATCTCTGTCGCGCCAGGCTTTCTGGGCCCTCAAAAACCCGGGGGGAAAGCCCCGGGCTGGGATCCAGGGCACCGCACGGCTACTGGAGCCCTGGCCTCTGGGACGTGACGGGGGCGACTCCCCCTTTCTCCCTTTCCCTTGCTTTTAAGCTGTCTGAGGAGGTCTGATATTTAATTAAAGAATCATGAAAAAACTAGATATTTAACTACATGATTACATTTGATATTCTAGCTTAGCAGAGCATCGTAATCTCGCAGAAAAGGTTTTCACATTGGTTTTAAGCTGTTACCCAGAAATCGCAAACAAGCTGGTCGTGGTCTTCTACCCAGGGAACAGAAGTAGCGTCGGGCAGCGTCACGTACACCTGTATTTTTCCAGTAAAAATATCAAGAGACATTAAAAAGCCCTTTGAAGCAATATTCAAAACATATCTTTGTTGTTTAGTGACGCGAGGGTATGGCTCCATAGCATGAGGTAGGTCACGAGCAGGGTTTCGTTAACGCAGGCGGCATGCGGCGCTAACGAGGTCGCCTTGCCCCCAGCCCCCGGGGGTCACCCAGCTTTCCGGGGTGCTGCTCAGCACCCAGCCCCGGCCCCAGCCAAACCCCACCAGCACACGAAACGAGCGGCTACGCTGGCACAAACTGACCCCAGCCGTTCATATTCACTCCAGCTGTTTGGAAAGACAGCTTTCTCCATGCCAGATTGGGTATCGCCTGCCCTTCCGCACCTGGCACAGGCGTAATATCCCGACTGAATTAGCACCGCTGGGCGATGCAATACTACACAGGACCAGTGCGACGAGCAGCGGAGCCACAACCGGGGCAAAACCGCCCCGGTGCGGTGGCGGGCTGCGAAGCGGGGAGTTCACCCCTCAGCAGTGGCCTGGTTCTCCACCGCTAGACACGGCCACGTGGTCCCCGATCAAAGCCCATGTGCAATGTATTTAAATGCCATCTGATCCAGGGCAGCTCCGTGACATACACCACTCCTACAAACATCATCTTATATTACTACCGCGAACATCCAACTCGCTGCAGCGGCCAGGCAGCGCAGTACGGACTTCATATCAAGTTGCATGATAAAGTGTAACCCGACTCTCACGTCTCCTGCAGTCCCAGCGGTGAAGCTATTTAGTTGGACATCAATTTAGCAGGGAACATAAGTTGAAGTGTGACCTAGTTTTAAGGATGTGTCACACTCCCCCTTCCTGATACACAGCTGGAAAAGGTGTCTGAGCCATGAGCCCGGCCTGTGCACACCTGGAGCATGGAGCCTCACCCGGCAGGGCGAGCAGCGGACCTTCCCTGGAGCGGCTGCCTCCTAAACCGTGACAGAGACCTAGGGATCACACGCGCACAGATCCGATAGACGTGACGCAGGCCGAAACGCAAATTGCTGCTCCCTCCAGACCTATGAAACCGCATCTCATCTCCCTGTTTTCAAAGGGTAGGAAACATGCAGTTCGGGTGACAGTCTCTCACAGATCCTTCGCTGATGCCAAATCCACTGGCCAAAGCAGAGTCGGATCTCTCTCCAGCACAAACCAAGAGGCAGAGCTCCATTTCTGTGGAAGGGGAGTATGCTGCCTCATCAGAGGATCCTAATGGGTAAAATCTGAAATGCTGCTTTGTAGGTTCCCTTTATGCCAAAAGCCAAACACAATTCATAACTCTGAGCAGCTACTAGTGAGATAGAGAACAGAGCTCCTCTGACCATACAGCTAATACATCTCCTCTGTTTTCTCTGTTTTGTGGGAGGACTGTGATATCCTAATAATAATATATGCTGCTTTCTGTGATTGTAAAGAAAAAAAAAAAAAAAAAACAAGGTAGTATTTACAAAGGGGCAAATTGTAGTTTTACCTTGTCATAAAATATTTACTTTTTAAATATTAAAACTTAAATATTTACTATCAAATATCTTTTCTTCATCTTGCTTTTTTAAAACTTTCACTGCAGATAAAGTACAACAGTACAAAAGTCAGCTTCTAATATATGTATTTAAATGTTTGTTATCTTTGGATCTCTACAAAACCTTACATATCACTTTGGAAGTAAAAATACCCAAATACAGGAAAGACATAACATTGAAAATGTGTATATGTCAAGCATCTCAATAGTCTCTAAGTACAAACCCATAAACTGCTCACTTCCTCTCTATCCCATGATGGTTTGAGTCAAAAGAAGGGTCAAGGCACACTGTTTTGAGTGTTTTTGCCTATACACAAATAAACTACAAAAAGAATGCCTCAGTAGAATTTCTATCTGACTAAAAATAATTTGAAGTGAATTTTATTACTCTTTTCTATCTGCAATTTTCGTTCTTCTTGGGAAGAAGTAATTAATGTTGGAACAGGGCACAGCTGATAGGTGAGGAAATTACCCAGACTGCCCCATCCCTTCAGCAAGATCAAAAAGCAAAACTGGAGGAGGTAACCCGAACTGCCAATGTGTTCCAGATCCAAGATCCGATGAGCAATTTCCATTAAATTCCATGGGAGTTAAGGCAGCCAAACCAGACCCTCAGGTTTTAATCACAGATAGAACTGAAAACAGTGGCTGCCTCGAAAGATAGGAGCATGCTGCAATTACGGCACGGGGCAGCACATGAAACAACAATAGCACAGACCCGACAATTCATTTGCTTTGTCACTACAGAGCTGTTTTCTGCAATCAGTATTTTGTCCAATGGAGTTTTAAGCACCCCCAGATGAGATCTCACCACCTTCCCATAGGAGATCAGTCAACAGGTAACTCCTCTGTTACAAGAATTTTTGCTTAATAGTCACAATTTACATCTGCCTCTTAGTTTCATCCATTCAACTTTATTCCTTGTCTTTCCTCAGACACATTACTAAATGAGTAATAATCCTCTAAATAATTTGTCTTCCTCCTCTGCGCTCCTACAATAATGAATAGATTAGATTGTCTGAACTGTAACACTACAAGTTTCTGGTGCATAGTTCTAGCAATAAGGAATCAGGTATTCTAATAAATACAAGGTTATAAGTAGGAGAAATGAATTACCAAGCTAAAGATCAATGAGCAAGAGGTGAAACTGCCAAAGAGATGCTCTTATTAGATTATCAGACTCAAGGCTAATATATAGCTTTCACTGTGCTTCCTTATCCATCATTTTTATTGTATGAAGAAACAGTTACAAAGCACAGATTGCCCTTTTTTTTAATTAACATGGAAGTTTTAGACAGGCTCAGATCGGGGTAACCAGGATAGATGGTATTTTTTTCCAAACATGAAAGCAGAAAACATATTTTATCGATCTGAGAGAACTGTAATAGTACTGAACAAATTCCCAGAGTCTATACAATACTCTTGTCTAAATGCAGCTGCCTAATCTGACTGCCTAGGATTTACCCAGAAACGACAACATGTCGGGGAGTAGCTCTGCCGTGAGCCGACCATGTGCCCTGGCAGCAATGGGGCCAACAGCATCGGTGCTGTGCACGCAGGGGCAGGGCCAGGCCATCAAGGGGAGTCATTACTCCTCTTTGCTCAGCACTTCTTTGACTTTGTCTAGAATACTGCATCCAGCTTTGGGCCCTCAAAGCAAGAGGGAATTTGCTAAACTGTACCGAGTTCAGTGCAGGGCCACCAAGCCACTGGACTGGGCCTGGAGCACAGGCCTGGTGAGGAGAGGCTGAGGGCACACGGCTTGCTCAGCCTGGAGAAGGGGACCCAGCAGCAGAACCCCAGCGCCTACGAAGAGCTCATCGAGAAGACAGAGCCAGGCATAACTTGAAACAACAGAGGTTCAGACTGGGTAGAAGAAAAAGCTTTCTCCCCCAGAGGCCAGTCAAGCATGGGAACGGACACCCAGAGAGGTTGTGCTGTCTCCACTCTTGGAGGTTTTCAAGACTGGGCTGGATAAAACCCTCAGCAACCTTCTCTGGCCTCACAGCTAACCCTGCTCTGAGCAGGGATTAGACTAGAGCCCTCCTCAGCTTCCTTCCACCCCAAATTCACCTATGAGCCTAAACCAGACTCAGACTCACTAACCTCAACAGTTAGTACAGGAGGGACTTTCCAAATTGCATGCAAACACCACTCTGCCTCTTCTAGCTTGTAAAGGGATGATGACACAGAGGTCAGGCTAAACCAGTTGTTCCCTAAAACTTTCTTAACCTGTTGTGTAGCATAACTCAACCATTGGTTTAACAATGCTGGCAGCCAGTCTACACTAGTGCTTCTACTAGCGACAGCCCAGGCAGGAAGCTGTAGGGACTGTGCCGATGCTGCCAGCCTCAGCTGCGGGGAAGCATAAATTAAGCTGAAAGTGGCACTGAAGATTACTCCTAAATCGTCCTTGCAAGAATCCCTCAGCTTGTCCAGGTTCCCCGGCAACAAAGATACAGATTGTGTCAAAATAAGAAAAGAACACTCATGAAAATAGTCATCTTAATGTGTAATAGCTCTGTAACCTCAGATTCATTACTCCTGAAAAAAGTCATGTTGCAGTTATATTCCACACTAGAGGCTTTGCTAAGGCATATAAAGTTGCACAGAAACACAGAGTGCATTTACTAGCCATTCCCTCGTCACAGCTGTGTTATCAGGACCACATCTGGATTGCAACTAGTGTTTCAGTCTTTTAGCCTTATTGTTATCTCCTTTAAATACTTCAGTACCTCTAAACATCTCTTAACTGTCTGTAAAGGATACCATGTTCTTAGCAGTATCACATGCTCCAACATAAAAAAAGATAAGGAAGAAAATCTTTAGAACTTTTGAGAATAACTTTTAAAAACTATTATTTGTAATCTTCTTTTCAGCACAGTTTAAGCAGTTTCCATAGCTGGAATGAATTACAGCGCACTGCCAGGATTTCCAGCAAAGGCCCTTCAACCCCAGGAGAAGTTCAGTTGCATTCTGCTTTAATGGCTCTTGGCAAGCTTGCACTATTGTTTTTGTACAAACAGAAGTAAGTTTGATATAAATAAAAAATGGAACTTTATGTGAATGAAGCAAACATCAAATTCCTTAATCTTCAAAAGAAATTCTATCCCTGAATAATTAACTATGATATATTTATAAAACTAGAATAATTGAAAACAGGATTCTAAGCTGATTCATGTAGACTGCGCTGAAATATTTATTATTGCAAGTCCAGAAGATCTGTCTGGATTTTGTCACTGGAAATGTCTAAACTCAGTGTCCAGATGTTTATTTAAGTTGCTCCCACATAGTTCTAATGTCAATTACCAGAGGTTATCAGAGAGCATCACTGTGTATCTTCCTTGACTAATATTCTCATTTCTTCTGCATCTTTGATGTTTTCTTTCATTAAAATTCCTGGCTCACAGCCACAAAAATCTGCTGTGCAGGCAAAAAACTGGTCTGCAGACATGACATATGATGATGCCTTATGTCTGTGCAAGGATAATATTTATCATCAGCTATCATTTAAGCAGTACTATAATGAGTACAATGCCAATTTAAAGCAGCTCAGAGAAATACATGTGAAACCAAGGAATGAGAACTTCTAACAGATATGAAATAACTTGGGTCAGTGAAGAAAATATTACTACATTTAGTGAAGATTTCGTGAATCTGTATGTTGTTTTTTCTCCAAGAGAAAGCAGGGGGGAAGCCAACAACAAAGTAATTTCACACGTAATTACAAATGGAATTGAGGGATCTGCAACTCTGGAAACCACAATTACACTGAGACTTTTATAGTAGCCAGGAGACAACACAGGACACTCATAACAGTGACTTAAACAGAACGAGCTTCTCACACAGTCTGCAAAAACTTTACTATATCCAAATGCAAATAATTGGCTAACGCAGCTCATTTATATATACCTCTTGCCCAAAATTAGCTGGTTCATTTGGTTTATATGCAAATTCTGGAAGAGGTATTTTTAAAGATTTGCAAGACAACAGCAAAAAATCAATGTCAATTCACTACAAATGGAAGTATGGATATAAGATGGTTGAGGAAAATGGTCCTGATAACACTTCATGTTTTCGTATTAGTACCCAAATACACCAGATTCCTCTCTTGATGAGCAACGTTACTCATTTTAGTTCCAATCAATCATTAAGAGTTAAGACACCCGGGGACTTGAATGGCTAATGCTCTAAACGACTTGGAAATCTAAATCTCATCAATTATGTAATTTACTTCTCACCTCTCACTGCCAGTTTGGGAAAGATGTATCCAGCTACCAGATATTGCCCTGACAGCAGAGCATTCAGCCTTCTTGGAAGTCGTTCTCCCTTACCGAGGTCTTCTACAAATGGTGTCATGGCACCTCCAGCTTCAGTTGCGCTTCCGTGTGCCCAGTGAAATATCCCACAGCTTCTTGCAGAATGGCAAGTTTTGTCACAGACAAACCATTGCAGTACAGACGGCATTCAAAACTTGCATTCCCTGTGACAGCAAACACGGCAGTGTAGACAATAGCTCCAATTCAGAGCATGTGATCTCCTGTGCCCATCTATGATAACCAGAGCTGGGGTAATCCCACCACTGTCTGACTGGTCTTTGAGTAAATTAAACATATATGTTACTAGCATCCAGTAACAACTGAGAATGCATTTTTCAAAAAAGAGAACAGAAGAAAAGTATGGGCAGAAGTTTTGCAACTAAAATTTCTATTCAGCAGAAGTTTACAAAGAATATCTCCTACCACGTGCTCAGCTTTAGAGATTCAGCCAAACCTTGGGCTGCAGCTACTTGCCACACTACACCATTGCCTTGATCTAATAAGCAACTATGTCAATACCAGCTGTGTGGATAGGAGGATGAAATATGAACATGTTCATTAAGTATCATGACCCCACTGATCTCCCTCATGAGATCAGTGGAGATGTGTCAATCCGCACACGATGCAATTATGGTGCCCAGTATCAAATCTGAAAGGAAAGCACTGAGGGCGTCATGTGGTACAAATTCGTATGAATTTCCCCTGTAAGAAGTCTCTCTTATACTTTATGCCAGAGGACATACTTGCTCATATTTGAATGACCAAAAAATGAAATACTTATTTCAATGATTCTGGTAAGTTCAAAATAAATTTGCCTCCCATACACATTTCACTGTGCTTGTTTGTGTCATCTCCTCATTCAGTGACTGGTTCACAACTCGTATTCACTTGCACATGGAGCTTAAACAAAACACAGAACCAGTATTCCAGTTCACAGCACAGCAGAAGTGTGAGAAGAAAACACAATCACTAGCCTACTGAAAAAAATTACCACAGCAAAATAAATGTTGATTTCAAACAAGCTAGCTTTTCTACTTCCCTTTCCCTCCCAGATCGTGGGAGTTCACAGCCCAAACCCAAACATCAGGAAGCCAGGAAATCTCAGTAGTAATCCCCACACATACCACCCTAACAGCAGCGGCCTTGCAAGAAAATGTGAACCACAAACTCCAAAAAAAGCACAGCTCAGTTCCCACCTCCCTGGAACAAGACCACGCTGTGCAAGTCCCACTTCCCCAAACCTTTGTCCTTACAAGACTTTTTGGGGAAATTATAGTTCCTTCCTATACTGCTCAGAGAAAGAAAGAAGGCTGGAAAAGCTCAGAAAGGCCACCTTCTATCACAGCAGAGTTCCCAGGGTAAGGCATAGCATCTTCCAATGCAGGACTCCCATTCCCAGTCCCTTTAATGCCATTTATTTGACACGAAAGGCCAAGAATTCACTGCACTTCCCCCGGCCCAAGGAAGGGCTCTCCTTACAGGCGCTACCTTGCTCGAGGCAGATCCTGAGCTAGGTGCAGCTCACACTGGGCCAAAAACATTCTGAACAGGATTCCACCAAGATCACTTCCACTGGCAAGAACCAGCAGAGCAACACAACTGAGATGACAACCAGCCTCCTGGATCCAGAGAATTTTCACTGCAGTGGAGGTGCAGAAATTGAGCAGCTAGACCTATACCTACAGCTCAGGCTAGTCAGGTCTTACCTCCTCCCCAGGCCTGCGGAAGGCTGCCGGCTTGCGGTGCTTCTGCGACATGAAAACCGTCTGCGAGTCCCACGCAGCAACCCCATTACTGCCCACGGGCTGTCCACGGAGTAAACCCAGCTTTTTTCACGGCTTTCCACGCAAGTTCAGTCACTCACCTGTAGTGCCTTTAACCGACTCCTGAGGGAGCAGCCCTGTGGCAGGTTCACAAATTGCACAGCATAGAGCCATGCTGCTTAAAGCCTCTCAATTTGCAGGCCCCATATCCGCCACGCAGGAGCCTGCAGCTTGCTGACACTGCTGGTTTTGATTGCACGGCCCTCGGAGGCAGTTCACAAACCATCAGACTTAAAACTAACAACACAGAACTACTGATCTGTCAGTTACACCTAATTCCAGAAAAACAGGGGACACTTCTGCATCTTTCCTGTCCTTCAGTCACTCTTCTATTCTGAGAAAATAATCAAGTACAGCAGCATTTAGGTTTTCCTTCTTTCAAATGTTTTTTCCCAGAAATTTAACATATCTTTCAGGTTGCTGATTCCTTCAGATCATGTATCACTGAAGCTGGCAAACCAGATGCACATTTTTTCCACTAGTTACAGGTCACCGCTGCAGACAGAAACGCAGCAAGAGCCAAAAGGTGTTTCGCCTCTGTGCAATCTGGGGATCAGGCACTGCTACCGTGCTTCAGACTAGGCAAAAATCAAGAGACTACAGCTGCTGCCACTCATAGATACCTGCCTCACATGCTATAGCTCTCACACACGTGGCATGCCATTTAAGATGTCTCCGTGCTATCTTTCACACCTGCGTGCCTGCCCAGCTCCGGATCTTACAGATTCTCTCATCTATTTACATTCCCACAAGTCTTCCTTTCCTATATAGCAATTGTTTCCTAACTCCGATTCCAGTGTTTTCCTTGCTGAGCACTGAAATAAAAGGTTCTGATTTTCCACAAAATTTGACTTCAAATTTTACATGATCAAAACAAAACATCATTCACACAAGGAATTACTTCAGAAACACATTTTAAATTCTTTATTTTCTACTGGGTTAATAGTCCACTCCAATGAAACAGAGCAAGCTCCCCAATTCTCAAGGTATGTTTTGAAATGTTCCGGAACTGCAGAACTGTGAAATACATAACAGCAATACCATACCTGATCAGCAACTTAATTCAGAATGACTAAACCATTCCAGGATTCATCCTCTTTTTCTCTAACCCATTTCAAACCTTTGAATTGCACATCCTCCTCATCTTGGGACTCTCTTTACACCCGTTTCTTTGCCTTCTTATCACTGCCAAGATCTTAATTCAAAGGGACATGTACTTACCTATGCTCAAAAGCTGGGACCAAGGAGCCTCCCAGAAAGCCTCCTTCAAACAGTAACTTATAACTTACACCTTAAACTTGGTTTGGCATTCACACAGCACTCCCATCCACAAGAGCTCCCACAGCGCTTTGCTAAACAGCTGCTAATGGCCTAACAAGTACGTAACACACTTCACCTGTTACTAAAGTGGAGTTATTTTTTAGGGGGAAGTTTGCCCTTTCAGGGGATCCACTTTGGCAAATGTTACTGCCAAAAACACGCTAAATGCTGCTGAAACATGGATCAAGAAAACTGCCTCTGCTTCAAGAAGTTTAGAAAGCAAAAATAAGCCTGGAAAGCACATGGAAAAGAACGTAATTTTAGTTAGCATGAGAAGGCAAGCTAGCCTTCAGTAATCTGGAAAACTAATTTTTAACTGTCTATCTTTGCGTAAATTCCTTAAGCACAGAAGAGCCAGCATGGAAAAACCACGTGTACTAACTTAACAAAGGTCCAGCAGCACAGTCAGTACAGGCACAAGGGTGACCACCTTAACAAGGTGGAGAGAAGCAAATAGGCCTAGAAGTGGCAGCAACTTGTGCTTCATGCATCAGCGAAGGGAAAGCCAATATACTGCTCGGGCCTGCTGTCCTTCATCAGCACAGCAGGCTGAAAGAACGGGAAGGCTGACGACAAGGCTCGGCTGGACCGATGGGTGGTAGCGTGGACAGCGGTGATCTGAGAGGTGAACTGCACCCACAGGAGAGAAGAGTGCTCCGGCGGCCCGTGGAACCAGAGCCACGTGCAAGGAAGAGACGAGGAGAGAAATACATGCAACTGAGGGATCAGACAGGCCATCGACATGGACACCGACAGATGAATGTGCATGACTGAAGGTCTGCCAAATATCAATACTGGCAAAGACAGCTGATGGTGAGAAGCTGAGAGGATGGAGCAGGAACACACACACAAAAAACAGGAGAAAGTGGGAAAGAGGAGGATATAAGGCCTGGAAGCACTAAACACCAGCACGTCTCAAACCAACATAGGAAACAAGAAAGGGAAGCCTCAGGAGGAGGGCAGCTGCAGGAAAAACCACGAAAGCATTCACGTCTCTGCAAGATATCCAAATGACCAAGAAATACAGGTGTCCAGGTGCACAGCTGGAGTTGCAGAAAGCAAGAGGAGGTAGCAAGGGAAGGAGGATGCGTGAGAGGTAGCAGAAGTTAAGTGCAGACACAGGGAGCAATACATGAGATAAGGCATGGGTGGTGTATGGACGCAGAATATGGATCTGCTCTTGCAAGAGGGGAGAAGAAACCTATGAGGAGAAGGGAAAAGCAGACAGCTTATGAAAAGCCAATGGTTAATGAGAAGAAGAAACCAGCGAGAGGAAAGGGTACAGTAGAGAGGCATCACACATGAGTAACAGATGGCCTAGTCTAAAATGCCACATATTAGCTTAGCAGCAGCTCTGCTGGCCAAACTGCATTGCCAGGATAGGGACTGTACCACAGGGACTGCCTGGGAGAGTATATGGAGCATTTGGGAAAGAGTAACTGTCTGCTAGCAAAGTGCTGGTGATGGTATTAGATACTTTATACCCCTGAGAAACAGCAGAAAGACTCTCATCCCACATTTCTAAATGACATTGTGCAGCTTTCTGAATGACTCGCATCTGGAACACCCTTGGTTTCCAGAGACACCATTCCTGCAGGAAGACGTGCTCATCCAGGGAGGGCCTTGCACACACAGCTGCCCAGCACAGCTGCTGCAGCAGCTTCTCACAAATCAGGTTTTGCCAGGCTATATAAGGAATCCCTGGGGCTTGTTTTTTAAAACTAAAACAAACTCATAATAGGGTTGGAATATATAATCTTGATTCAAATCTTAGTCAGCAGTGGAATATCATTGTGAAATACTTTTAAGTGGTGTTCCTCACCTTTCAAAATTTGTAATACAAGGCAGAAAATGTTTTTATTAGGAAGAATTTTATCCTCAAGGAACAGCAAAACCTGCAAAATTCACAGGTCTTATTTTCTCCAAGAAAACCACAGGATGGATCTCTATTAATTTACATTATCAGACTATGAAAAAATAGTATTCCAAAGTTTGAAACCAGTGTACAAAAATATGGAAAACATGAAGGCCTTTAATAAAAATATTAAAGTCTTCAGATTCATCTGACCTCTTGATGTATTTTGCAATAATCACCAAGAATGAAACAGCAGAGTCCCTTAAAGTCCAAATAGAATCTGAGTTACAAAATAACGTGAAATTCTTACCTATTTACAGCACAAGGGTAGAAAGTGTTATTTTAGGGTGTTGGCACAGAAACGAGCTCTCATGTGGTAAGAAGGTCATTTAACAGCCTAACTTATCATGTATTTATCATAGCTGTCCATGCAAACATTTTCCCCACGTGGTAAAAGCAAGATAATCTTAAATAGATTATGCCTCAATAAAAGTAGTACTTCATATTTATACAAGACAAGAGCTTTCATATGTGAAGCTTCCACGGAGCAGCTCACAGGCACCTTAGCTTACTTTATCGGACATGTGTGTCGATGCCCTTCGTAAGTGCAGTTTTCCCAAATGAAGCCTTCTCTTGTAGATGATTCATCATAGGCTGCAAAAGTGTACTAAGCAGCTCTCTTTGTCAAAGCTGAAAACTAACTATTGGGCTTTTCACAAGGGTTAACTGCCCCCAAGTGCTCTGAAAAGAGACTCCAAATAATATTAAAGTTTATATTCTTAGAAGGTTTATCCTGAACCCTTCCCATAGCTGTAAAGTTACAGTTTTAAGAAAAAATTGACTAGGTTAAGAATTTTCAATATCCAGGTTTGGGGTTTTAAGAAGTGCTGCATAAAAGATCAGTTACATGGCTTATCTTCAGGCATTCCTTCTTGAATTCAGTCCTCTCCTGAAATATAATCTTCATCTCTCACTTCTCTGTATTGCATTGAGGCCTCTCCCTCTGGTTCAAACCTGATCATTTTTATATTCAATCTTTCTGCAAGCTTCTGTGCTGCAAGTTTGGCTTGCATTTCCTATTGGAAAAAACAAAATCGAGTTAAGAAAAGCATTCATTTGTCATTTTTACACTCATCATCACAAAAATCTTCTAAAGGAAAAACTTGTCCTAACAATAATACTAGTAACTCTAGAGTGGTCTTAAGCTAAATTTCTAATAATTATTGAAAAAAACCTGGATTTCTTTAAATTTAATACATATCTGTGCTATCAATATTTGAAGACCTTTTTATGTGAGTTGAAATTCCCTGTGTGGCAGGCCTCATCTGTGATACACTAATGTCAGCTCTAAGGGAACAAAATAAGCCCACACAGGAGAGCAGCCTTGCACAGCACCCAAGAGCACACGTAGCCAAGAGCAATGTCTCTCACTCAGCAAACACTCTGTTTCCATTTTCTGAATGAATTACCTCCCTTCAAGCACCAAGATGACTAAATTAGTAAGCGCTTGAAAAACGATAAGCGCAATAAACAGTTTTACAAGAATGCCTAGTTTCAACATTAGCTCTGCACCACCTAGCAAGTCCATACCAAAACTCCTTATAGCAGAATTCAGCATGAAATTTCCTTAACTTTAAAGAACTTCAGAACTCAAGATATTTCATGCACAGAATGAGCTAAGTCAAGTCTACCTACCTACATGTTTTAGGAGTACCAAACACTATTATGCCTTCATTTATACAAGGGCTGTAAACTCTTTAAAAGATAATAGGCAAGGCACACATCTGAATTTCTAGTCAGAGGTGAAGAGACTGCAGTGGAGTTAGCATAACTGCACACAAAGAATAATGCCAGATTTTGTCCAATACATGAATAGCAGTTTCAGAAGCAACTAATTCATCATTTAAATACATCATTAAAAGAATCAAATACAAGAAAAAACACCTTTCCTCACAAGGTCTGGAAATCTCAATTTCATCATTAAACTCATCAGCATCAAAAGACGCCTGTATGCTCTCTTTTTTTAGGAGCAGTCCCAATTATATAATTACTTTCCAGACCAAGTCTTAAATACACACCTCATAAGCTTCTTTTTGCTGTATCTGAATTGCTATGGACTCCTCTATAGATAATAACTTAGCAGGGGCATGATGAAGTGGTGGTAGCCGAGCTGCTGTAATATCATTCAAATGTTTCTTGTCTCTAAGTCGTCTTTCTTCGGTAGTAATTGGAGATCCAAATCCCCCAGGCGAATGACTGGATGAGGAACCATGCGATGATCCACTTAGCTCTCCTGATAATCTATAAGGGATAAAACATGCAAGTTGTGAACCAAATTTGCAACATAAGGTTGAATAACTTCAGTTCTGAAACCACGTTACTCTGAGCACATAAGAGTTGAAAAGTTTGAAGAGCATATCAAGTGTTATGACACCATATACAAACTAAGAACAAGCAGCACTTTGAAAAGCTAAAAAGAAAAAAGCTTCTCATCATTTAGTCAGACATAGTTTCTCTGCAGAGAGAAAACGCCACAAATCATTCCTGACAGCGAGCAGAAAAGTAAGCCAACTAAGTAGCATACATGAAACAGCAATGTCTTGAGAATCAAGGAAAGTATAAACTGTTACTGCTGTCAATACAATGTGAATTGTAATTTCTGTAGTGGTGGAGGAAAAGCAAAGGCCAGCTACTACTAAGGTTCCCCGTAATCCACAAGAAACTTCTGCCAACCATTTAGTAGTTTTGTAGCTCAAGCTAAAAAAGTCTATGAAGACTTAAAAATTTTTTAAATGGGTAGAATTAGACCACTGCTCAATATTTAGATTCTGTACCTAATGCCGAAGAGCCGATATATTAACATAGCATGTCATATGACTTTAAATCTCTGTAATCACTACAAGAAAATAAATGCACCATGCTTGTTCTCCAATTTCCAATTTTATACAAATCAATTATTTCACCAAAAAAAAGAACAACCCTATGCTGTAATACTTACGTATTTGTTTTAAATTTGTTTTTCTTAATGATCGGGTTCTCAGCTCTAGACTTTAGAACTTCAATATAATGTGGTGTCTTGGTAGGCAGGCTGCCAAAGATATTGCCCTTATATTTAGCGACATTCTGCTCTTTCTCCAATACTCGTTCATTATTATCCCCATCTACAATTGTAACTTTTTGAAAGGCATCAACCAGCATGTCTTTATTCTTGTCCAAAGCACCTGTACTTTCTGTACCACCCTGAGAATTAATCCGAGATATCTGCTGATCATTTCTCAGATGAGTGCTTGTAGCCGACTTGGAGCTAATTTCGCAAAAATGATTCTGATCTTTTATAGCAGTCTTTATTTTATCATTTTTTCTCCGAGTCCTCTGATTTTCAGAAGCCGTATTTGTGGCATCTTGCTGAGTACATTCTGCCTCCTGTCTTTGGGAAGCGATCTTAGAGACTTCTTTAATATTAGAATTTTCATTAAAGGCTGAGGAATCTTCCTGGCTGGGGACGTCCTCATTTCGGGTTGCCTGCTGCTTGCTCTTATGAACCTCCTCCCGTTTCGCCTGGAACTCCAACCTGACAGCGGACAACAGCTCGGCTGTCTTTGCTATTTCTTCCTCTTGTGAAATGGCAAGTGTCAGCTTTTCAACAAAATCAGAGATCTTCTTACCCTTATCTGGAAGCCTAGCAATAAATTTCCTAAAAGAAAATAAGTAAGTTACATAAGAAGGTATAAAAAAATTGTATTTCAACTGGAGAGACAGATAGACTCTACTCCATTAAAGCAGCGAACGCTGCTTTAAGCCTCACTGTGACAGTAGGCTTCACCTCTGCGTATCGGGCTTCTGCAGACCGAAAGGGCGCAAAGGCAATCTCAGGCGCAATCTCGGGCGCGTGCTGTGGTAAGGCGAGCGCCACGCTTTCCTGCTCGGATACGGAAGCGCTGCTCCGAGCGGCGCAGCCCGCAGTTTCCCCGGTGCCTCCGGCGGGGCGGCAGCACCGACCGCTCCTGCCCTCCCGGGAGCAACCGCTCCGGTTTCACCGTGAATATCCGCAGGCCACAAAGTTACAGCCTGAGCTTGCGCCTGCCCCCAGCCGCGACCCTCGCACAACCGCGCGTCCCCAGAAAGCCACAGAACCGAGGGGGCCGCTAGAGCCAAGCGGGCGCTGCCGCCGCCCCGGCCGCTGCCGCCCGGCCTCCCGCCCCCCAAAGCCCAGGCAGCTCCCGAGCCGCGCGGCGGGTAGAGCCGTTCCGGCACACGCAGCCGCGCCCCCGCCGCGCTCACCGGTCCGCCAGCAGCCGCTGCTGCCGCCTCAGCATGTCGCGCAGCTCGGGGAGGCTGCGGCCCCGCAGCTCCGCGGCGCGGCCGGCCGCCGCTGCCATGCTGCCGCCGCGGGCCCGGCCGCATGTCCCTGCCGGAGCCGCCCGGGCCCGCCGCCGCCCGCCGCTTCCGCAGCGCACTGGGGGCCGCCATCTTACCGGAAGGGACGGCGGGGCGGCAGGGCCGCACTTGGTTGGAACGCGAACGGGGCGGGGGCGGGAGTGGGCCGCGCGCCAGGCGAGGGCTGCGGCCGTTAGCGCGGGCCCGGCGAGGACCGCCGCAGCGCGGCGCTGGCGGTGCCGGCACCGTGCGGGAACCGCGCCGCAAAACGGGGAGGGGGGAGCATTAGAGGCACAAAATGGAGATGATTCTCACAGTTCGGGGGGCCTATAGGTAGATTTCACCCCAAATCCTGGGGAAAGTCTTCCTGATAGATAGACACGATCCTAAAAGTAACGACAGGAGTGTTTCCTGCGCGCTCAGGCAGGCTGTCAGGCTCCAAGGGGGAGCGGAGCAGCAGGCCCAGGGCTAAGGCAGGCAGAGAGGGGACCGGGGCTGGGACGCGGCTTCCTATCTCGGGCTGAGTGTCGCAGGTGGTGGAGGAGATCTGCGGCCCGGGAGGCGCCGACTGGCAGCTTCTGCGCTGGACCCATCGGGCAGCATCGTTTTTTAGCCGCAGGGTTCTGCAGACACCTGAATTAACGTGAAGTTGGATCCCTGTGTCACAAAATCCCTGTTCTAGAAAGTTGACTTTGTATTCAAGAAACATATTCCATGTTAGCTGGGGTGTGGGAAACAGTGTAGAGCAGGGGCAGATTGCTCTTCCTTGAACTCAGCAGTCCTACTATACTCAGAAGGCTGCAAAAGCCTATGTTTTTCTTACTTACCTTAATTATTTTGGATTTTCATTGATGAAAGCCTTGCTATTTCCAAGGTAGGTAGCTTTCAGCTGAGTATAGATTCCTGTTTAGGATTTAAGGTTTAATTTTCACAGAATAAAGTTTTCTTTATATTGTATTTATTTTTAAACATATTTGTGTATAATACAGAGATGGAATGTGGAAACGCAGACTGTAATACTGGTTTGTTTACTCCAAACTTTCCTAGCTGATACAAGTGCCAAGAGCTTTAGTAAGTCTATTCCATCTAGTAGTAATAATAATAATAAGGTAATTAGCTGAATGGTGGTTCCCAGGTGGTAGATCTTGGTCTTTTTAAGTTGACCCCAGTAGAGGATTATTGGTCCAAGTAATAGTAAAGAGACACATTTCTCAGAGATTGTTAAAACAGTTGTTTTATGAACAGGATGAACTGAGGGTCTATCCCAGAGGGATTAGAGGAGGAAGCGTTTTAAAATGGCTACCCGCCCCTTTGTTTGCTCAGCTGGAAGGTGAATGGAGAGGCTGAGGGCCAGGGGAAATGAGATTAATCAAGTAGGCAGCTACCCATGGAAAAAAATACCATGGCCAGGGTGAGAAAAGCCAAGTTAACTGGCTGGTTCAAGAGACTGTTTCACTGTCTGTTGCTCGCAGCCTGGATCATCTCCCATGGAAAATCCCTCAGGGGATCTTCCCTAAGAGTTCAGGGAAGAGGCAATCACTGTGAGATTTTCCCAGGAGAAAAGCTCACTGCTGTAGGACACAGGTTCTAGTCGTCTGAATTGTAGCCTCTGTAATGCAGTCCTAAATTACCTTACCTATGTTAACATTTCTGTGACTTGCAAGAAGGAACTCTTCACCTTGTTTTTTAGCCTTTCTCCTGTGCAGATTGGAGAAAATGGAAGGCAAAATGGAAACACAGCACTGTTTCTGCCTGTGTGGAAGTGATAAGTCTGGAAGAAACCATGCTCATTAGACTGCTGTTCTGCAGTTGCATGATAAAGGTTCATCTCAGTTCAACTGCTGTTACTACATGTGCACAGAAGTAACACCAGTATTTACAGTGAGTTTCAGCTTATGTGCTGAACTGCATAAACACAGCAAAATAGAGCAAAAGATGAAGAGAATAAAGTGTCCTAATAACATGACTGCTGGGCGTCATGATTAATTGATTGCTGTGTAGCCTTACTTGGAACACCTTTCACCAAGTCTTTTTTTGAAGAAATAGTGTTCGTCTTTATTTACAGTTTGGGAGTGCTAAGTTTTGGAATACCATAGTCCATTTATGGATAACACACAGTTCAAGAATGATGATCAAATAGCTGGAATTCAGCAAGTGCTGGAACAAACATGCTCTTCTTTATGGAAAGATGGGCAGTAGATAATTTAGATACAAACGCTCAGGAACAAAAATCAATTTAACCTTTCTCAGTCAAGGAGCAGAGGTAAGCAGTTTTGGGACTGAGGAAAGTTACATAATTTTAGGCTTTGCTAGCCCTGGGGCCAAATACAGGTGTGTGGGAAAATCCTTAATAGCTGCATGTTGAGCATGGATAATCACTATCCAGCAATGCCTTCTGCAAGTTTCATCTTAGGACTTTGCTGGTGTTTCTCTTGGGAAACTGACACAATGTCATATTTGCAGTGCACAACAATACCGCTTTTCTCTAAGAAGGCTCTTAGATAGTAGAGCATGCTTTGCCTCTTGATTAGAGTTTATTTTCTATCACTTTCTTGAATATTTTGATCAGCATTCATGTGGGCTAAATATAAAACAAAATTATCTTTTTATTTCTTACATAATGGACTTTCCCATGTTCCTCCCTTAGGACATTATCTCAAGAGCTATTATTAGATACTACTTTAATACAGTCTGTTTTCTGTCACATATCTGAAGTTAATTATAGTTTATTCTAAAATAACATGTCTGGAATTGCTATGCAATTTAGTGTTATTTCTATGGCAAATGTCTTAGACACCATAAGAAAAGTAAATTATTAGTACAGCAATGGAGGAGAAAATTGGGTACACTAACAATAAACTACCTGAAGAAGAGACAACGCAATCCAAGGCTTGACAGAGAAGTATTCATCTTCGTAGAGCCTAGCTAAAAGGAAAGACAGGCATTCAGATAAGTACTGTATTCTAGCATAGATTTTTTTAATAGCTTACACCAGTCTATGCAATGGACATCTATGTCTGAATTTCTAGTATCTCTGTTTTATTGATGCCAGTTACTACTAAGCTGATGTATTCTAGTCACATATTTTGGGAGAGGTGGCCATGAAGTGCAGCTGGCTGAATTTTTTCAGGTGGAAAGATTTCCTGTCAGAAATATTTAAGTTTGACCAAAATTAATTACAACTTCTGAAAACTGAGAAGGTATTTTGTTACATAAATCATTTTCCATTGTCTTTTTCTCATTTCTTCCATTTCAGTTAATACATATCACTCTTCCTTCCCCTTTCTTTGGGAAATGGGGGAAAGGAGACTTTAGAAAGTATGACTGGGAGGGGGGGGAAATGTATTTTTACAGTTTCTTTGTTCCTAGGTGGAATTTTTTTTTTGGAGGGGGGGGCGAAAATCAAGCCACACATACAAAGTAAACCACCACCAAAATAATAGCAAAAAGGGGTATGAATATTTTGAATGAAAATGAATCAAAAGGAAAACTTTTTCATCAAAAGAATGCATCTTTGTAACAGAATTGTTTTATTTCTCTTTAACTTAAGAACTCCTCCATTAACCTCATTTTTCTCTTAAAAAAAAAATCACACTTTAAAGGCAATCCTACATATCCTTATATCCATCAATGTACTGTTTTAAATTTGGGAAGCAACTATCAGACTATTGCAGCATGTCTACACATCACTCACCTTTACAGTGTACTGTAACCTTGCTGACATTCACTTTTACATATTTTCTTTTTAATGCACTGGTCCCTTTTTATTCTGAAAATTTTCACATACCTCAAATTGTAGATGATTGCTACCACTTCATCTTGTTTTTCTTTTTTTTTTTTTCTTTTCCTCCAAGTTCTAGTGCTTGAGGTGGGGTGGTGAGGCCGTATTCATCAGGGTTCTTAAGCATATTTCTGCATGTGCAAATAGCCCCAAGTGTTTAAATAGCTTGTTGAACAGGAATGAAATAAAGTGTATTAAGTGGAACCAAAATCTCAGCATGTATGTCTCCATTCTGTGGAGCAGGTATCTCCTGTACAGAGATATGGTCTTAACAATATGGAGAGAAGAACTTACCTATTCAGTTTATCTATCCATGTATAAAAAATTTCAAATGTCTAAAAACAAGGATTTAAAGTATGTCTCCAAAACTTTAGTATGTAACTCATAGAATCTTACGTTGTAGAGTTTCAGCATTAAATGTTGTTGATCTCGACAAGATGTTATGAAGGCCTTTTGGCAATCTCTACACATACACAGGCAACCATTAGTTAAGTAAAAACTTCACATTCTTTAGCTAAGCATTGCAAACCAGTAACACTGTGATTATCATATTTCAAAGTCATCTTTTTATTTATTTGACACGTAGCTTGTTACACTGTGACTGTCTAAAAGATAAATCTCTATTATCAGTGAATGGGTAAGAATTGTGTAAAAAAAAAAAAGAAAGAAAGAAAAGAAAAAAGAAAAGATGGGCCACATTCATATCACTCCCATTCTGCTGAAAACAGAGCATCACAGATATATTTAGATGTTACCTGTGGGATTGGGAGGGTGGGTTGTTTTGTTTCGTTTTGTGAGAGCTACATTGCCCTGTTCTTGTTTATCCAATGCAATTCAATAGTTCTTTATTTGAAAAAAGACTTCATCTACTTTTGTTATTTGGCTTTGAGAAGAGTCTTTAGTCTTTAACGAGGGAGTGTCTTCCTGTTCTCAAGAGCCTGTCTGCCAAAGGAAACACTGACAAGAACATCAAGGCTCCAGAGTAACCACTTTTGCGTTCATACATGCTTTGAACAAAAAAGATTATGTAGAGTAAGAGTTTACAAGTTTTTAAGGTAAGTTTATTTCTAAATGAGTTTTGACACAAGAATAGAAAGTTTAAATACAGTATTTATTGCAATTTATCCTTTTCAAGCCCTACATTCAAGATGTATTAAAAGCATACAATGTAACTGCATTATTTATACAGCATATATGAAAACTGTATCCCAAAATACTTTCCAGGAAATCTGGAATAAATCCCAGAAGAACACTTATCACGGTACAAATGAAGTCATACAATCGACTTAAATATTTAATGCACTTCCTGGGGCCTACCTGTATGGCTTTTATTGAGGGCTACAGAAATTTTACTAATTTCTAATGTTATAGTACTTATTAACTCAATCCCAAATTGACAAAATTTATACTGATGTATTACAGTCTTTTCAGTCAGATTTGTCATTACCTATGCTAATTTTCATTGCTGCTGATTTGACTGGAAGGCTCCATATTCTCATGTAATATACTCTTACGTAAATACTCTTCCTCTTTCCTTCACAGTTATCAAATTAAGGCCAGTAGTCCAACCAAATGATGTTCATCCGGCTCATTGCACATCAAAATACTCTAAAAATGTAGCATAGGCTTCAGCCCTTATTTGGTTTAGAAAAAAATACCATATTCTGTCAAATAGTTCAGACAGATTTACACAGAAAATTTACAAGAAAGCTTAAAGCCTTGCTGCAGTCTCTGTAAAGTTTTGAGCGGAGGATCATTTTGCAAGTCTCAGAGCTAGGATATCTTGCACTATTTTCAGAAGAGACCCTCAGTAATTTATTCAAAGCAGAATGAACTTCCTTTTGAAGTCTGTATCAAAACAGCATTTTTGATATTTCATCCTGCTCTCTCCTGCCATTCACTAAGCACCTCACAATCATCAAGTTCCATTTTCTCAATTTTGGTCAAAGCCGTACAGAGGAATAAAGTATTTTTAGTTATTTAAACTTTTCAGTTAACATTTTTTTACAATCACACACATTTCAGCTCATCTATAAATTTAGCCTTTATCCATTCACCTTAAGTTTGATGGAAACTTTCAGAAACTATGGTCAAGAATTAAGCCCCAAAATACAACAGGATTATTCTGGCACATAGGATGGTAAAAGGGATTATGTATGAACTGAAGCTGTATCTCAAATGGACATCAGCATGGTCAGTTGGGATTAGTCTTCAGTTTCTTTCTCTTCAAAAACAGATTTGTCCTAATATTTGCCGTTAGCAAACACTAGAGGGAGATAAGATCACACATGTACAATGTTTGTGCCTGAAATCTGGGTTGCATCATTCCGTTATCTTTTGGGCTTGTCAACATACACTTCCAATTTAAACGTTTTTCCCATTTAGAGTTTCACTTCATGATCTCAATTGTCCATAATTAACCAGTATTTCAGAACCTTGTTGAGCAAACTCAGTCTCTCAAATCCACTCAAGCATCAAAACTTCATTCAAGGAAAAATACTCTATGCAAGATTAGAACTAGAGCTTCTCCACATCTCAGATGTTTCTATACTTTTGGTATTCAGGTAGAAGACAATTCCTCTGCTTTGCATAATGAGAGGGTGCTTTATCTGAAGGACTGCTTTTATAGGCAGCAGAATTCCTTATTCTCAGGGACTTTCTCGTCAAGCCCTAGCCCACTATAGAAGTTTTGCACCTCATCTCTGGAAGAAGCAACTTAAGCAAATATGTGGCATTATTTCTGTTCACTGATGTGACAGCTGAGGGATTTTCTTTGCCCTTTTGATATCTATGAGATCTTTCTCAGTCCCTCGTTGCACCCAAAGTAAACAGATTTTCCTTTTAGCACTATTAGTATTGATATGATATATTTTAGAATTATTCTTTTGAAAAGAAACTTTGAACAGATGTTAGTATTTACAACTTCTATACCAGTGAAAATTACAGGCCTCTGTCAAACAATAGTTAATTTACCCTTTTGTTATTGGTTTTCACTGCAGTATTTCTCAAATTTTGTGCATACAAAATCCAGAATGTTATGTAGGACTTTTTAGAAAGAATGAACATTTTAAGCTTTTAGGAGTTGAACAGTATGTGAGGGAAAAAAAATAGCTTATATGTAAATGGATGATGATCTGATCATAAAGGCGAGGGAATTTTGAGCTTCCCATTTTATTCTGTTTATATTTTGATTACATCAAGCAATTCATGTTCCTGCAAGGTACTTACACTGGATCAAAATATCCTCTAGTCCAGGCTTCTTTATTTGATAGTTAAACAGCACAGTTACAGGATAAACAAAGTTCTCTAACAAATTCAGAAAAACATGAAATACTGCAAGAATAAGTTTGTGATTATGAGGTGAACATTACTATTTTAAATACAACTCTATTGAGTTTGAATTTGAACAGGCAGTACTGAATTTAAGCACTTGCACTAGGCTGGAGACAAAAGCAATCACTTTGTGAAACCCTGTGGCAAGGTGAGTGCCTTCTAGGATTAACATTCAATGCAAGAACAACATTAATGATACAAAACATAAGTTGTTGGTTTTCTACAGCAGTAACTAATAACAACAGAAAAATACCCTTCACTCATGTTAACAGAACCACCAGGAAATACTTGTAATTCATTTTAGTTCATTAAAACTGGGAGATCAAAATAGAATGTAAAAAATACCCTATATATTAAAATAAGTTCAGTAATAGAGGCAGTAGTTCCTGCTGGTACATAGAAGTCAGGGATAAGATTAAGTGTTTTGGAAGAAACAGTACTCAAAATCAAAATCCTTATTCAGATGAGAGAGAAACCAGCGATTGCTGTAGGTGAAATTCTGTTTAGTGAAAATTCCTTCCTCCAGTGCAAAAGGAACTTAAAATCTAAGCGACAGGGATTTTCCTACAAAATTACTGTTGAATGCAACTTTTGCTTTACCCCATAACTGGGGAAGTACAAACCAGTGCCTCAATCCCACAAAGCAAAGTTCATTATAAAGCTGCTCTATTGCTTACTGTTTGGAGCAACAAACATGATATTCACCTGCATGTGCTGAGGGGATTCGTGGAGAGCAGCTGCAGTTTCCTCTCTTGCTCCAGCAAAAGGACACTGGTTATTAGTGGCCCTCTCCCAGGTGACTGGAGCCCCAGCTACAGCAGGTCTCTGCGAGAGGGGTGAGGAGCCCTCACGCTGTGTATACGGACAAGAGGGGAGCTCTCAGATTAATGCCCTTTGCCAGGGTACTTTCAGATTCTGCTTCTAGTAGTATTGAAAATAAAATATATTAGAGCTTCATTGTACAAATAGAATTACAACACAGTTGAAGGAAAAAAAACTGTACAACTATACAACTCCCTCCTTACTAGTATTTGAAATGACCCATTGCACTACATAGCTTCTCTCAAAGAAGCAATATTGACTGCTGTTTCACTCATCCTGTTTCTTCCACATCCCCCTCACAGTTAATGTCAGTAATAACTTCAGATACGAAGTTACTAAAAAGCTGCTTTCAGGATAAATTTAGCAAGACTTCATGCTGCTGTTCTTCTCTATGGCTTGATAAAAATTTATCTAACCAAGCTGCAAAGGCGCAAGATATTTGCTTATATTTAAAAAGCACATTGACTTGAATGCTCAAGATGTACTGTTCTTTGTGCTAAACTCCAACACTCTCTTGAATGGGGTGTACGTCCTCACTGGCCTTGCACTTTCAGGAGATCTTCCGTTCTCAATACTTGTACTGTTAAGGAGACAAGAAAAAGCTTACAGAGAGTTTAGTGTTAGATCATCAGACAGCTGGCCTGGATGTGCCACTGCAATAAATTTTTGTTATTGATAGGCTAAAGAGTTTAATTTTAGCCTATTTGATATGTTCCTTTTTTTTTTTTTAATGCCACAAAGAATACTTGATAAAAGCTATGGACAATACTGACAAGTTTAGATGCAGGCATCAGCTGGAGCTCGTATTGGAATGGACAGCTAGGACTAAGGGTCCTGCGCTGATAAAGACAGCAATGTTACATTTGAGAACACAATTAATTGTAAAGTGCAATTGCATAAAAACTAAACCGCATACCTATTAAAGATAAATCTCAAAACCAGAAGAAAAAAAAGAGGTAAGTAGAGGCTGCGTTTATGCCAAAGATACCACTGAGTGAAAAAACTGTTTTCAAGGTTTCATAGCTTATGCCATTAAAATATGTTCTAGGCTGAGCACTGGCAAATATACTCAAAACTGACTGTATTTTAAAGTGAGAAGGGAAAATTTAGTTTGTATAGGAGTTTGCTGATTTCACATACTAATTCACACTGCTCAAACTAAATGATTCAATTTGCAGGACAGTTAAGATGAACTAGTTTACCTGTGAGTAGTAAGAGTAATGCATAATGATCGTCAAGAATTGGCCAAAGACATTCACTACCTTACTATTTTGGTTTCTGTTTTCCCCTTCCCTGTGACGACTTGTTGGAGGAAGAGAGGTGCAAGTTGACAGCCTTGCTACCAGGGCTCAGTGCAACCCCGCTGCAGTGCCCAGAACCCAGGAGGAGGAGGAGGAGGAGGAGGAGGAGGAGGAGGAGGAAAGGCACACATATATGCCTTAAGTTTTACAAAGCTGGGCTATGGAGCCAAGGGCCACCACAGAAAATCGACACCCCTCCAGATAAGGAAGCACTAACGTGCTTGCACTGCTTACTTGGCAATCCTCCACTTAGGAACAGGGTATTTCCAAAACCTGTTGCAGCCCTGAGCTGTACTGTAGTGACCAGGCAGCTCTGTTGGAGTTACTTGCCCTTTAAAACAGTCCAGGAAGCTTCTGCCAGAATACCAGGAATAAAACATGCATGAAGCCAGCACTAACCAGGCTTGGGGCAGCACTGGACGCTGCAGCAAAGCTCTACCAAGATTTCCCCTATTTCACAAAATCACATCTCTTGACTCCCAGCTTAATTTCTTGCTTAAATCATGTTACTGCCAAGAAGTACACCCAAGGGTTTGCATCTAAAAAACCCCACACAACTGTCTATTGTAGCTATCAGAAATTCAAGTCATTGGTAGGTCGGCTTCATTAAATATCCTACTCCACAAATCATTAAGTACATTACAGCTCGTAGATATAATCTTTAAAAATTACTAAAATTTTGCAAAACTCCACAATCTGCTCCAGCAGTTTACTAATATAATGGTTTATTACTGCAGCACCAATAAAGGACACTGTGAAGAAGCTTGCTATGAACAAGTAGAAAAACTGAATACCTGAATGGAAGATCACATCCTACACCAGTATCTCTGGTTTCTATATTAGTCTTTGGTTGGTTTTCCATTAAATAGTCCAATTTATCTTGTAATTCTTTATTCTGGAAAACAGTAATTTTCAACACAAGTTTGTTTTATTTAAATAATAATAATTAAAATAAGAAAATAAAACAGCAAACTGGCTTTTCTCCGTAAGAAATATTTTTATTAAGAAAATACTTTGGGGAAAAAAATAAATCAAACCAACAGTCTTTGTTCAGAATCCTCTGTTTTAAGTACTTATAATATTGTTATAAAATTATATATTAAGAAAACTAGCATGAGTACTGAGCCTTTGTATTACATACATTCCTGATGTGATTGATGTCATAAGTTTGATTTCCATACTGAAGAACAGTAAATACATGTAGTAAATATCCATCTGGATAACATTAGACAGCATCAAATCTACCTTTAATGGGTTTCATAAAATAATCAAAATAATATAAACTTAAAGGGTCATGGCTTACCTCGCATTCTAAGAAAGAGATTTTTTCTAAAAGCTGTATTATAAATAATTCCTTTTCTTTTACTTTCTTCCTTAGCATTTCAATCTGGGGAGAAAAACAAAACAAAGACATTTAATCTAATGGTGATGGGAAGAGGATGAAAAAGATGTAGATGCTGCAGGAAGAAACGAGGTTTAATTTCACTGTTCAGCCACTACTGAATACCTTTCAAATTGCCTTAATCCATGGGTTCTCTACCATCCCATATGATTACGATAGTATATATAAAGACCATACATGCCTACTAATATGACTTTTAAGAATCTGTATTTCTTTGGAAACAGAAACTCAAATGTTGTCATGTGACAAAGTGAACTAAGGAAAATGCCATCTCTCACTCAGAGGCCTTTGCTCTTGTCCCGAAAATAAATTGCACATTTGCTAGTTTCTTGAAGGTCCTATTTATTTAATTTTTCCCTGGTATACCAGATACTCATTGAAAAAAAGCACATTTTCATTTTATACGTCAGTGAGAGGGAAGAGGTTATTTACAAGTGAACATGAAAAAAAGTAAGGTTAGCTGCGTCAAAAATATTGTGGCTTAACACTGTCTAAGAAACCTCTTGACTAGCACAGACGTCTGTTGTTTTCAGGTGACCCCATTCAGAGGACAATAGCAACTGAGCATCTCGTGCAAACAGATTGCAGTTTCTCCTCACATCAAAGAAAACCATGTTATTCTCTCTCAACCCCTGCTGACTACAGCTACTAAAACAATGGCTCGTAAAAAGAGCAAAACGAAATAACAGCTAAACAGAAGATGCGAATGTTACTACTGCTCCTCGAGGAGATTCAGGTTAATATTCATAGACAGCTGTAGGCGTGCACAGCTTTACAAGCACAAAAGACAAGGTGCTCCCTAAATCCATAGTTACAGTCTACTTCAGATGCAGAACACAGTGTAAAATATCTCTGCAGAGGATGTTCAGAAGTGCACTGAAAGATCAGCCTGCGGGGGAAGAGGGATCGTCTGCGTGCAGGGAGGAGCGGGGAGAAGGTGGATTTGACGCTGCCTCCTGGGCTTGTGCAAGGCTTGTCCTACAGCAACAGCAGTGAAAGCTGGTAATGGTGGATGATCATTTTGCTCTCAGTGTCAAATGGTGTCTAGTCAGTAATTTTTCCAGCTGTATTTCAATCCACCTTCCTTGACATCTTCCAAGTCTTTTGACTTGAAATCGCTTGTTCAGAAGACAGGATTCTTTCCCCTGTTCAAGTCCCTGGGAATGTGCCTCTTTCCGCTGAGGTCCCAGAACGCCACCGGCTAAACCCCTTTCCCTGGCAGCCGCTCCGTACCGGCTCTTAAACTAGGCAGAGCCCAACCAACTTCTGCTTTACTAGACTGTGCATTATTTAAAGCAGTTATCTCTACAATTCATTAAAGTATATTAGAATAAATTAAGATACAAAAAGCTTCTGATCTTAAGCCTGAAAGCAGAAATAAAAGCAAACCAAGCCAGTAAATGGATGGCCCACACCACAAATGGAACGCCAGAGTCTGCCACGCGCCATCTTTAACGAAGCCTTTATTACTATATATATAAATAAAAAAGCGCACACCCTAAAGCTGTGTTAGATGAGGAAAGAATGATATTCAAACTGCACTGAGCACTAGAAAAATGTGTACCCCACACATTCCTTCACATTTTTGGGTAGTATGCCAACAAGGACATTAGATCTATGCCTAGAGCTTTTTGTCACAAGAAAACTATAAAAATACCCATGGGTAATAAAAGATAGGTATTTTCTATAAAACTTCACATAAATGAGGTAGCCTTATTCTGGCAGGTTATTGATTGGCTGTGGGCTTCACTGACACAATTTTAAGGAAAAAGTAGAAGTATTTGTTCAGTAAAACGTAGTTTAGTGGACTGTAACTTAAAACGATTAAATTTTATAGAACAGCCAAACTGAAATCAAGCAAAGCTCCAAATACATTCTTTTTTCCAGCAGTCTTTGCATTACATTGATGCACAAGAAAGACAGGCCATTTCCAAATGCTTGGTCAAATTTCCCATCTGCTCTTGCCAGTTACTTTTTAATTCTTTATTTTAAAAATATTTTTAATCAATCTTGTGAAAGCCTATTAACAAATCCCCTCAAAATCACCAATACAAAATTTTTCAGTGCATCTGGAAACAATGACCAATAGAAATGGTCACACCCTGCTACAAGAAAATGAGAATTCAGAGATACTCAAAAGTACAATAATCAAAACAACAGTATTACTATCATGCCCTGCTCCCCCCTCCAAATCTATTGCAAGGTATTAAGAAGATTGCAACCAATCCTTACAGGAGTACCAAAAAAGCTGCAGCAAAATAGATGTATAAATTAAACCAAAGAATGAACAGTTATAAAACCACCAACCCAACTTTAATTCACAGTCTTCATGATTTCAATTATCATGTATTATTTAACACTATAATCAGTTATTACTGGGAAAAGATAAAATGTAAATTCAATACAGAAAGTGTTTTCAGGTGAATAGTAACATAATACATAAAGTAGGCATAAGTGCACTCATCATCTGTCTTTCTCAAAATCAGGCATTTCCTTTCATTGCATGTTCTTTTTTCTTTCACCTTAAAAGTGCATACAAAAACTAGCCATGTAATCTAAAGCTGTCACCACTTCAGTTTTTGTATCATAGAAATACAAAGCTTGTAGCGTATGCAGAACCATGCAACATGTTTTGATCTCTGTCTTCAATCACAACTACGTTAATAGTATGGCTAGATTAAGTTCTGCTGCATCTTCGTTATGAGTAGGTTAAATCCTGTCAGTAAATTCCACCTGGGAAAAGATAAGGTGCTGTTCTAGGGCTTTCAGGTGGGTCTTCTCTGGTAATACTCTGTTCTCCTTCTGTGCATGCAAGGAAGCAATTTGAACACCAGTAACTGGGATGCTCGCAAAGAGCAGAAGACTGAAGCCAGGTACAGCTATGTGATCAGCACGTTTTGCCCTTACTGATATCCATTCCTGTTATTGAAGTTAACATACCTCATCAGCTGCCTGTTCTGCTTTTTAGATCAAACACAGATACTGCTGTTTTCAAATTAGGGATCGAATCAGGCACTAAATGCTTGGCCAAATTCTTTCATTTCATAAAAATTTAACAAAAGTTATATTCACCCTATGATACAAAGGCTTTAAAGAAACAGTGAACTAAACTGTGACAGGAACCATTATGTTTACCGTTATTATGTATAAATAGATTTAGTCTAAGTTACAATTAAACTCGTATCTATTTATTCTTCACATTGGATACAGACATCTGTATGGATGTTTCTGAATGACTTTAACTAGAATAGTCTGATGGCAAAAATGAATGTGGACACCTCAAAATCCAGTGAAGAAGCCAAATGGGAAGACTTTGACAAACAGCTTCCTCCCCTTTCCAAACACAAACCTCATCTCCAAAAAGACATTTTGCAATTTGACAAGAATGTTGCTGCTTTAAAATTTTTTTTGAGAATCATCTAAGGACTGACAGATTGAAACATAAACAACAGTACTCCCTGACACCTTTTCACATGTTTTCATAGCATCAGTCAGAACCCATTAAATGTTCTACTTTGTCCTTCTGGAGAATTATGACAGAATTTTAAAATAAACCTTCTCTTCCACAGCATGGAGAAGAGGCAAAAGTTGTACTATATCATCACATGCACAACAAAGTTACAGAAAGCTTTAAACCTACCCACAGGCCTGATGTGGATGACACGTCCCACCAGAGTTGTCTACTACATAAAAGTTAACTTACTGGATAAGGATTTGAATACACATCATCTTATGCCATTAGCTTAGGGAAGATCAGGTGTGATCAAACCTGATTTGATTACCTTTCAAGGGAACATGCCACTTACAGGAAAGCAGGCAAAACAGGAATAACTTTGGTGGATTATAAATCATTTATTATATGAAATAAAACGAAACCTTAATTCAGTACATTTGCCTAAGTTACACTGCATAAAGTAAAAGTGCAATGGCTTCCTTTGAGAAACGAATGTAACAAGGACACTGGCTTGTAACACTGGTATCGGGTAAAGCATTTCAAAAATAAAATGAATGCCTTCCTACTTTACACTGTTTCAAATTTTCCATAAAAATGTTAGTTATGGCAATCTACTCTAAAATGATAATGCTTGCAGCACCACACACACACGTATTGCACAAATCTAAGTCTGGAGAGGGTCTTTGTTCCAAGGAGTTGCATAAAGTGAAAGAACAACTAGGCAGTGATAGAGCAGTAGATTTTGACTTTTGATTGAACATAAAGTAAAGAAAAAGAGGAGAAGCAAGGCAAGTCAAATGCAATAATGAGTTGAGGGCCTGAGTGGTGGCCAGAGCAGTCTTGTGTCAGACAAAAAAGTGTGACCCAGAGAATCTCAAATTCCTTGGACTGACTCTTGGATCTGAGTCACTTCTTGACTGACTCCAGGCCAAAATTATCACCAAGATGTTCTGACATTTTTTTTGGGCAAAGCCCAAGGCCTATAATCCACCTCAGCCTTGCTGTGTCTGCAGACTTTAGCACTTCATTTCATTGCTGGCTCAGCAACCTGCTCCCAAATCTGGCTTTTGTGTGATTACCCTCTCAGATTTCTCCATCATTTTCTCTGAGCACTATTCGGGCATATCCTTTAAATTCTCCTCTGCCAATCTGCCCTACAAGGGCCCAGACAGACTTTCCCTAGCACTGGTCTCTTCTCTTGCCTTGTATTTTTGGAATCACGAGCCATTCCTTTTCCTCCAAGCTTCTACCAGCACTTTTACAATCTTCACACGCACATTAGGCAGCCAAACAAAACTGGCAACCTGCTCAGTAATACGATAGGCATTAATGGCCCACTCCTTTGAGGACAGCTGCCCTGACAACAGCACTCTGAATTTAGCAGTCCTGGGCCACATCATCACCCTGTTTTCAGACACGGCATTCCCTTGCCTCCCCCACCTTGCAATATTCTCCATCCTGCGCTGATTGTTCCTGCATTTCCCCCTTCTGTTGGAGGGCAGATGACTATTCCAGAAACTGGGTGGGAACAGCAGCAAGGCCCAGTTGTCACCCATTTGGTCTGTCAGTGACTGAAAGGCATCGCATGCTCTTGGACCACCCCAGGGCTGAGGAGCAGAGCACAGTCCCAACAGTGCCACACAGTCAGGAGTGACAACCGCCATAGCTCAGTCGCTCGGCACGTGCCCACTGCTCGGGAGCATCGCGCCTGCCAACGGGCTGGCGTGGCTAGGAGCTCTGAGGCCACCGCGCTTCATGCCGTGCCACCAGGCTGCCCAGTGCAGGAGAAGGCACCTGATTTTCCTCAGCCACGGGCCCAGCGATGAAATCCCCAGCAGACCATGCTGGGTGTGCAGCTGCCATTGCATACGTTTACTGCAGCGCTAATGATGCAATTCAGGACGTGAGGTCCCACATGCAGCAGGAATCATCCTGAATTTACTCACTGTCTCAGGCTTAATAAGGCCTCAGCACTTCTTTCCAAGCTCTCTCCTTCTTGTCACTGACCTACTGTTGACCACCACTATACTTTTGCCTCTGTTTTAAAGTTCAAGATCATCACTCGCAAACTCTTTCTACCTCCAGATTATCACCTTATCTTGTAGCATCTCCCAGATAATTCAATTCCTCTTGTCCATCGCCTTAGGGAAGATATGTTTCTTTCTCACTGCTGCACCTTATATGGTCTCCAATGTCTCCTGAAATACCAGACAAGATTGTCATGGTACTTGCATGGACTGTGTAAATACTTCTGGGAAGAGTTCAACTTCTGAATGCATCTTGCTCCATCAACGAACCAAACTTTATTCCAGTAAAGACTGAAAGCTGGATGCACAAGTCAAGAGCATTAAACCGACTTCCTGATAGACCATCTAAGAAGAATAGTCAAGAAGAGAATTGTGAGACCTAAAAGAAATGTAGAATCCTTCTCTAAAGAAATGCTGGAGAAGCGAGTAGTGAAATTAGAAGGGAAATCAAGACAAAGTAATTACAGCAGAAAGAAATATAGTCTTAAAAGAGAGTGAAAGTTGTGCCCAATTGTAGAGCTTTCATAAGGAAAGTGAAATAGCAAGCTTTATTTTATTCTGTCTACTCAGTCACAGTACTGGAGGCTTGAAATACACATTGATCCATTGAATTGGAACAGATCCAGCTGTTACATAAACTCAGTCAACATTTACCTCTTGAAATTATCATCCATTAATTTAAAATATTTATCAGAACATGACATAAAATATACTTAAGTATTATATATTATTCAAGTATTGTGTATTTTCCTTATTCATCTACCATTAATGGATCTGGCATCTGTAACACTGATACACAGACATGAACCAACTGGTCATAAATATGACTAAACACAGGACAAACACTTATTACATTATACAAAACAAGAAAGGCAAGACGTTACAACATCAGCCTGAACTCTCAGACATAGCTGCTGTACAGGGAAAGATTTTACTCCAGAGTCCACTGTTTCATTGGACCTTAAGTGATACTTATCAGAGCCTAGACAACAGTATTGAATTTTTTTTCAAGTATATAACAAAGTAGGTAGGAATGAGCATCTTTTCCTTTAAACTGCTTTAGTCACCCCTCAATACTTTTGTTCTAGCATTTTAAAATTCCTACTACATATAAAGAAAAAGTGACAACTTAGTAACTGACTTAAGTTATTGCACTTATATAAGAGAGCTTCCTAAGCTAGTGAGCTATATGAATACATTACATCAGTCTTTGATGTGTGTCTGTTGCTAAAGCAGGCCCATAGGGCCTAGATGTCCTAATGGGTTATAAATACCTGCACATTGGCTAACAGTTCAACCCACCTTATTAAGAGCTACCTTAGTAATGTGCAAGTCTTCTAATTAATGACTTGACCAGGAAATCCCCAGCTGAGAAAGCTGATGCTGTGCATGTAGAAACACTCTCCCCAAACACCAGCAGTGATTCTATTTTTGCCAATAGATAAGCAATGCATTGCATTGCTCAAGTCCACCGAGGCAGTCCAAACACATCGGATTTTGGGGGGAGTGGGAGTGGTATTTATGTGCTGCTGTTTATCTTTGGCATCTGTCACTGATAATTCCATCTTCTCATCTTCTGTTTCTGTGTGGCTTCTTTTACTTGAACTAAAATTGAAACTGTACCTCTATATTAAGACTGGGATATTTTGCAATGCATCTGGAGTTGGAATATCTTGACAGACAAATTTTCAGCTGGTTAAGTCTTTGCTGGGGAAATTTCTTCTTTATTCCACATTCGTGCAGTACAATGGATCTTCTGTATTTGTGATACCATTTGCTTGCTAGCAGGCAATATATAAACTTTCATGCAAGCGTCTTCCACAACAGAACAGGATACAGCTTCTCTCTGGTGTTTGGTCACCATTTATTATCCAAGGAATCTGAGACTAAAGGTGGAGAACAGCTCATGGGCCATGACCTAGAGACAGTTCAATTCAGTAGTTAGGGGAATTTCATGTGAAATCTGAGTTCTGTAAATAATCTCTTGCCATGGAATCAAATATGCTTTTCTCCTTTCAGTCACTTTCAGAACAGCTCCTTACATCTGTATCTACTCACTAGCCTTGCTTACAAATGTAGATGTTTGTTTTCTTCCCTCTCCTGCTTCTTAGCAATGAAACACTTACATATAAGCTTTTTGCGCCATGAAAATGCGATCCATTTCTATTGCACAAACTTCAAAACTAAAGCTCTCTTAAATCTCTCCAGCTTTGGAATGAAGATCAAGTCAGGAAATATTTCTGTTGTTGCTGATTTAAATTTTGTATTTCTTTTGAAGTTTTAGTGAAGACACTAAACAGTCTCCCATCTCCTACACCGGCACAGACAGATAAACAGATTGACGATATAGAATATAAAAGAGCGAGCTTTTACTCATCCATCTGAACAACAGCAATTTCAGTCCCTAAGGAAACAACATGGTAGTAGCTTCCCACATCCTCCCACAGGGCCTCTACAGGCATCTGCCTGCCCAGTTGAGTCCCTGCTCTTGAGCCCCCTTGGTGGAAGACTTGAAGCTTGGGTCTTTCCGCCTTTCACACTGGGAGTCCTGCTGCGAGCTCTGCCTCTGACCAAACAGGCTTTTTCCTGAGCTGCCTCAGAAAGCCTGTCGCTGCCCAGCTGTACTTTAAGATGGCTAGAAAAGAGAGCAAAAAGAAGACTAAAGGGAGAAACTAACCGAGTCTACCATTATTAATTTCATAGATTTCACCACTGAGTGTGAGTGATCTACTCTGTCTCTTCTCACTCTTTTTGAAAGCCAGAAGTGTACAAAGAGTATGAGAACAGAGTTTGGGTTTCTGCACATCTGCCAGTGCAGGTCCTTCACTTCCAACCATCAGCACTCCATGTGAAATGTCCTGCACCAAGCTGGGAACAAACAGGTTCATTTAACAAACAAGTTCAACACTGCGAAAAACCTGTTCATCTTAAATCATCTGTAATGAGAGCATCGGGCTGTAAGACTGTGCAGGAGAACCTTCTGGTCAGCTGCTCTTCTAACCAGCTGCAGCCTCAGTTCCCACAGTGGAGAATCCCTATGTGGCCCCAAAATTGCTGTGACTGGGATGAAGGCTTTAATACTCTTTTCCTCCATGGCCTCCTACATTTGGTGCTCTCTGCCAGCTTCCCCTTTCATGCCCACCTACGTTAGGGCTGACTGCAGCCTTCTAACTCATTTTTAAATGCCATCAAAGCCAGCAATAGAGGTGTTAGAGCTACCCAATGCACCACAAGACTCCACTAAAAAGCATCTTTTTCACTTCCTTCTGACTGCTTCTGACCCTTCAGGATGCCTCACATCCTTCACTTGCTAAGGGTCTGTCATCTTTCCCTAAAAATGGCCTGAAAAGGAATCTATTTTGTGAATTTTCAGCCACAAAACTCTTCTCTGTACTTCTTCAGCTTTGAGAGTTCTCCATATGAGTTTGAAGTAGCATATCTTGTTTGTTCAGCAGCCCTTTCAAATGGGGTTCATTGCTGCTGCTGTGCTTTGTTTAAATTGGAGATGCTAACAGCACAAACCTGTTGCTGTTTACACTGAAAGAATAAACTCCCATTTACACTTCAAATCTGTATCTGAATATACTAAGATGAATACTTTTACTAAATAAAGTTCATTCTGTAGTCAAGTAAGCAGATGCTGTCCCATCGTGCTTACCTGGTTCGTATAGTATGTTTTGGGTCAGCTTCTGACAAAAGCACTGCTGATAATTTTGACTTTTTACATTCTTTCCACTACTGTTGTGGGTTTTCCAGGTTAGCCTGTTCTCAGTCTATTCTCATGCCACAGGGAAGGTAAGCAAAGCAGGCTTCCTAGATGCTTTGGTCATTCTTTCTCAATTACATTATTTAAATACAAGTTATTGATCATTGTAGTACCTTCAGAAACCTTAAGATCAAACATAACTTTATAGATACCAGCTATTGTTGCACTAATGAGTAACACAGCATTTCTGTGACTCTTCTAGATATTCCTAGCTATTATACTGTGTATTAGGTTAAATTTAATGCAGAGAGATGTGAGTTCAAATACACTTTGATGAACATGTTTTCTGGGATTTAAATAGTAGCACAATTCCAAAATCTTCTCTATTTACTATATAAAGTATATTTTAGTGCTACTGCTCACTAGTTTTTAATTTTCCTCCAAAACAGTGTCTTCAGAGCACATTCCCTTTCAACATCCTAGCTTTTAAGAAGTATTTTTGGTCTGATCTCTCAGCATCTGTGGCATAGTAAGTGATGCTGAAAGTCAGCCTAAGAATTCTGTTCTAACATTTACTTGCAGAGGCAAAAAAGCATGACAAATACCATGCATGGGTAGCTCAGGTATTTAAAGGGATGCACATCTGCAGTGCTCTTTATCTTCTGCATGCTGGACAGCTGCTCCATTTTGTACCCAGACAGAGCTGCTATTTGTAGGCTTTTAATTAAAAGAGTTCAGTTTAAAATAGAGCACGCGAGCAACACTGTAGAGATTTTGTGAAACAGAGTACTACAAACACCATGGATAGCACAAGATTAAAAATCCCAAAGTGCCAATTTGCTTGGCACTGTCTAACCTGATCAAACCTCTTCTACAGGAGTCATTAGGTAGCTCACTAACCAAGACATAGATATTGTTACTGGTGTACATGTAGCTCTTAAGGAAACCGCTTAAAAAGAAAAACTAAAATATACATGGACTAAAAGAGAAAAATATAGTCCCTACAGCTACATGGCAATAAAAGAATTCTACAGAGATTGAACCGATACTGAAAATCAGGTAGTCAGACATCAGCTAAAAGCAAACATACTTGAAAGTTAAGAGAGTTAGTCATCTCACATTCTACTCTTTAAAATACGATAACCAAATGTATGAAAAGGCTTGCTGTGCAGATGAAGGCACTAACAGAGATATTATTACAAGGAATGATCAAGCTAAACACACTCATTATAACTGATATTTATGAAATAAAAGTCACTGGCCCAATCTTTATGCGTGCTTTTGCCAACATACTCCATGGAATTGAAAGCATTTGTTATACCAACTCTGCCCACTAGAGGTCAAGTTATACTGAGCAGTTTACTATGCATTTGGCAATAAAGAAGAAAGCTTAGGCCATCATCCTCATATTATCAGAATCATCTGGTTGCCACAGATAGCACGAAGTGACAAGTCCTCTAGTACTTTTGGTTTGAAAAAAGAGAAGCCCATAAAGTGATAGTTGGCTTACGCAGACATGAAACAGCCTCTGGATAAATTGTTTGTTCCAGTGAGCCATTACTTAAAGAGACATGATTATTAGATTGGAGATGGATTCCTTAGTAGAATATTGTTGTATAAAGATTTTCAGTCCAGTTTTAGACTACCTGCCATGTTGCTTGAAAATTGGGAAAATTGCAAGCTGGACTAGAAACAAAACCGTAAATCTTTATATCAGTCTTCTGTACTGAGGATATGACAGAAGAACTTTAACACAAAATGATAGATGCTTTTAAGTTACTTTTGCATCCCACTTTTTTTCCTGCTGTTTTTGCATCCTTCTGCGTGCAAGACAGGATCGCTCAGTATCACATATCCGATTATACAGCAGGACTACCTCAGAATCTTACAGCCAACTTATAAAACAGGATAGATATAGGTAAAAAATTATTATACCACCTCGACAAAAAAAGGAAAAACTTCATGTCTAATCAGAAACCCTATGATAGCAAATCATTAAACATGAACATATGAATTGAGAAAGAATGCCTTAGATTATAATCAGTTCCAAATATTTGGTATTGTGGATGTTGGATATCCAAACACAAATGAAATTCAATCCTCCCCCCACTCAAGGTATGTCACTAATGCCTACCATCTCTGCAGTCTCAGTATAATAGTGATGCCCATCTGCTTTGTGAAGCTCTAATTTAAACTTAATCTACCTATTTCCCATATCACACTGTTTCTCTGGAAACAGAGAAAAGTTTGCAATCACAGCCTTCTCCTGGCTGCTGGAACAGTTCCTGGGCATACAGGTGGGCAGCAAGTTTAAGTGGCTTTCTAGAAGAAAACTGCTTAAAACTTTTTGGAAAATTAGATCAGGGAAGCACAAGAGTGATGAAAAAGTGCTTTTGTGCCTCTATTTCTGTGAAGAACCACATTAAAAAAAATTAAAAAAAGCAGCTAATGCCTGAAACAGAAGTGCTTTTGTACAGGAAGGAAACAAATCTATTTTACTTACTACTTCCACCCCTAATGACTAGTCTGCATTGTTTCTTCAGTTACCCTCTGAATGCTTCAAATTAAGTTGTATTTCCTGAACTACCATAAAGAGCTCCAGAATTAGAGTTAGCCTAAAGATCACAGTATATAACCTAAAACAGTGGTTATATAAACTGGATTAAATTGCTTTCACCTAATCTTTCTGCTTCACTAGGTCCAGATGCTTAACTCATGCTTAACTCTTCTATTGCCTCTTGTAACTATGGTGGTATAGGGAAGTCTTACACAGCACACAGCTCTCTTTGGGTTTTGTACTGAAAAAATTAGCATCCCCCAAGGACTCGAAATACATTGTTTTACAAAATCTCACCTCCTCAACCATGTGCTTGACTTTCTTCTGTTGGCAGTGGACCATATCATCCAAATGTTTGATTCGCTCCCTTAGGCTAGCTGCTACCTCCTCCAGATGCTGTGACCTAGCAGAAAATGGAAAAATTAAGCACATTAAGTGGGGAGCTATGCAGTCTAAGCAAAACAAGAACCCCCACTATCTCACCATGAATCAGGAAGACTAGGTCAAGAGGTACCTCACTAGCAAGTCAAATTCCACTAACAGATGTCACTTTTATTTGTCTAAAGTACATTTTAATGGCAGTCTTTCAGTCAAAGTGTCTGTCCCCACCCAAGTTAGCTCACCTTTGTCTTACATACTGGCTTGCTTACTCACAGCTCGAAGTGCTGACAATTAAATAAGGCGAGAAGCTCATCTCCTTGAGATGTCTCTTTTCCTTGAAGTGAAAGGCATTTAGACAAGTAGATCTCTATCACTAGAAAGGCACACTGATTCTGACCTATTACTGCCTGCAAACTTTGGGGGAATACATACTAAATAATCAGGAAGCACATCTGCTGGTATCCTTCTAAGTGCCTTCCGACTACAGAGCAGCCTTGGGTCAACGATTTGGCATAGCTGCCAACAGCAGCAGAACACTAACTGGAAGAGTATTAACTCATCAACAGTCAGCAGTAATTGCTGTGGTTGTTTTAAGTTTACATGTGTGAATCTGTAGATAGACTCTGGATTTCTTCAAATCCACTCTACACAGAAGTTGAACACCCACAGGACTCCTGCCACAAGCTGATTTGGCAGCCTGACAGAAAAGTAGTTTTAGAACGTGCAAAGGAACAGAAGGCAAGGTTTTTAATAAGTTTTTGGCATGTTGGCCATGGGAGCCTCCATTTTTATCTGAATGTACAATTCCTGAAATTATTAAAAGAAAGCAGTCTCTTGCCTGCAAAATAAATTCCTCTACTCCTAGGTTCAAGTCTAAAGAGAATTTGAGAAGTGGAGGAGGGGAATCAAAAACAAAAAAGCTTTCTCATCTTGCACTGTGAACAGCAGATGAAAGTGCTGAAGCTGCAAACAGAACAACCATTTTAAGGCAAAGCAGCAGATGACACACTGTATGACACAATTCTAATGAATGACTGAATTGTAGGCTGTTCCCCCCCACACACAAGAAAGAGTCCCTATTAAGAGTAAGGTACTCTACAGAACTGTAACTGCAGCACTTTGATAAAGACTCAGAATCAAGACATTGCTGTAGGTTTTTCAATCCTGCATGATATGGCAAAAAACACAATTTGTATTTTGATTACAACTGTAACATATATTTGGTCTCTCAAACATGCAGAATTTTAAACTCTGGTAGCAACAGAGCAACAGACCAGAGGCTCATTCTCACCGGGGGATCAGAGGGACAGTCAGGGGCTGGGGGCAGACAGGTGACCAAGGAATAGACTTCAGCATCTAAACCCCGACTGCTTTCTTGCATTGTACAGATCGCAACTGCTTGCTTGTTTGCTTGCCCTGCACAGGTTCCTGCCTGAGCATTGCATCTGCCTTTTTTACTGCAGCATACTCTCCATGCTGAGTGGGTAGGGCAGGCTTCACTGAAGGGAGAAGAGTACCTGTTACCCAAAGGTGAAGGAAGAAGGCAATTATCTTCGATCTCCATGTTCTGTGTTAATGGAACATCTGTATACTTGAGGTTGTTATTTTAACTGGCTGATGTGAAAAGCTGTTATTACCCTGAAACCAGCTAAACTGGTCACAGACCCATACAATTAGGCCTGGAGATGCTCTGGGCAGGGACTTCCTTTTATGTATATACTTCCTACAGAACAGCGGGATGCCAAAATCTTAAAACTGAGTTTCTGGGTGCCACAGAAATATAAGTAGTAATCAAGTATGATTATTCAGTCTCTGCTTATAATTCATCTTTACTCACACAATTAGTGTCATATAAATAAGCCTTTGAGAGCACTGGATGCAATTCCAATTCCAATGCCGGTTACACTACTTCAGTGCTGGATAGGTTTCTCTTGAAACTTTGCCTCTGCCTCAGCTTCAAACTTGTCTTTGCCTGGCCATGGTGGTCTGCCAGTCTCAAAAAATTAGCAATGGATGCATGTGCCATCGGTGGGTACCACAGTGTGCCCAGGCACCACCATGCCACTAGATCCTCCTAAGCCTCATGCTTTCCACAACAACCATTTACAGTAGTCTAATTGCCAAGAGCATCGCCCTCACCTGCCCCAAATAACTTCACAGTATTTCTGCACTGTGATACCACATGCCAGAGTCTTCCACACCTTCATTTTATTCATTCAGCTGGACAATCCCTACTAAATTACAATTTTAAAGTTAGTAAAATGTGTCTTCAAAAACAAAGAGAATCCTAAAGTTTCCTAGCTATGCTGGAAGTTCCAGAATTAAGACAGATCTCACCTCTCACTGTCCGAGTTAGTTTCAGATTTTGCTCCTGATATTTGTATTTCATTTAGTTCCAGTTGTTTTTGCAGCTGGTGACGCTCCTAAACAACAAGAAATGTTATCCTTCAGTTCTCCACATGTTAAAATGTAAAGGCTTAACTAAGCACATTTCACTGCAATTCAAAAGATCGTTTGTGAATTTAAAATAGAAACTAAAACAAAATTTACAGCTGTCACACAGGATCCCTGCATTTCCTATAGCCCAGGAGAACCGAATACAAATAATAAAATCAAATTCCCAAATAAGCATGAAAATAAGATCAGTGTTTTCAATTTCCCATTTGAAGACATACAGTTGCTCTTGAAACTGAAATTTTTGAATAAAGACCTGAGTCATCACCATCCTTAATTACATGAGTGTCAAATTGCCATGTTATCCCTCCAAAAAGATCTCTCAATCCAAGGCAGAGATGAAATGTACTGCTCTATTTTCTTCCCCAAAATGTCCCTATTTATTTTTAGGTATCCACCAGCATTTTGCTTGTGAAGATCTATGACCACTTGGAGACTGACTCAACACAAATTAACACGAGTCTGCTATTCACTTTAATTGGACTTTAATGGAGGCATTCAATTTTACTCTGCAAGTATCAGCTGGATAACAGCAAATTAAACAACCAACATGAATAAGCTCATCTATACTTTAAGAACTATACTGCAATCCTTTACTCACTGCATAATACTTACAAGTTGTGGGCTGAAGCCCAGATGAAGTCTACTAAAGGGGCCACTAAAGGGGCACATTAAGCTAAATCGATTCCTCAGTGTTATCACTAATTCAACTAATAGACTTGCATGAATTGGACAAAAGAGGCTCAAATAAACGTACATGGGACTAACCAGTCAATCCAACAAGACTGGCTTATAAACATCTATTTCTCAATAATATCAAATATTTACTGTATTAAACTAAAGTTGGTTAAAAATACTTAACATGGAAGAACAGAGTACTGTATTCTCTCCGCTTATTAGAATTTTCCAGTATGTTCTTCACTTCTGTATTTTAGATAGCAAGGCCCAGATCTTTAAAGATAATGAGATGCCTGCTATTGAATGAAATGACAGACACCAAAGTACATCTAAGAGCACCAGAGTCTTTTAGAAGGACCATTCTTATCCCTTTTAGAGTGAGACTATTCAGTCTAAGGACTAAACAATAACATTCATTCTCAATTAGGTGAATGACCCCAGAAAATGAAGAGGAAATTCCACTGTAACTGTTAGATACAGGGGAGGTAAACCCGTTCCAGATATCTGAGAACGTCCAACAAATGAGGTTCAGATAATAAAGTATACTACGTGGAAAGAGGTATTGTGATACTCTGTGGCTTAACAATACTTTAAAATAATCATCATCTGAAAAACAGTGTGAGTTTTGCCCTGGAGCAAAGTCCATAGAAGAGAAGAAAGGCAGGGCAGGAAATAAAAAGAAGCGACTGCTACAACTAGTTTTACAGTAGTGCTGCCAACGTCACAAGGAGAGTGTCTCAAAGCATTTCGACTTTCAGAGGTTTAAAAGTCAATTGTAAAAAACTGCTCTCAACTACAGTTTGGTAAAGAATATTTAGCCAGGGAGAGAAATAATTGAAAGTGTTTTAATGCTGGCAGGAAAGGAAGAACCTAGAGCTTGGATTAAGAGGCAGTAAAAACTGACTGTTTTTCTCCCCTTCCCAAAATACTGTAATTGAAACCAGTAAGATATCTGCATAAACGATTAAAAGCCCTCTACAAGCCACAAAAATCTGAAGTCAAAATTTCAAAACCTTTCAGTCTGAAGCCTTCGGTTTAGCATTTTGTCCAAATGTGGAGAAACTTGGAGATGCAATTCCAATTATTTAGCTATAGATAGCTAAATAATAAGGTAGACTCCTAATTAAATTACATTTTAGTGGACCTACCAACAGCATTTCTAAGAGACTTTGGGTCATTTATGGGCACTAGTTCATTTGGCTCAGGAGACCTTGTAGACTCGAGGAGGACAGAATGGCCTTTTAAAACTCATTCTTTAAAATGATGGTTTACTAAATAAACCCTCACACCTTAAGCAGCCCTGACTGTAAACACCAGAAGACAGACAGAAGAACCACTTACAAGTGTCTCCTTGGTAGTCCAGGTGCATACTTATATGAATACAGTAACTAAGTGAGATATAAACAGCAATAGCATGTCATGGAGCAGGGTACTGAGTAGCAGGCAACACATACACACACAAAAAATCAAACTCCTTCCTGTACTTCTCCATTTCCTTCAAAGCAAGTGAACAACTAACTCTCATACCTCTTCCATGCGTTCAATCAGCCGATCCAGCTCACCAATTCTCTGGTCTTTCTCCTGTATGCTTGTTTCTGTAATCTGCACCTTCCTATTTGCCTCTTCAATAGCCTTCAGAAGTCGATTTGTTTCCTCCTTCAAAGAAAGACATTTACAGCCATATTAACATACAGCATATAACTGTGGAATAAAAATTTTTAGGCCACAGAGTCAGGCTAATAGTTCTGAAGCAGAATTCATAAAACTTTTCACTACACCTGCCCTAGAAGTCTGGAAGATTTGTGACCCTAAAAGTGAATACTATAGAATATTCTATAGAGTATAAAAGATTTGGGGCACTTTGAAGTGCCCATAGGTACTTGTAAAACATGATTATGAAAGTCTGAGAAAAGTGCTTACACATTTCTTGGATGTTTGTTCTCCCTTCTGAGGATACATGCTAAGTTACAGCAGGAAAAAACATGCTACTCCAGAAAATAGTATTTTAAACAGCAAAGTTTGCTAGGTTCAGCTCTGTACTTTTCTCACATGTAAAACAATATGAATGAAAAGAGGCAAGAGAATCTACCTTCAGTTTCAGTAGTTATCTATCTTTGTCTATCAGGTAGAAAAACACAAACTGCGAATAGAAAGGTTTTACATGTGGTGGAGGGAAGTGGGAGACAGGAAGAGTTCTTGCCCCAGTAGCATCCAGGTAAGTTGACTTTTTCCATCCTTAAACTATCACTAAAACCAGACATTATATTTTACACTTCCAGAGAATCAGAAGTAAAAAACAACTAACTTAATTTCAAGTTTTGAAATTTACATCGTCATTACTACGATTGTGTTTGAGCACATTCTTTTGTCAGCCTTAGACCTCCAATAGCTTGCAAAGCTTGGTAATGGTGGCATGACAAATCACAGAGACTGCAGTGAAGAAATGTATGTCAGCTCTGGAGTATTAGGTGATTGAGAAGCGATGCCCAAGCTGAGTGCCACTCTTGCAGATGGGCTGTACATACTAGGAGGATTTCTTTCTCAGCTTTATGTTTCTGCTCCTCTTCTCGCATTTTTTCCTCATACTGACTATACAGTTTTCTTGTCATTTCTCTCATGACTTCAGCATTGGCTTCTTGCGATGATTCCACCTATGAGAGGGGGCAGAGAGAAATGCACAGTTGATCCACAAGTCACTAGAGCACTGCTGGCAGCAAGAGAAAGGAGCTCACATAATGCGGGGACGGCACCTTGAGCTTCAGTCCCACCTTGTTGTAAAGCTCATGCTGCTGCAGCAGTTTTCATTGGCATCCAGACCATTTAAAATATTCCTCCAGTCTAGAAGTCATTCAGATTTGTACAATGCACAGTTACATCAAGTTTCAGGTTGCCTGAATTTAACTGGCCGTTGCTTAGCCAAGACCAGGCCACTCCTCTGCAGTCAGCCCTTCCGTAACAGCCTCCCAGTTACTCAGTTTGCTCCCCATTGAAAAATAAAGTCTTCCCTCATATTACAAAAGTGTAGGTTAGAAATGGTCTAGACTCAACTCCTGTTTCTAAATGGCCGTGAACTCTCAAAGTGATGCTTACTTTACGCTGAGCCTAAGTATGGGTTGCTAACTGTAAGCTGCACCCTCCCTCCTCTCTCTTGCTTTTTCCTGCAGTGTTATTTGTGCAGGCACAGAACTAGGGTGACCATAAAGCAAACTAGATCAGGGAACAGATCTGGCTGAAAAATAATATACCCACAGGTGGGGGAGGGTTAATTTTTAACCACAGGACCAGAAACACTGCTACTGGCACAGGGAAGAGGGCAGGAATAGTTGTTCAGAGACAGGATTTCCCTTTATACTGGTTTAAAATGCTTGCTTGAACCACACCCTCAGTGATTAAACACTAGATAGGACGTTCACAGCTTAAGCCCATCTGCACTGTAAACTTCAATAAAAGCAAAATAAAATACCTTAGCCATAACATAGTTCTCATACTTGAAATGCTGTAAATCAGACAAGGCTATAGGGACGTGCTACAGCGGTGTCGGGGGGGGGGGGGGGGGAAGAACACACTTATCTGGGAGAAGATTACAGTGTTCCCTGCTGGAACCTGTATCGATCACAGCCATGAAATATCTGGCTTTGATGATCAAGTTTTTTTCATTTCAAGGACTGAAAGATTTATTGAACCCTTGCATCTGTCTTGCCCAGTGGGAACCAGATGTTTTACTGCCCTGTAGAATAAAAACAGGGTATGCCATCCTTGGAAAAGAGACCGAACTCTGAAAGACTCCACCTGTACAGCAATCGCCTCCTCCAGCATCTCACCTAGACCTACACCGGTGCAGAGGCAACAGTTTGCACTTTGTGAGAGGGGCTGGAGTTAAATTAAGTTTCAGTACCACATGAAACCTCCAGTGTTACAGGAAGCCTGAAAGAACCACATCATTCAGAAAAGGTCAACAATTCAGCCGTAGAGCCCTTAAGATACACTGAACTTGAACATGATCCCTGACATTGTGTCTCCATCACTCCTTTGCTTATAGTTTGAGCAATGAGAACAGTGAAAACAAGCATAAAATGGAAGATGCAGCAGGGCAGCTGCTATAATATTCTTAAACCTCTCCAACCTCAGCTACTCGGTGCTTCTATGAATAAATCAAACCTAGTAAATAAGAACCATGGGTGTGGTTCTCCTACCCAGGAAATAATCAGGGCGTATGGTAGTTACTGCTTTTCCACTACTAACCCCCTATGCTCTACACCGTCGTCTTACATTCTCCCCTAGAATTAAATCCCAGGTGTGATGGGACATAAAATTTCACTTTTAACTTTCAAAGACAACAGCAAGGTATTTTATCCACTAACTCTGTAATAACACTGCAACTTTGAGGGCCAAATTTAAACACCTTCCTCATTAAGGTAGGGCTCATACCCACATTCTGCTGACCTCAGCGTGCTCAAAGATAAGCATATCCTTAAGCACTCAGCTGAGTTGGGACTTATCTGCTCTTGTCTGCCCTTAGAAGCATGCATACCTTTCCCTGACTTGTTGGTGCATGTCCTTAAGATTACAGTAAAGTCCAAATTTCTGTTTTGAAGTCTAAATAGGATCAGATCAGCTTTCTTCTTTTAATTGGCTTTTCCCTCTTTTTGTTTCCTGCTCACAGTATCAGGCACAAAATATAGCTACTTTTACAAACTTTAAGGCTTCACTATGAAAGGAAATTAGAATATGTACTGTAAGTTGGAATACGCTTCTGTTAGTGTTTTCTCTTTCAGCCATTAATCATTAAGCATGAATATGTCACTAGAGAACTAAAAAGAAACATCTGTTCCAACAAAATTAGACATGAGTAAACTAGCAGTTACAGTGATGAATTCTCATAAACTACTATATCCAAATTATTCTATTTTGAGCAATTTCAAGGGACAAGGGTTTCCAGAAAAGTTTTTTTTTTTTTTTTTTTTTTTTTTAATGAGACTAAAGGAATATATTTGTCAGGAAGGAAGAGAAAAACTGTTAAAACTTTCTGGCATACAAGACCTTCCAGTTTGTGTTTTATTCCCTTGCATTTCTCTGGAAGAAATAGCTTAATTCTCTATCCAAGACGTTTGCTGTTACAGTACATCTCTGCTGACTGTATGTTCATAAAACTGAACAAGTTACCTACTAAAAATTGGACAATACCAAATAAATAAACTCAACACCAAGACATTTTTAAAGCACTGCTTAGAGTTATAAAGTTTCTTTACTTACAGTAATGGACCCTAAAAAACAATTAATAGTTTGGATTTTCACCCGCCAGCCTGCCTGGTTAGTAATGCCATGTTATGGAAAAACTAATTGCTGTCATCTGTGATTCTTTACTATTAATATAGTATCTATTCACAGCAGTATGCCAGCTCTAGGGAAAGTCCAAGGCATGATGGATGAAGAATCCTTTACAAATAAGGCCAAGGAATATACTCATAATGTCTTTATTGTGCAATATTACTAGGGGAGTATATAGGCTGTACCTTTAATTTCAGTAACTGATTTTCAATTTGCGCTGTTTCCAGTTGCTTTTGTTTCTCTCTCAGTTTTTCCATAGATTGCTCATGTGTGTGTTTTAAATTCCTTATTTGTTCCCTTATATCAGTGTTCTCCAAAGTAACATCCACTAGGGTTTTCTAGAAGAAAGAGGCAAGCCACATATTAAAATAACAAAAAATGGGGGAACTAACATAGTCAAAAGATTATGGCACAGGCAGAACATTTAAAAGTTTCCTGATTTGTCAGTGCTGTGGAACAGCTTTGCAAACTTTAGCATTTTAAATTCTGGGTTTTGTTGTATTTGGTTTGCTAAAAAGTATTTCCACAAGGAATATGCTCACTGAAGTAAAGCCCTGGAACACTATAAACAAAGAAAGGAATATGGATTAATTTCAGTATAAATGTTACTCCCAACAGTCTTCCTTTATTCTCTCCAAGAACCACACCATACACACTGAGAAAAACTGTGACGAGAGGACAGAAGCATTAGGTTGTTCACCTCAGCTACATGAGAACTGGGAAGTCTTTCAAATGGGAAGTGTGTTCCCCCCTTCTGCCTCCACCAAACATTCCACAGCTATGAAAAGCCTCACTAGCGGTTAGCATCCAAACATGGCACTTCCATTTCTATTAACAGGTAAAGGTACAAATAAGTCAGGAGATGTGCTGTTTTCTGCAATATAGGATAAATCACACTTTCACCTTAGATATTTCACAAAGACAAGGCTAGAGGCATTAGTCTGCTGCAGGTTAGTATCTCTTTATTTTATACTATTTTTATAGGCTTTTAAAAAACACAGTTGTTGGATTTTTCTTTCTTATTTTCATAAGTTAGGTGCCTCAGATATACAAGGTAGTGTTTCATGGGCTTATTTAGTGTTAGAGTCTCTATTTGTCATCCATGTTTTATGCATACGCTCAAATCCATGTCAGAAAAGGCAACTGTCAGCTGTGAAACAGCTATTAGAAATGTACCTGCAAGTCTATTGATGCTGATGTCAAGGAGCTGTTCATTTCACTGAAACTATCTAAGGCTGCAGCCTGCACTCGCACATGATTCTCTAAGGATTCCTGATGAGCATTTGTCACCTGAGCAGAAAAAAAATAAATAAAAGTAAAATCATGTTCGAGTTTATGTATTCTTTCAAAAAGAGCTACAAAAGAGAAGCAGCCCGTGGTTAATTTTCATAAAGATGCTTAAAATATACAAGCCCCAAACCATATCCCTGTATCTCAAAAAACAAACAAACATGTAATCCAAATAGGCAAACAGAAACATGGCGCCCGTATGCGTGTTTATTGCTAGCCTGTAATCCCTCTAATAGCTGCCCTTTTTGGCGGAGCTAGAGGACACTTCGCTGATGCCACTCCAGAAAGCTACTACACACAGAGCGGCCCAACTGCGGAAAGTCACAGGGTGGAAGCCGGGCGAATGCAAGAAACGAGGCAACCTAGAAAGGTTTGGGTAAACTGCAGCATGGCCTCAGTTATGAAAGAAATGACTAATGAGGTGTGTAAAGAAGCAAACCTCAGGAAGGCTCAAGGATGAAACAACATGAAGCAGGTAGGAGAGCCCACAGCTTTGTTGTGTGACAATTTGTTATCTTCGGTTATGTACACAACGCGCACACACTTAAAAACCGGGGGAAAAAAGCACAACAAAGTGACATAATTTACGAAGAGACAGAGACCCGAACAGTATAAATGGTTATGAACCATTCAACAACATATAGAGAAAAATGTTACTAATGAAGGCTAGCCTGACTCTCATTCTCAGACCAATCAGATTTGTTTCTCGATAAAAACGTACAAAGACTAGGGACGAATCTTGAGAACAATCGGTGTTTAGTAACCAAGCCACACACGGATTAGACCAGCACAGGGAGCAGAAGCCAAGCAGTCACTGGTAATTCTATATAAGTGGGTACTTATGTTAGAAAAAACAAAACCAAACCAAAAATCAAAGCAAAAATGCTTTGGATGGATTAAGAAAGATAAAAGATAAGAACCTGTAGGAAGAAGCATACTGCTCAGGGCAGGATATTTGAAATACAAACTTCAAACAAACTTCATGAACAAAAAGTAGTCCTGGCAATTGATGGCAGAAAAAGTAGTGATCCAAAACTGACGTGAAGAGTATAGGAAGGATTTTAAATAGGATACCAAAACAGCATGGGAAATGGTGGTCATATTAAAAAAATAATAATAATAACATATAGTTAGGTAGAAGAACATCTGTGCTTTCTTTCAGGTACTCTAAAGCATTAAAAAGGAAGGGGCTCAATGTGCCATTTATGTCAGAAGGAATCCATCCTAAACTATTAATTTGCTTAAACTAGAGATTCTGTTAGAGCTGGTCAGAAACCTTCAGTAAGAGAGATTTTCAAAGCGGGCAGGATTTCTATTGATTGAACGGGAGATCTGGAAATGCAGAATTTCGCCACTGCTACTCAGTAACAATCAGGAGTAAAGTGGACAAAACTGCATCTGAGTTGGTGTTTGCCTACAACACTTACTAGCTGGGAGACACAACTTCTTGGTGCCACTAAGACTATTTAACTTAGTTCACAGAAATTAGGCTTTCTCTCCCTCCTCCTCTCAAATCAGGATGAATTTTTTGAAGACTAAAATTGCCACAGAGTAAAAGACGTCAATTTAACAGTAAGATTATTCAAGATGACATCAAGATTACTGCTTCATTTCCAAGAAGGAGGCAATTAGTAATTCCATATGCAAAAGCATCCATGTCCTATTTTTCCCTTTCTAGTAAGTAAATAAAGAAATAAATAATTAAATAAATAAAGCAGATAGACATGACATGTAAAACAATGAACCAGAATTGTCTGAGAATTCATTTCTGTCCTGCTGAAGAAAAAAAAAGTCTCTAGATAACACTGGAACAGTTATGCTCTTATGCCTTCACTATAAATAAATGTACACTTACTTTCAGTTCATTGGTAAGCTGCTGTATTTTTCGTTTCATTTCATCATATTCCCCATACATTTTCTTTCTTACTTTTTCCAGAGTTGCTCTCACCTGGTGTTAAACAAATCAAATGTCTTTATCAATCAAACTTATTGATTATATTGTTTATATTGGGACACAATATTTTGTTTCTATATCCTTCATTGTTACTTTTAGTATTTTCCACTATTAAGCTACCTTTTTGCCAAAAGCAATTTATGCTAAGAACTGCAGGACTTGTCTATATAGGGATGATCTGAATAAATACCTCCAAGTAATTCTAAATTTCACTATACACATTTAAAACTAGTAAACTAATCATTTAAACCCATACATTTCAATTAAATTATCCATTATTCATTCTAACCTAATTTGATTAGAAATAAATTAAAATTAATTTAAACATATACATTTTCCTGTCTGAAAAAAAGCATCCACACTTGAATTCAATACAGCTTCATTCATTTTAAAGTGGTTAATTCAGTTCTCCCCGAGTGTCCTTTGAAAATAAATTCTTTACTTTCACTGCATTCGGACTTTAAGGCTCATAGCTGGCTAAACAATACATTAACCTGAATTTATCAATGTAATTTCTTCTCTAGAATTTGAAGAGCAGAGTACGCAATCTGATTTCAGCCAAGAACCACGGGTGTAAATTATACCTCGCCCTTCTAATAAAGGCACGCTGGAAGCCAGCTTGTGTTTGCACAGCGTTGCGAACAGGCGCAGGCCCAGTCTGCTCCGGAGCGTGCACTGTGAACGCTGTAGCTCGGTGTTTGCCCACAGTCTACCTTCCAGCTATGCACTTCAAATTCTTTCTTCCTCTCCTCTATCGGACACTGCCTGATTGCAGATAATCTGGGGCAGCGAGATTTCCTCACCTCTGCAACACTGAGGTGAGGCTTGGGAAGGGACGCGGGGAAAACCGATGTCAGAGGGGATGTTTCTGGCAGCTGCCCCGGGGAAGAGGGGTGACAGCCGCCAAACACGCTGCAGGAGCGGGCGCGAGCCTCCCCCGCCACGTGCTCCCGGGGGCATGAAACACAGCAGGAGGCCGCCTGTACCCCTTATCAAAGCACTCCTCGCCCTGTCCCTGCACACGCACGCACACACGCACATGCACGCACACACACGCACGCGCTCTCTTTTGTGAGATGACTTGGCTGCAGAAGAAGCCACCAGCAGTTCTGACGTGGGACACCATTTTTGGTCTACTGAAGTCGGCACATACGTGGCATGAGCAGGGGACTCTTATTTAAGACTCTGATGGTCTCACTTAAGATGTGGCCTCTCTGGCAGACCGAAGTTCACAAGCCGGCTTAGCTGAGCGCAGCCTTCCCCAGGCAGCAGAGCAGGGGCCGGCTGCTCAGCACACCTCTTCCCCAGCCTCCCCACTGCTTGAAGGAAGCAGTGGCACTGGCATTCCCCGCGGCGAGTGCAGGAGTGAGAGCAGTGAGCCCGGGCTGCTAGCACACCACGAGTAATACAGCAGAGAAGCAGGTGCTGACAGCTCGAGACCCAGCAGATGTTGGGAGCCCACATAATGACGGTCCCTTACGCTGCTGGCCTGACGCCGCGTTCCTCCCTTTTGTATCAACACCATTCTCCGGTGCTTGAGTCACCGTAATATGATAAGCATTGACCGATATCTTCCTGGGTGGTGAAGGTGGATGGGCAGAGAAGGTCAAATTATTTGCTCTGGGTGAATTAGGGGATTGCTGCCGAAGGCCGAGAGCCAGAGCCTGACAGGTGAAGAGATGCCGAATTTCAAGCACAGAGACCAGCAGCATCAGAAATGCACTTTTCTTTCAGGAGAGCTCCTGCCAATTATGATATATGAGCATGCACAGAGAAACTAGTACAAAGTCATCCTTACTAGGTCGACTATTTTAAGGCTGCCCCAAAGCACACCCAAGTGACTTTACTGTATCACCTAATTTGGGAGCTTTTTCAAAACTGGGGTGGGGGAAGGGGAGAGAGCAGAGGAAGACGGGAGGGAGTTTAACTTTCCAGGTGTCTGTCTGCTTACAGTTTCTTCTGTAACAAATTTGATATTATAAAGGCTTTGGGACGAGAACCCCATGGTCTATTGGGCAGTTTCCTCGCCTGACTGCAGCCCAGCTGGCGAGTGTAAGGAGCATCACTCAGTATGGAGGAGCTGAGTGTGGACCACACAGCTTCCAGGTATAAAACAGGCTTTTCTTTTTTTTTTTTTTGTTTTAAACTCAGGTCCTAGCAAGGCAAGCCTTTAGCTTCAGAGTGGGTTCCCAGTTCAAATCTAGATGTTGGCCTAGACAGCAGCCATCCCACGTACACTCACAGCGCTACATGAATACAGGGGAAGGATACTGAGCAGATTTTGGAGCTGAAAGCATAGCTCACTTCTTTAATGTAGTTCATCTCTTCTTTCAGCTGATCCGCTGACCAGCCGTAAACCACCATTTCTCTCTGATGGTTGTTGTCAGTCCGGTGCACAACTCCATACACCATCCCATGAGAGAGCTTCCCTGGAGACATGCCATTTGGTACGTGGTAGAGTTCCTTAAAGGCAAATAAATAGAAAGTTATTTTTAAATCACTACTAAAACAAAAAATAACAAAAACACAGTAATATAAGGTCAGGAGAGACAGCCAATGATAGGGAAAGCGTAGCAGTATCTAAGAACACTAGTTCCCAAACACTTGGGGGCCAAACTGTCAACCTTCGTATTTTTTGGAAGATCTATGATCAGTTTATCATTGATGATACAAATGTCTAATTTCCACTGGCTTTAATGGAAGTGGAAGTGACAGAAGTGATATATGTACAGCCAGGGGAAACAGGCTGCATCTGCGGAAAGAGAAGTAAAGGCATGTAACAGGAAAAAGTTATCTTGGCTTATTTTTATTCACCAGCGTATGCTCCTTTTCTGCATGTTTCTGGAGCACTGTTATCTCTGACAGTTTCTCTTTAACTCTTGCAACCTTCCACCCCCACAAAGTCTCTCCTGTGCAAAATATCAATATTCACAAATTTAATCAAACTTTGTAGACACCTCTCAGAAGAAACGGAAATTAAATCTTAAAAAAAACCTACAGTTCAGGCAAGGTTTCATATGCAGAGCTCAAAAAATATCTAATTATCTTATATTTATTTTGTTGATAGAGCTAGAATTTCAGGTTGCATTTAAAGCTAAGGACCTCCAAAGTAATCAAACATTCATTTCAGGGCTACATTTCTCTTACAGAAGTTGCAGAACTGATAAGGCAAGCAGAGCTGTGAAATACAGCATTGGTGTGGGTAGTTGAGCATTATCAACTTGTAGCAGACAAAAAACTTTGAATGCAGGTCTTGGTAGGTAAGTAGAACTACAGTTTTAAACTGCCTATCCTTCTTATTTTAATAATCTGCAGGAATTTGTACAGCATACTTGTAATAATTGTATGCCTTATTTTAAGGCTGTCTTTGCCAGAGACTCCTCTTAGTAGGCACATCAATGCACTTGGTAAGAAAAATAATCATGCAAAAAGTAGGAATTGTCTCCCATTGCATATAAATATCTATCTGTAAGGTCAGATGTAGCCACCTGACCTGACTACTCCCTCAGCCTCCCTTATAACCAACGGAGGGAAGCGTACTTCTAGGGCAGACATCTCAAATGAATCAAGCCTCAGAAGTGCTTATTTATCTCTCCCGATTACAAAGGGTCTAAACAACTAGCTATGCTAGATGGACACACCCACATTGTGGCTTTTTAAAAAACAGTAACAAAAAATTAATCTCACCTAACTTTCAATATTTGCAAACTAGGAACCTAAAATTAGTGATTATTTCTGTATATAAAGTTAGAAAGACACAGTCTTAAGAACACAGCTGTTAGTGCTTAACCTTGCATGTAAGAACAGTCTTTTGAAGGCTAGTACTGGGTACAAATCAATTACGGTTTTATTTAATTCCTTTTTCCAAGATTTACCAAACACGGGTAGATGTATTGGCCTTAGAATGTGTGTGGGGGGGTTGTTTTTGTTTTTCCCCCAAACACTGTTGTTCAGCAATGACACAGTATGAACTCTAACAGGCTTTGGGACTCTTTGCTAAATTAAAAGTCTAAGCAGTGTCTGAAAACTCTTTGACACCAAACAGATGCAGGAAGAGATGAAGCTCAGCATCTTGTATCCACCTGGGATCACATCCTAGAGAGTCTCCCATCTTTACCATGACAGAGGGTGAGGATGGTGCCTGCAAGCTAAAGCTCCTTCAGTTTTTAGCAGCCAAACTAACATAACTTCAGTGATGATGTAGGAATAAATATTTCTTAGGGTAGGGGGGCAAATGGATAGGAAAATGTGCTAGGATTTGGAAAAACAGGTAGCGATAGACATTTGTTTTCTATGGTAGAGAATCAAGGAAAGTTATGTTTCTCCAGCATGGCACTGACATTTTCTCAACACTGCAAAGCCTACACATTGTCCTTTATTGTACCATTAATGCCTTAACCATTCTGCTAAAGCTCAGTTGGGTTGGGTAGGGCTAGGAGGGGAACAACAATTTAAAAAGAAAGCCACAAAATCACTCAGTGAAAAAAATATTGGGCAACAGCCCTACCTCTATCTGATACCATTTTGCACTTTGAAGATATTATATGCAAATTTCATAGCCTAATAATCAAAAGTTACATAATTAGTATTATGGGGGTTTTTGTTTTGTTCTTTGGACATGTACAAACAAAAACCTCACACCTGGTATTTTGAGAGTGGAGAAAGTGAGCATGTTTTACAGGAACTAGGTGGGGACATGACTCAAAAAAACTTTTTTTTTAATTTGTTTGCTTCCAGGGTTGCACAGTTTCTTTGGAAGTTTCATCTCAGCTCCTCCCCTGCATTTGAATAAAGGGATTACAAAGTTTCCATCTTCCAGATAGCCAAATGAATAATCACTTTGATGGTCTAGATGTTACTGAGGCCCCAGACGCTGAACTCATAAAACCCTTACCCCTCACCCACTATTATTCATTTTTTAGGAGATGAACAGCTGAATACCAGTAACTACTGAGATCCTTTGTGCCTCAAAACATTGGCAGAATTGTTTAAAGTGCTGTTTACAGAGTTCTGTATGAAGATTATGATCAAGTTCCTTATTTTTAGAATATTATAAACACATTCCTAAGGAATGCTTTGAAGGATTTCTCTCCCCACCCCTCAAAGGAAAGACCAGCAGATTCAGACTACCAGGTCTGCAGCCAGAGAATCACCCAGGGCACTTATATATTTCACAGATGAACAGAATTACATTTACAACTTAATGGGCAGTACATGCAGGATTAAGTACGTTCAAAACCAGACTGGCTGTACTTCTCTTGCAACAATGCTAAATTTGTCTGCTGTCTATATTTGCACAAGCCTCCCAAGATGCCTTTATCACTTCTCTTTCAGAAGATTTAAATAAATTTCCATCATCTGCTGAGTGTTACAGCTCTAATATGTGCTACTTATAATACAGGATATTGTTTTTACCCCCCTTTGTATCACAAATCTCAGGCAAGCACCTGTTAAAATTTCAGTACAGCTCTTGCTTGATTTATAGCTGCATGAATCAACAGCTATACACATAGCAGCTCTCATATTTCTTCAGTCCTTTCCCTTGCTGTTCCATTCCAGCTATGCTTATCTTCCTCACTCCCCTTTTCCCTGCTTGGTAACTCTTATTTTTCCACTCCCAAGACCACTTGTCCCAGGATGCAGCACATGCCCTGACAAACACGGGCTAACCTAGGGCAGGTTCCTTCCCCTTAAGGAAGGATTATAATCAGGGCACAAAACAACTGGGAAAGTTTTGTTCCATGCAGGGGTGAGAGGTGCAATGGTTTTTGCTTTGCTTATTGACTACTTTCTTGTAATACACTTTTGCCTCTAAAGGAGGACTTGCTGACCAGCTCAGTCAACTGCATCAAGTATACACCAATCACTGCCAGTTTTTCTCCTCTCTTTAGCTACTTCCCCCTTGTACGTTTTTCTCCCTTCAACATTTTTTCCTTTTCTTCCTTGCATTCTCTTCCTGTTCCTGTCACATCCTCTCTCTCCCATGTTTCCTCTTCTACAAATCCTGGATTTCCCACATCTGAGGATTATAGAATCTTTTTAAAATCAAATACTTTTTGTTGGTTTCTTCTATCTTGCATACACACCCCCTCTAAACTCGATATTTTTGTGAGAGGGTCCTCACCTGTCTCTACTCTGATCTGCAGTGAGGCATCTCGGTTAGGGATAATAATGGAGGGAGCAAACACAGAAGTATTTAGGAGCAAGTAAATCCTGTAAAGCTAGCTAGGCAAAGTGGTTGAAGCTGGAAGGTTTCTTCAGATTCATTAAGCGTTGCTGCTTAAAGTCAAAGTATCAGCCAACTCTACAGGGAAGTTCCTGCTGCCCATCACCCATTGCTGGCTGCACTGGAGGTAGACCTTTCCCGAGCACAGTCTGCTGCACCAGATGCAGCTCAGAAACCCTCCTGATGTCAGCAGCTGGGCTGAAAGAGCAGACTGGGTTCAACCAACTCGGGAATCTCTCTTGGTATCGATAGTCAATTCTATGACAATAAAAGTTACCAGCAACAACACACCATTTTGATGCACACGAATGCTATAGCCGCTTCCAGGAATGTGCTTTGTCCAAGTTGTAGCAACAGTCATGTTGCACCTAGTGCGATCGTACAGCATGTACTAAAAAAAAGCGGACTGTGTATTCTCAATAAATATTTAAAAGAGTAGCCTACACCCCAAGGTTGCAAAAGTCTCGATAATTGCTGTGCATCCTGTTTATGTCTCTGTCCAAATGAGTAGCATGAATAGCAAATAAGTAACAAAGCAGAGACACTGTAAAACAGACCCTAAATACGAGCTGAGAGCTGTTCTTTTGTCTCATATGTGCAACTGTATTGCGCATGGTTTTATTAGCATTGTGTAAGCAACACTGAGGGGAGATTTTCTCCTAATCTATCTCCATTACCTTTTTAAATGAAAGTGAGATACCCTCATGCTTCATATGTTCTCCCTGCCAAAAATTGGAAGTAGAAGCACGGAAGAGGTATCTTATTTTTTGGAAAAACACATCTAATGTCATGAGTAACACAATTCTGGGGTTAGTGCACATATGGATTTAATTTAGTAAGCACCTTAAAATTTTGCTAAATCATGATCTTCCATTTACCAGCACCATCTAAAAACTCTTCTTTTAACCTACTACCAAATCAGTTAAGCCACACTTTTTCTTTTCCTCAAATGCTACACCCCTGGGGTTTCTGAAATATCCCTTTATGTTTTGCTTTTTAACTAGTTATACAAAGAACTAGATCATTCACATTGTTACTTAGGTTACATATTTCCTGTCCAGTAAAATGATAAGTTTCTAATATTGATCTCACCAAGGAAAGTTACTGTGCTGTGAGAAAAGGCAGTTATGTTTCTTTATATTTCCCTACAGCTGATGAAACTCATGTTACATTCAGGGATGCTTCATATATAAACAGTATTAGAATATGGAAAATGTGCCAAGACAGAGATATGAGTGTTCTCAAACTCGTGATGCTAAATAAGAAGTATCTTTTAAACACATTCCAACTTTTAAGCTCCTTGAAATGTTGTAGAAGTTAGATGCCCATCTCAAAATAGAAAGGACAGGCATTACACACAAAGTCACATCTAATCAGTGAAATCTGCACCCAGAACATCAATGTTTATACACTAAGAAAATAAGATACAGCAAATAACAGCAGTAGCCACGGAAGTCAGTGGAATTTGTTCTATGGTCTTCATGTAGTGCTGGATTTAATGAAGGAGTCACTTAATTAGCACACATCAAAATCAAGTAGCCAGTACTAAAATTGAAGCACTTGAGGATACACACAGCCAGAGTACCAACTGGATTTATGCTATATCAAACTAAGACACTCAAACCAAAATAAAAGTATGCAATGTTATGTATTCATATAACTGCACTGGTTTAAGCCTTAACATTGGTCAAACTGCCACAAATACAGGAAAGTGAGACAAATTTCTAGTGTTTTCTTTCTTTCATTCTCTTGCCATGTGCCCATCTGAAAGACAGAAAAAAATCTGTCTGCACGTGTCCCCATATTCTGCCCTCGAACACCTAGCTGCAGCTTGCACTGACACTTCCAAATTTAGCCGTGACAGTGAACTGCATGAAGAAAGGTACTTACAGATAAAAATAAAGTAATCCCAAACACAGCCAACAGAATTGTCTGGTAGTTCTTTGTTATTCAAGACAATTGATTTTGCATACAATCTGACCAGGACAATATTCCTTTGTACTTCCTGGTGAAGTAAACAGCCTCACACCACTGTCGCCCATTGTCCTTCTTTAATGGAAGTAATGCGACAAAATTGCGGTGGTTTAAGATACTCTCTAGCTACAGCGCTAGCGATTCAGAGATATTTAGCAGCAGGCTTTTAGCCTGTAAGAAGCAAAGAAGCAAACCTCTACACATGACGTTAGTTCTCATGTTTCTTTCAAGGTGTCGCAGCCTAAATACAAATATAAAAAACCAGCCTGACACACAGGATCACAAGCTCTCCCTTCAGTTTTTGAGATCACCCTCTAACTGTGTACCATCTGCCCATCTTTCACAAAAGGGGGGAGAGGCAGTCCCACTACGTCAGTGCTTGCAGCAATTTTGTTGCAACAGAAGTGCCCAACTCCATCCCTTCATTTAATCTCTTATGCTATTTTATTGTTATTCCATAGGCATACAGCGACTAAAAAAAATCTGTTAGAAACGTAATACTAATTTCATCTTATATGTAAGATTATACATACATATAAAACTAATACTTAATACAGATTTAATGAAACATAGCATACATTTTCTGCTAAACTTGGACTGCAATGAAAAAGGCTACACTAACAGCTACTCATGTAATCAATAAAAATTGAGACTCAGTCTGATAGCAAGCACTAAAACAAGGTATTGGGAACCCTTAGCATTAGTGGGAGCTTCTGTACAGTTCACTAGCTGATTCTGCAAACAAAACATCTCCTAATGGTGCTCAGCCCCAGAGGTGCCACCATTCATGGAAGATATACAGAAAACCAACAAATGGTCAGAACGATATCGCGATGTCACATTAGGGCAGCTCAGAATCACCTCCTTCTCATGAAAGATTGGAAAGGGAAGATTACAACCAAATGCCAGGCCAGGGTGTATTTATAGTTTTCCGGCATTCCCGCTGGGCCTGGTCTCCGCCCTGCCGGGCAGCGGGCAGAGGCAGGGCACGTCTGCAGGACCGTGGGGCTCGTCCCGTGCGGACGGGGCCGGGAGCGCCCCAGCAGCCCAGCTCCGAGCGCCCCGGCAAAGCCTGCACATCCCACTGACTGCACACACAGTCCGCTCCCCGTGCACCACACTCGGGCTCTTTAATCATCAAATACATTTTCCAAATGCTTTTCCATTATGTTTCTTCTCCTAACACCTAGCATTTAAAGGTACCACAGAACTGTGGTTTCCTTCAGAAACTTGCTGTTTTGGTTCTTGGCAGAGCTGTACTTTTTGACCTTAAATCGTAAAGCAGAGGGCATGGAAGTGCCTGGTTCCCTAATCTCTTTTTATTGTCCCTGTTCACAAATGGGAGACATAGTTCTTATAGGGGGGGTTGAGGATTATCTAACATTTATAACATTTTGTTGCTCTCAAAGTACTTTAAGGGATTTCATTGACACTGAAGATCAGATCAGTTGAACATGGGTAGATCAACAGAGACACTGGATCACTGCTTTTAGGAGATGCATTTTCTTTAAAGATAAAAGTATCACAGCTGACTAAATAGTAGTTCTGTGTGCACTACAAGTTACATAGTAACTAATCCAAATATATAAAGCAATACATTACAGGGACAATAAAAATCTACCAGCAATAAATTACTATCTTGTTTTAGAGGCATGAGGAAAAAACAGTTCATGACCAGTGATTTTTTGTAGCTGCTTCTGTACATTATGATTATACAATCTGCAGGATACTTTCTGGATTACACACAAGCTATGAGACAGAAGTTGATGGCACAATTATTACATGTATTTTTTAACTGCTATTAGACTAATTAGATGCCATCTAGCTCTGAGGGCTTTCTATATGCTTCCTAAAAGTCTTTAACTTTGAATTTTGTAAAAATATTGAGCTTTAGAAAACTACTAAGAACATACAGTAATTAAATTATATATAATTTTTTTTTGGTCTCAACTAAAAAGGACCCATCTCTTAAAAGATGTGTAGTATATTGAAGGTAACATGAGCACAATAATGTACTGTGCCTTCATACCCCCTCCTTAATATTCTCTGAAAGAAAATCCACTTGTCTTAACTCATATTAAGGGGGAAGTGCAGCTCTCATTAAATACAAGGTTCCACAAACCAAAAAAAAAAAAGTCACGTAAGAAAGTGACTAAGAGTTGTCTCAGCCCTAATCATTTACACTTCTTTCTCATCATTACACTACTCAGCCCAGCAAAGTGAGTAAACCAAGAGTCAATATCTATCCTCCTCAAAAACAAACATATTATTCTTAGGGCAATGGGCCTACACACCTTCGGCTAGTCCAAGGGTTTCTGCAGTCATGTACAAACCAACAGAGAACTGAAGGTGGTGGGAGAAATTACTCTAACTGCTGCAACTAAACCCCTCTGAACAGAATGAATTATTACAGTTTAATGGTGGCCCAAATTTAGCTTGTACTAAGGCCTCTTCACTGCATTCTGTAAGTAACATTTATAGATCCTCAAAGACCTATAACTCTGCCAGAGTGGTGTCTGAAGAGCTCAATGTATACAAGATTCCAGCACAAGAAGTATCTGATAAATAATCTTTATTTTGACCACTTAATTTTGCATTTATTTTTATTGTTTTAAAATGTTTGTCTTTCTGTGTCATTTTACAGTTACTTTCATTTATGAGAACCGCTAAGCAATTATTTCAAAGATACACTGCTGTTGTATTGCTTCCTATTTTCATATGGCTATTTAGACATTTGGTCTGGTAAACGCAGCCAACTTCTTGTTTGGTTTTGGTTTATCAAAGTGTAAGTGTGGTTAAGTTGTGGAGCCTATCCAGCTTCCCTTTTTATTTTTCATCCTTAAGAGAAGTTAAAAATAATCTACTGCACTGAAACAGCTCTTAGAGCTCTTGGCAGCTCTGCACCAAAGAAGCTATAAGATTTTTTTTGCATGCATGCTACTTGCTTCTAGGAAAAACTGGCCTTTTGAACCCTTAAATCATTTCTACTTCAGAACAATCCTGAATTCTTCATTTTGTATTTATTATTGGTGCATCATCTGTTACCAAAATTAACTTACCTAGCAAAATACCCAAGTCCCAGGCAAGCCATACACATTAAGACACAAATCTTGCACAGTGCTAAGCCTACATGAACCACAAGATCTCCTTCAGGTGAGAATCTTCTTGTACAATCCTTAATATAAGGCCCTGCTCTTCATAGGGGTTTCCTTCTCTTCCTCTGCATAAATATCAAATAAACCAGCTGGTACCTCAGCCATATGTCAGAAATCTACTACTGTCCTTCTAGTCTACATGCAGTTTTGCTGTCCCCAACTCCAGAGCTCAGTTTCAAAGCTCACAGCTAACTTGCTGGGCTTCCCTGTGTCTTCCAGGGTGATCTGGTTCCCATCACAACTAATTTCTGCTTCTGCAGGTGACAGTATTTACTCCTTGTCTACACAGAATTTAACTTTGAATCTTAAAACTTACTTTTTTCTTTCTCTCAGGTTCCTTTGTTACTTGCTCAGGCTGTGAGCCTTCATCAGGTGGTACTGTTAAGCGCAACCTGCAGACATTCATCTGCAAGGAAAACAGAAGTTTGCTTTTAGATTTAAGAGTGTTATAAAAGTTTATTTTAGTAACTTGCTTTATAATGAACTGTGCTAGCATTCAAGTTCTAATTTACTATTTTCTACTGTCTGCCACAAACCTAATGAAAAAAATTATTATTTAAAAGTTGGAGGGTTTTTTAGCTGGCAAGAAATAATTCAAGGGCATCCCCATAATTACATACCTGAAATAGCAAGAATCCATTTCAGTCAACAACATGTTCTTATGTTCTCGTAAGTGACATTGAGAGCTGAGATATCAGAACAATGAACATCATTTTCCAGTTTCTCAGCTTTGTTCACAGTTTTGGCATGCTTCTAGCCTTCAAAATGGATTATTTAGAAAAAAAGGCATATTCTGGAGTGAATGTCCCTTTTCTGCTCCGTATATATCCAAGTACTTAATTCAGTGATACCTCAGTACTGCAATCCCGCTGAATTTAAACAGAAATGCTATTGAAATGTGTTACATACCAAGACGTTGGTAAAAACTAAGCTTCAACCTGTTTCACAGAAAACTTGAGCGGTCTTGTTTCCTATCGGATTTCAGAAAAGCCGTTCTCTTGCTGGGGAAAAAGGGCAAGAGGGTTGATACCTTTCTACCCCCAGCGACACTGTTTGCCTTGCTTAAACTAGGAGATCTTTGGTGTGACGAGGTTTTTTAAAAAATGCTTCTCATACAAGAAAGGCTTTGTTACAACTTTCAGTCTTAGCAATATTCATGAGACCTTGCAGTGGAAGACAACCATAAACCCTAAACAGTGGATACCGAATGCTGAAATGAGAAATTCTTCTGTCAAAATTCAAAGCTTCTCAACACCTTGCTGTAAAAATCCAGCTCTCAGTTGACAGCAAACATGACTCTTAAAACTGTCCAATTTGTCTGAAATACCTTCTTTCATGGTTACTGTGGGCCCTCAACACTGTTCTTCTATAGCCCAGCATCTCATTTGATCTAAATCTCTCTAGTTTCTCCCAACTACTCTACATCCAGCCATCGCAGAAGGTGTACCTGCTTGTTGAAACAGGCCTTTCCACTGCATCCACAAAAGCTCTTGCCCAAGCTCAGAGTTCATGCCTTGATCACTGCAGCACTTCCTTTTGCCTTGACAAAGGCAAATTGCATCCTGCTCACAGGTGTTCAGAGTGTAGTAGCAAAGTCCTTTTCATGGACCACAGATTTCACCATTTCATTCATTCACTTCTACTCTCTCTCACATCAACTAAGCTAATTTTATTTCCCTCTCAAGGCTCTTTACAACACAACCTGTTCATAGCACTGCTCTTCAGCCTCCTAACAGGGATGCCCACTTTCCAGCCACACAATTACTCTAGCCTCCCTCCAGTAACATTTTCAAACATGCACCTTTTAGCTTTTTCTTCTCCCCAAGCAAAAACAATTGGGACAACTGCTTGCAAATACCTGCAGCAACTTTATTATTTTTCTTCAAGCCCTGCTTTAAAAATGTCCTGTTGAAATGCCTAAATAAATCAACAGCAGTTAGACTGCGGGTATGCCAAAAGCACAGTCGACTATACTAAACAATGCCACTTTGTATTGCCTTCCATCTTCCTCTCTCAGTTTGGGCTTTTAGGTCTGCAAGGCCTTCTGCCAAGAAAGAATGATGCCTTGACCTACAGGTGAAGTTCCTAAAAATGTGTGGTATGCATCTGTACTATAAAGATGAAAAAAAGAGATGTCTATAAAAAGATCAAGGTGAAATAAACGTAATCTTTAGACGCATCTGTAGAGGCTACGTTTTGTGCAGTGGGCTCCGTATCATGAATTCAGCAGTCAGCCATAGGCTATGAAATCTAGAAAAGGAAGCCACAGAGAAAATTTAGTACAGAAGTGGGTTATGCTTTCATAGTTCCCAGAGAATTATGAAGCAATGGAAAGCATTTAAAGAAGTTGAGTCCATGCGCACCGGCTTTTGACACTGAGTGCTATCTGTATTCTCCATGAGAAGAAAACACCAGATTCTTCCCTCGTACTGCAGGACTTGAAGGTGCTTCCTGTTTACAATTTAGTTATCAAGCTATGTTAATAAACTCCTCAGATTTGGAGCTTATTGGCTCCCAAGGTAATTAATACCATGTTTTCTCTTCTATTAAATTTCCATTTTCCCCTGCTCTTTCTTCCCATTAGCTCAGCAACGCTCTTTCCTCTAAAAGGCGCATTTGTAACAAAATGGGAAAGACAGTCTGGCATTCCTCCATGCAAGTAAAGAAAAAACAGCCCCTAAATAGGAAATAGAACTGAATTTGTGCTGTTGCATGTGATAGACGCAGCCAACTCTTTCTTGCAGTGGTTTCAAATGAAGGAACACTGGGCTAAAAGGAACAAAAAGACTGTTAGCAGAAAACATGGAAAATACTTCAAACCAACAGAAATAGATAGTGACAAGCAACTCAAAGATAGGAGAAACAGAGTTTGCTTGTGATTCTCCGAAGCTGGCAGACGGCTTGCCTGTTAGTCAGTATAGGACTAATTATAGCTGTCATATTTACAGATTCACAGTGCAGTAATTGTAAATGACTAATTATCCATATACCTGTATACTAGTTAGTGAATCATGATTGCCAGTCACATTACAGCAATTCATGTGTTACAGGGTTACTATGAAACAAATCACAGAAAAAACTATGTTGGAAATACAAACCAATAGCAGTAATTGGTGGAGACTAGGAACGCTGTACAGTCAAAGTGTTATTACCACTGAAACTAATTTTCTTGCCCTTTACTTTTTACTTTGCCTTCTCTGTTAGCCCCCCCAAATCACACTTCTACTTCTTTTCTACTTCTTCATTTCTGTGCTAGCTCCTTGCTTTTAAAACACCTCAAACCAGGATTGTATTTTCAGCAGTATATCTGCCACAAAATGAAAAGTTTTAAGGCTTCACCTTGCAGCCCGTTGCATGTAAATGCCAGACCGTGGGTGGCATTGGCAGCCGTCTGAGCAGTCCAGCCTTGAAGTCAGGCCCAGGGAGGCTTGTACAGCAGCAGTAAAGTACCACCAAATTTCATACGCCTCTCTAGGGCAACCTTACACAGGCTATTGTTTATAAGCACAGCACTTCCTCAGCATCCCTGGGGAAAGAGCAGCAAATACATAAAGTAATCATTCGCAAGGACTCGTAGACCACAGATCATGCGCTCTCCCCAAGGACAGAACTGCAGACCAATCTGTTGAAATTCAAGAACACTATAGGGATGAAGAGGAAGAAATAACAGACCCTACTTTTTCCTCCAACCTTCAGAAGCAATTACAGATATGATATCTATACCGTTCTGAGAACACTGTGTTTCCTACGGAAACAGCACACTATACCATTTGTCCGCAAGCCTGCTTGACCAAATGAATGAGCAGGCTCATTTGGAAATCACAGCTAGCCCTCCTCCCACAGCAAAACAGGCTCCAGTGATGCCTTAAAATGGAAATGAAATCACAACAGGAAGAGCCTCGACTCAGTGCCAAACAGTGGCGGAATAATGTGCAACTGAGGATGAAGGAGTAATTCCCATAAACAATGGGGTTATGCAGAAAGGGAGCCGGGAGGAGAGTGAAAGAGGATTCCTTGCGCCAGGAGAAGCTGTGATTCAGTTTCCTTCAGCTGCTGCCTGACAGTAAGAACAAGGCAGAAAAAACAGGCAAGGACAAAAGTGGCTTCCACACTACCTTTATGTCATCAACAGTGTAACTTCAGGAGCATAACTTTTTAAAAGAAATAGGAAGTCTGTGAGTATCAGGTATTCTAGGCTATCAGATTTTAGTTCAATTTGCAGCATCTGTGGCTTTGGCAAGCCAACAACATAAGTAATTGTAAGCATGCCAACGTTTTATGTTCACGTCTGGCGTTCTGACACCAATAACCCACAAGCAATATTTCCAAAGCTAATCTGATATCATTTGCTAAACAAATACGCAGACAGGAAAACAAAAACTGACAGGCTCACCCCAGTGTAACACCAGACAACAAAAGTTTGCTGAGTGCAATGGAAATTAACAGGTGAAGACATGCTCATTTATCAAATTTCTAAGAGGTTAGCAGGATAGCGTAGGAAAGAACCACTGCAATATGGCACCTAAGGAAAAAGCCCATCTAGGTTAGTTAAAAATGTTAAGAATTCATGGCCCAGATCCACAATCCACATTCATATTTACCATCCTACTCAAATCACTAGAGTGCAACTTAAAGACAAATACAGATGACAGACTCAGTTTGAGTAATGTTCTCCAGACTCTTCTTCACCCCACTTTAAAAAAAAAAAAAAAACAAAACAAAAAAAAAAAAAACCACAGAAAGACATTGTTTGTTAACTATATACTGAAATAATTACAGCGGTATAATTAGAATAACCAAAGTTATTAACACAGCAATAGAAAAATAGAAGGTGTTCTACTAGCACCAGTTCCCACTCTAAGTTTTCCACGGTTCCCCCACCACGGGGGATGTGGTCCAATATTGATCTAACTACCAGCAAATCAACTTTGCAGTTAACAAGGCCAGAATTTAATTCTGTTGGTCTTTTCTATCTCTGACAATTAAATGGTTTGGGGATCACACATCTGTTAAGCAACTCTATGCTTATCAACAAGCTCAATGGCCAAAAATCACTCCCTTTGCCTAAGACCAGATGTTAGCTTTCGGCTTTCAAAGGTGAAAGCAGAAAAGAAGCAAGTATTTAATTTCAGTCAATCCCAAAAGCGTGGAAAAGCACTTTCTTCAGGCATTTATCTGCTGACCAGTCTGCTCCACCATCAGATCTCCACTACGAGACTTCCCGTAACACCACAATTAAAGGGCACTTCTCCTGTGACCACAGGCAGGTAGGAATGCGACACACATCTTTCATTTATTTAGCAGTTACTCTGTCTTCCTCCTCCCTTTTTGACAACTCATGGTAAGGGACTCACATTTCACTACAAAAAGACAGCAGCTTCTCAGTGGGTTTTACTTGCAAATTAGCTTTTACCAGTTTCTTTAAGAGAATGTATCAAATAAACTCCATTTTACATTGCCCCTGAAAAGTACACCATGGGGATGAAAATAAGAAAATTAACGCTCCAATTTGCTTAGTTTTAACCTCTCCATGAAACACTAGAGCAGAAAACTCAACAAGATTGTGGAAGACAGAAGACACTATAGGGAAGATAATAGGTATGATTTCCAAGTCATCTTAATTTTTCCACATATGTGAGCAATTTGAGTTTTACTGTGAACCTAAAATTCTGTATTTCCTGAACTCATTAAAAAATTGAGAGTTAGCATATGAAGGCCAGAGATTTTCTCTGTGGAAAAGCCCAGCTTGCAGGTTATGGCATAAAACATGCGGCCACATGACATTCTTCACTGTTTTTATCATCTCTGATGGGCCCAAATTTTTGGAGCGTCCAAACAATCACTAAACAACTCAACAAGTGTCATGGTCACACAATAGCGCGTCTCTGCAAGGGAGAGCCTGTCACTTGATTCACTTGATTTATTTCTTCACACGCGGAATGCGCAGCCACAACGAGAACAGCAGGGCCACAGCAGGGAAAAAGGCTATTTGGAGCAGGGGGGCTGCAGGGACATTCCTGACGTACCTGCCAGAGTTTTAACAACTTTTTAGAAACGATTCCCAGCTGATTAATTTACCATCGTTGTTCATCTTAGTTACGAAAACTACAGAAAAAGAAATGTAACTAGTATTTCTGTATCTGAGGAGCTCGTTTGGAAAAGAAATGACTGTTTTGCCAAGAGCATCCAAGTCATTGTGGTGGGCTTCCTCCTTACCGTCAGCGCCTGGACGGGCAGTTCTCGGCTGGAAATGTCTAGAGGTGCTTCAAGGAGAGCACAGGCAGCCTCCAAGATACGTCCCGGCCGCAGGTTTCCTGCGGGGCAGCCGGAGCGGAGCCGGCGCAGGGACGCGCCGGAGCCCAGAGCGCGGCGGCTCGGCCGGGAGCCGCGGCAAAGCGCCCCGGGGGAAGCGGCAGAAGGGAAAGGTCGGGACGGGAGGGGACGGGAGGGGAAGGGGGGTCCGACCGCGCTCCGGCCCGCGCCCGCGCCCCCCGCGCCCCGCGCACCTTCCGCCGGGCGCGGCCGCCGTCGCCGGGCGGCCTCCGCGGGGTGGTGGCCGTGACCGTGAGCCCCGAGCTGTAGCGCAGCATCGCGGCGGCCGCCGGCCCGCGCCGGCAGCGGCTCCCTTTGGCCGCCCGGCGCCGCTCCGCCCCCGCGCACGCGGCTGCAGGGGCCGAGCTGCTCGGGGGCCGCCCCCGCGGAGCCTGCGCGCCCGCGCGTCCCCCTGCTCCGGAGCACCCCGCCGCGGGCAGCGTGCAAACGGCCCCCGGCCTCCCCCCGCACAGAGCCCCGCTCCCGGGGCCCTGGGCCACCCCCGCACCACTCCCGCGGGGCAGCGGACCCCGGCGGCGCCACCCCCCCCTCCCCGCGGGTCCGCGGACCCCGGCGGCAAGACCCCCCCCCTCCCCGCGGGTCCGCGGACCCCGGCGGCAAGACCCCCCCCCTCCCCGCGGGGCAGCGGACCCCGGCGGGCGGGCTGCTCCGGGGACACTGCGGGTCGAGCAGGGCGTTGCGCTTCCGCTGGTCCCGGGAATTTCAGTTCACCGCGACGCAGCTTTGAGAGGGGGCTTTGAGAGGGCACCCAAAGGTGTCCATGTGACGCCGAGGCACCTCCTGGGAAGGGGAAATGGGAGTTGGAGCCGGGGGAGGCCACTCCATCCCTGTCTCCCAGTACCAGCCTGAATGCTCTACCCAGAGAGCACCACGTGAAACCCGGGTGGTGATGCCTCCTTGCCGCAGCGGCAGTCTGTGGCCCCCTGGCCTGTCGGTTTGCTGGCCATGCGCTGAGAACGGGTACGGACTGCTGCAAAAGCGCCTGGATCCCAGACAGCCTTGGGTGAGCGGTGCAAGAGCAGCGCAGCTCAGTGCACGTGTGACAGCCTTGGGGCTAGGGTGCCACGGGGAGGTGGGTTGGGTGCCCTGGCATCAGCTGGCACTCAGCAGGCACTCTTAGATGGCAGGTCTGGATTTGGGCAGTGCAGGCACTCAGCTCCTCCTGGATCTGGCCTAAGGATGCTGTAACCCTACACCATCGTACACAGCTCTGGGCACGCACACCAAGTCTGTCTGTGGCCTCCCTGTCTGTCGTGAGCAGTACGTGCCTTGGAAACCAGAGGAGTTATGATGAAGGAGATGCTTTTGTGGAAAACAAGTTGCAGAACAAATACATATAACTGCATTTTGAGATAGATTATCCTCTGCCTCAATGTAATTACCTTGAAATAATTAAGTCCATGAGAGGATCCAGTTATGGCTATATGATGTCCTTACCTGTTACGATGTTAATGATCATAGTGCTGTGGTTATATGCTGTTTCCCAGTTTGGAGAAAGCTGAAGAGGGAAGTAATTTGCAATGGAAAAATGGAAACTGCATTAAACCACTGGTGCCTCATCCTTTGTGTACAAAGCGTCTGTCTTCTTCCGCCTTTCAGTTCCCTGTCCCTAGGGCAGAATACAGAGCCATCAACATGGCACAGATCCAAGGAAGAGAGGAAGAAAGCATTGCTCAAGCCCAGAGGAGAGAATGAAGGGTCTGCATTTAGTATTCACCATCTTTTCTGTTTTCTCCCAGCTACTGTTCTCTTCTCCACTCAAGGAAAGTAATAGCCCACGGCAAATAATATAGAACTACCACCTGTATTTGGATTTCTCTGAACTCAAGACTGGCTGCAAGTTACGTGTACTGTTTTGTGTGAAGGTGTCTTGTGCCCACAATCACGTTTTCATACGAGTCATCCACTATCTTAACTCCTGGCAGCGTGTCTGCTTTCCAAGTAGGTTTGCAGATAAAGAATAGGTTTATCTCCAACAGCAGGGCTGTGCTCCTTCTCAAGCATGTTGCTTACCTGCTGGGCTGTCCCGTGGCACTGGTGGTTACTTGTTCCTGGCCATTCTGGTCAACTGTAATGTCTCCATCCAAATGCTGGTAGGTAGCCAGGTGGTGGCTTTTGTGGTTTTGGCTGGGAAGGAGTTCACATACCTGGGAGATTCTCCTGGTTAGTTGTGCCTTTAGGACTTCATTCCCCTTTGGGAAAAGGCATATACACTGAGCTGTCTAGTCACTGCAAGGCACAGACAGGAGAACTGCTGTCCTAAGAACGAGCACAGAGACTATGATGCCATACTGAGGCAAGAGATTGCCAGCTACAGCATCAGAGAGTGAGGTACCATTGTAGGATCTCCGGGGGAATTTGCAAGGTCTGCATCAGCTGAGGATTTTGGTATTTTTTATACAAATCTTATTGGCGCAGATAAGGAAAAGGCTGGTCCACAGATAATACAAAAACAATGCAGTTTTCTTAGTTTTGTCTGCCTTACTAGCAGCCTTCGCTCTTTCTTGGAAAATAGCCATGTCTTGCTGACTTACCAATATCTCTTTGAACAGGACCATTTTCTGGTTTTAGGCATAGCTTCAAAGTAAAAATCTCCAAGAAAGAATAATCTGCATGTGCATTTAGTGGTCTGCATTTTTGGATAAATCATATAGATCATCTCCATCTCTTCCCCCAGGATTAGCAAACTTCACAAGTGTAGCGAAGAGTCTTAGTTTGCTCTCCCCATTGCTAGCTGGCTGTGTATCCCATGTGCTCACCTGCAGTCTCTTCAGGCCTTCTGTAGGCTGTGTGGTCCTACATGCATAATAAATGTTTGAAAATATACCTCATTATCTCTAAGCTTTGCCAAGGCCGAGATGAACCCATAGAAGTGAGACCAAGAAGATCAAGAAATATCACTCTTTGCGTGAAGATAACATTTTGATTAATAACTTTTCCCCCAAAGTACCCAATACATTTCAGAGATTGTGGATGGAGCTGTAATATCAAGTAAACACCTGGTTCCTTCAGACAGAAAAAAAAGCTGAAGAGAAGATATAGCAGAAATAGAAGTATACAAAGAAGCTCAAAGGTATGAGATTATTTTTGGATGAAGACAGGATAAATAGATTTGGGATCTTCAGCTTAGACAAGAGACAGTGGTGGGGAGAGGGGAATAGAGGTTTAGAAGATAGCAGGTGGTACACAGAAGTGAACAGGGAAAGGCTATTCATTATTTCCCACCCTTGAGAACAATGGATTTGAAGTGAGCTTCCTGGGCAGCACATTAAAAATCAAATAGAAGGAAGTAGTTTTTTATAAAATGCAAAATTAAATTATAGAACCTATTGGCACAGAGCACTCTGAGTATCCAAAGTATATGTACTCTCAAAAAGCAGTTGGATAAACTCATGGAAGAAAATCTAGCGAGGGCTATAAAACACAAAGACGTGGTTACAACTACTGATTCAGGAGGTCCCAGAACGTGCGTTTGCTTTCTTGATAGCCCTCTTGTGACAGTACTGCTGACAACTATTTTTTCAGCTCTAGCGTGACTGGCTATCTGCCAATAGCGGTGACGGTGACAGGAGGCTTCTGGCTAGTGACAGCTCTCCTCCACGCAGACAGGAGTTCTGGTGCAGTGTCTGTCCCTGCCCAGGGCGAGCTCTGCGTGTGTTTCTAACTATGGCTCGTTATTTCGTGTTTGCTGTTCTCCTTCACCCCTAACTGAGGTTTAAGCCAGGAAGCGACAATCCGCAGTCACTCCCTCTCTCGCTCCCCGAGAGATCGAGAAGAGGTGTCTGCTGGATTGTTCCCGTTAGCCTGGACCCGTGGCCTTACCTTTCTGGCTCCGATGCTATCTTACACTCTATTTTACAGATTTGCCACAATTCACAGCTCTGGGTCCCTGCAAATGTTGTCACACCCAGCTGCGATCCTTTCGTGCTGTCTCACTGTACTTTGAACTTGGCACCAGCATACAGAGATGGGCTGGGAGACTGGAAAGCAGAGCACCACCTGGGAATTAGTTTGACTAAAAACACAACATTACACAATTTCTATGATTCTACAGAAGGTACATACAGTTGCACAGATTGCTCCTAGACTGTATACAGTGAGGTGGCAGCTCAGTGTACTGAAGGATATCTGACCGGGATGCTGAGCTTTTCAACACCTGCCAGTGCTTTGTGGATGCAATGATCCAAAGGCAGAGTAGGCTAATTACGAGATGACACTACAGTGTGAATATCTAGGGCAATAGTTGTGAAACAGCTAATGCGATTACATAGAATCTGCAGCAAGTTTGAAGTGTAGGCACCTTCTTCATGTTTTGCAGACTTCCCTGTCCCCCTAAGAAAAATGTTTTTTCCAGAGAGATCAAAGATAATTATGCTGTGGGGGAATAGATGTCAGGAATTATGCTGTGGGGGAACAGGATGTCATGGAATTAACAGACCTTTATATAAAATGTCCCTGGTCCCAAGGTAGGCAACCGTGCATCCAACACATGGCGTAGGAAGTAGGTCTCCCCTTCCAGAACAGCAAATCATGAACAGTCCTACAGGAGTGGGCAGCCTGGCCTTACCTCAACAAAGTGCACAAATGTGGGCATGTTAAAAGGCTGAATATTTTTCATCAGAATGTCCCCTCCATCTTCAGGCTAACTGCTAACAGAGTCCAGAGGAAGAGCAAAAGTCCCAGTAACACCCTCTCGGCTGGAATATTAATCCTGTGGGATTTCGGAGTAATTGCAGAGTTACAAATTGATTGAGAACTCACACCTGTGGTCATTAAGGTTATAAAGTCCCATTTGTATTGCTACAAAAATGAAGAGTTATAATTAACTTCTAATAGCCTTCACTTTCCAGAGGGATTAGAAGCTATTCTGCCTTCGTCATCCCTAAGGCATGAAACCCATTTATAGCAGAGGCTGTCAAATGGACGGATGCATGTAAACTATTTCAGACCCAGACTCAGTAAGACTTTGGCCTTTATCACCTATTTTTCCTCACAGAGTTGTTTCTTTTTTTTTTCTGCTATCCTGGACCCTTGTGTTTTACAGACATGCACTTACCTACGCATCATGTACAACTCTGAAGTTCTCTTTTTTGGGCATTACAGCTAGGACAAAAATGTTGGCATGTTTATGGTCATACAACAACTGCTTAGGGGACGGTCATCCCAAGACTGAGTCCTAAATTCACTAGCCATAGGTTCCCTTATATGCAATAAATACACCAACCAATGTATTATTCTGTTGCACAGTTCTTGTGTTGGGTAGTATTTTCATCTTGCACTGGCAAATACATATTTGCTACATTTGCAGCTAGTCCAGTTTACAGTTAGCCTTTTGAAGAAACATAACACATGTAGCTATCTGCAAGTCCAGCTTGGTTTGGCTACAAGCATCATATCTCTTTTCAGACGTATTGACCTTAACTGTTTACTGTCACTTAACGCTCTCAGTACATAGCTCAGTACAGGATTCCTGCAGAAACTCAGAGCCTCCCCTGTTGATCTCATATAACAAATCTAGAGTTAGGAATTTCCACACCAGGAATTTCAAACACAAAATAAACATTTGCATTTTCGAAGTCCTGAGTACCCATTATATGTGATTATTTCAGTTATGGTTGAATTTAACTGAAAAAGAAATTCCTGGAGTCATCTGCAATAACAGCTCAATTCAACCTCTACTGGTGAAGTAGTATCACAGACTGTATCATTGGCATACCACAGTTTTTCTTTTAATGTTTTCTGCTTGTAATAGTTGTCCTACTTCATACGTACAGTCCATCTTCCTGTTGAGGTCCTCAAAGTACTTTATAAATATAAATCAATAAATTCTCAAAATGCTAGAAAAATTAATAAGGATACAGTACAATATGCACTATCATTTCCTGTGGAAGAGATGAAAAGGACAAAACAGTGGGCTAATCACTCAAACCATATCTGAGTCAGTACATAGAGTAGTCCAATGAAGCTAATCAGGTAATGATAATAGAAACAGGATTCTACCATGCACCTTTATGCATTTGTGTGTATGTCTGAGCTGCTAGTTAGAACAATGACAATTACACCTGGTAGCTAAAATTTGCAGAATCAGACTGTTAATACGCAATTTATAGTGCAAGAAAAATTATAGCTAAGATTTTAAAGAAAGATGCAAAACCCAAGAAGAGCATGTTTTTCAGAAAGAAAATAGATGGTTTTAGCTTTACTTGGGAGGGTTTTTGATTGGGCAGGTCTACAGATCATATTATTTATACAACTGTAGTCATGCTTTTTTATTTTATTAAAATAAAAGCTTGGATTTCACTAAAATCAACTGTTATCTAAGTAGATAGATAGATATGAAACATATAGAGACAAATATAGGACAGTTCCATTTATTATTAATATGTGACCACATATGAATGAAAACAGCACCATTGTTTTTCAACCACAAATTCTCAGGGTTTTATCTTGCATTCCTTCTGATTTTGTTGAAGCACATGGGGCTTTGCTCCAGTTCTGAGTCAGCAGAAAAGTACCAATCATTGATTCATCTAATTTCCTCTTTCATGTAGGTCTCCTATTCAGTGCAATGATAGAAGCCTGTTTTTCATTCTTCAGCAACAGGATTTGTTTTAGTCAGTCCACACTACGCAAGCAGAGGGGCAGTTCAGCATAAATATCACATAAAAATAATGCAGTGCAGGAACAGCAGCATTGTTCACCCAGGGGTGTGACTTGGCCATGCCATGTAATTGAGCTGGTTAAGCTGGGCAGGAGAGGAGAAAACAGGCACACCCCACCATTAGCACCACAGCTACACTGTTATGGAAGCTGCATTTAAAGTTATATTCCACTCCCTCAAGATAATATCAAAGGATAGATCTCTTCCAAAAGGCTATGTTTTCAGTATTGTTAGTGTGGCAGGAAATTTTAGAGGCAAAAATGAACTGTGGAGCGCAAGTTATTCTATGGGTGTGAGGAATGGACACATTTGAGGGAGTGAGAGAATAAGAATAGGAAATCAGTGCCTATGTTTCTTTCAGCTTATAAAGGTAAGGAAGTAACACTTTTTGTTTTTATTTCTCCATAAGAAAGGAAACATACAAGGGAGAAGAAGGGGAAAAAAATGCATTCTGCTTCAACTCTATTTTATGGTAAAAGGCCAAAATGACAAGTGGTGGACTTCAACCAGCTTCTTCCAGGGCAGAGGACAATGGAAGATTTTTCTCAACAATGGAGCAACCAGGCATTTGTCCCAAGTATCCACACAGACACTCCAGAAGCTCTTTGCTGTCTGGCTGTGCTTGTTTTAGGCCTGGTTTAGGGTCTCCATTTTTGTGTTCCCTATCTGAGGATGATGCACGCTGGAATTTGGCAGCTCTTACCACTCTCTCAGCCCATTGCCCATTCCTACCTGTAGTTGAGACAGGGAGCTGTGCATAAAAATTGTGAAGTATAAGTGGAAGATTTGGTTCTCTTACTTATTTTCTTTCTGCATACTAAAAAGAAGTTTATTATAAGTCATACAAACAGAAAATAACATGGAAGGGGAGAACCCAACTGTAAAATACCAGGCCATAATATCTTATGATATCAGGGGACTTGCATCAAGAAAACTTTGGACCCCAGCTCCAAAAAACAGTCTAGTGGACCTATCCGCATCTGTAATATAAGGAAAATTTCTTATCATAATATTTCATTGCCTCTGTAAATGAATCATTACAATAATAGAAAAAGGTAAAGTTATAATCAATACAGAAGATATTGTTGGGCCTTACGGTGGTTGGTTAAGCTACTAGGAGAGCAGTTTACCTAGAGATGATTTCAGGCTGAATTTAGGGAGGACTACATAGTTATGTGCACTTACTAACAGCTCAATTAGAGTGACTAAATATTACTTACGGAAATGCCCCTCTAACAACAGATCCAGTCCTAGGAAGGAAATGGGTTCACACACCTAGTCACTTAAATACTTGGTCACGCACCGTACCTGTGAATCTGAATAGCCGCTCCCAAGGTTTCCAGCGTGTCATCCTTCAGTCCTCTTCGATTACAAGGAGTATGATTTTTCTTCACAAGTGCGTGGTGCATCATCCAGTTAGTTTAGCAGGAATACAGCTGAGAGCAGCATCGTTCTTGGTCCTGATCACAGAGCAAGAGATGTGAATGATTCCAGGAAGCCACTTTCAAGAAACATTACAGCCTTCAAAATGGATCAAACCAACATCAGTGACTTGGACCAGTACAGTAGGATTTCCTGATGTTCCACATGCCTGATGATAATGCGAAATCCAGTTAAGCCTGTGGCTTGCGTAAATAAGAGTACCTCTTGGGTGACACAGGCTGGTCTACAAAAGGAAATAAGTCAGTTTGCAAGATCGCTCATTATTCAGAAATTAAAGTTGCTATTCTGAAATTAGATTGTTTCCACAGTAGAACTATTCCCATCAGGTTTCTCTCTCCACAGAAGAACACAACAAAAAGTAGCAGTTGGACTTTGACTTACTCCCTAAACCTATTCCCTTCTAAAGCCATTCAGGAAATTTGGAAGGCATAGTTGTCCACAATATTTTTCTGCTTTTGCTGTTTTTCAAAATGTGCATAAAATTTACCCTCTAGGAACTACTCAGATCCAAGGGAAATACAGAATAAATATACAGAAAGCAGAGCAGAGTCAGTGGCTCTATATTATGACATACTCTGCAGGCTCCAGGGCAGGCTGCTCCTGTCTTTAGTGCTTCCACTATGCCTCTGTAAAAACATTTCAAACTATGTCTGCTGATGAAGTCTTCAGCTCCCCAAACTCACTTTAGTAATATATATTTAATTTTGCAGATATAGATTCAAAAAAGAACATCTTTAGCTTGAAGTGGAAAATTGAATTTCCCCAAATCATTAACTGTTATCTTCTGTCTTTCCTACCATAACTTCACCATGCTCAGGCATTTTGCTGTGCTTCTGGCCTATCCAGATTACTTCTTTGAGGAGTTTATTTATTATAGGTTAATAGAGCACCATCCCCACTTCCGGAAATCTTCCAGAGGAGTCACCCGAGAGCTTGACAAGCTACCAGAGCAGCTGCATTGTGTAAAGCAAGCGATTCTGCCAGGCCTCCTTGAGCTGGCCTAGTAGGACACAGACTCTGGTTTGTCTGGACAGAATCTCATCTTCTTCTGTCGGGGGAAATAGAAATGGTCTGTCTCAAGAGATGCCTCATAAAGTCTTCTCTTTCGCAGGTTTGTTTTTTGCACTAAGTATTTCAGCACAGAAAACCAGCCTTGTAGAGCTGTTGTATTTTTTCCAAGATGCAAGTTCTTCAAGTAATGCTCTTTCAGCTTTAACTTTTTCCAAGACTTGGTATAAAGCACAAGGTTTCTTTTTAAACACACACATGTATAAGTTGTAGTTAATGCTGATAGCAGTTTTACAGACTCAAAAATACACTGAAAAATTAACAATGTCTTTTAGTTAGTAAACCTTGGTCTTGCTGATTTCAGAACTGCAATGTTATAATGTAGGCAGCGAAAGCAGATGTGAGAGGGATATGCAGAGCAATGAATGCTCAGAACAGACCAGGCTGGATCCCCTATTCTCCTCACTGCAGAACAAGAACAGGAAAACACAAAATATCACTAAAAGACAATTGCCCTACTTCTGCTCTCATTTTTACTGGCATCTGCCTGGTAATAACTGAGAAGTTAACAGTGGTGCTCTGGATATTAATGTGGGTTAATAGAATTAAAATAGTATGAAGGAAATATCTTATTGCTTTTTATAATTAACCTAGAGATCCATTGCTGCTGCAGGTCGTTGTGCAAAGATTTTGCTAGCATTCAAGGAAGAGATACATATATATATGGGATCAGGTTTGGATCAGACAAAAGGGTGACTTAGCTAGCGTGAAAGCAGCCAGAGCTATCGATCACGTTTACCCGGATGGCTAGCAATGATCAGAGAGAGACTGACAACAGTCTCCTGTGACACACTTGACATGTGACATTACAGGGGAAGAAGAGAAGGGGATTTGCCTTCCTGTGAGGCACTGGGAGTTGGCCAAGGTTGAAAACAGGATGTTAGACCATCAGTCTGTCCCAACCCGGAAATTTTTATATTCCTGCCTTTTAGAGAAATGTTTACCAATGTACAAGGACTAATTCTCCTCCCACTAAAATCAGTAGCAGAATTTCCAGTTATTTCTACAAAAGCTGGATAAAGCCTATAATACATTAGTTGTGTGCACTGGATACGTAGGAAACACTTGATGTTTGTTTCATTTTCTAGCTTCATGTTATTTCAGTAAACTATTTGGAGGAATAACAAACACTTCAGAAATCTTCTTCAATCAGCTGTCCCATGGCACACATGTACTTTTGTTAAAGCATTAGAATGCAAAGCACCCCAACATATTCCGACTGCAGACAGGCTAGCAAGCTTTTAAGGAGGCGGCTTGGTGAAATTCCTACTTCTCCGCACATGATTGGCAGTGCGGAGTCTCTAGGAGCTGGGGGGTTCTCTGTGTTACTCTGCATGTTGGCAGCTCCGCTGAGTTAATGGGAGAGAGAAATCTTTTTGCAAAAAAGATTCTACAGAATTAAATATTGGACCAAAATGGTTGAAACGCCCTCCAGAATTACGTCTGCTGAGCAGCACTGTAGGACAGCATGAATAGATAAGCTTCCTGTCCTTAAGGAGACAATGCTAGAGCAGATTTTCTCAATAGGAGATTGTTTTCCTTTCCTTGGTTTATGGAAGGTGGCAGCGGCCAGCATGGGCAGAAGCTGCAAGAGAAGATGAGTGTAACAAGAACCCTTTCTTGAGTCCTGCACAGTGGGCCAAATCTTCCTGTTTAATGCTATGCCTTTTCTCCACAAACTGGATCTCACCCCAAATTTAGAATAAATTCAGTATAATGGTGATTTGCTGATGGCAATGGTCTAGGAAGATAACCAACTGAAACACACATTTGGATCTTTGGCTGAGGTTTTCACCCTGATGGGAACTTGAGGTTAACTGCCATGTTTCGTGGTTGCATTTCTGCAGTGCAGGTCAACCACATACACACACACACCAGCACTAAAGATATCTGAAATAAACTATTTTTTGCCTACTTATTACTGGCTCAGTTCCACAGATTTCTTGAGGGCACGTTGTTGACTACACAGCTTTAAGATTATTCAGAATCTGTCTCTGTATTGCCAAAATAGCATTGCTGACATAGTTTCCCCCTAGCTACAGAATGTATACAAAGCTTTCACTTTTTAACCTTGTGTGGCTGATGTTGTTTAATAATTTTCTATTAATACCACAGGTGACTGGCGTAGCTTCCGCAGATCCCATCAAATTCTCTGGAAAGTTTTCAGCCTGTGGTTAGATTGCTCTTTGTCAGACAGTACCAGAAGTAGCTTCAGTATAGAGGTCAGATTCCTTAGCTACCTTTAAGTTAGCTTGTTTGGGTAGAAGTAGTAGCTCAGCTGCACCAGCACAAAGGTTACAATGTGCTAACTTACCCTATGATGTAGACACAATTTAAATTCTATTGTTTATGTAGCCACATATGGTCCAGAAACTGGCTTAGCTCCTGAACTGTAAATTTAGTAAGCCCTGCCAACACATTTTCATTAATAATGGGTATTCTTACCAGCCATGAAACTTTTCTCTCTTGCTAAATTCTTGCCATCAGCAGCACCAGCAAGTTCCACAGTCTATTTGTGTTGTATAAAAAAGCACCAATTTTGATTCTCCTTGCTTCTTTCTGGCGATTGTCTCCTTGTCACAGTGTTATGAGCCGGAAAAAGTAGATGTTGGTCTTTCTGTCCATCACGTTAAACTCCTAAACAAGCTCAGTATTTCCAGTTGCTCTTCAGATTAATTTCTCTAGACCCAGGACTGCTCTCATCTTTCTGCAAACCTCTTCTAGTCATGCGGTACTATCTTTGAGAGGAGTACTTCTTATAGCTGCAACACTTTTACACAGAAGCATCACGCACCTTCTTACATTAGTGACCTCCTGCGCGGTAACATCTTGAGTGCTGTTCTGACTGTGGCTCTATACCGAAAAAGAGATTTTTGTTGAGCTGCAGATCACTTTCTGTACTGAATGCACTTCTGTGAATGGCAACCTGTCTTTGTTCTGTATTGTAGTTCATTGCTGGGGAATTGAAATCCAAGGAGGATTAAAAAATTTCCCCCATCCTGCAAGAAAACTGTGTTGTGGCAAGAGCTCAATCTCAAGTTTCCCAAGCCATAAGATACCCTTTAGCGTGTCAAGCACACTTTCAAGGTTGGTTTATACGCATCCTCTCTGCAGAGGGAGCATCATGATTGGCTCCACACCAGTTGCCGCCTGGGAAAACAAGACAAAAGCTGTATTATTTGGGCACAGTTAACACAAGTCAGCAGATCTGCAGGGAGGGCGCAGTGACAGCCATAGCAGGACTCCCTGGCTGCTTAGCAGTGTGAGGGGATAAATTTCACAGTCCTCACTATATTGAAGGATGCCAGGAACAAAACAAGAGAGCAGTGCCACTAGGTGATTTATTGCCCCCCTGCAGCAAGCAATTACCTGCTTCACAGACCCAAGTGTGATATTCTTTGCAGCAAAATCCTATATTTTGGCAAAATGTATAGCCACAATTTACCAAGAGCATCACAGCATGAAATGTAATTTAGGACATGTGAAGATACACCGATGAGCTCAGATTAAGACCTGCATTTGCACAAGGACCTGCCAGAGTGACTCAGCGGCCATCAGGATGGCCACGGCCACCCCTGGTGCTGCGGCTCATCCGGGCCCGCAACCCGCTGCGGAGTGCGGTGCTGCCCTCTGTGCCATGGGCCGGCAGGCCACAGCCAGCTGCTGGCTCTCGCCTTCCTGTTTCTTCCTTTCTTCTGAGATACATGGCTCTTTCATTCTACCTTTGGCGATAAGGACAGCTTAGCTGAAGCAGTCATGACTCAGTTTCCATGTTTATGACTTTCAAACATTTTTCATGGAAAAACTGTCCTATCACCAGAAAATTTGGATCAAAGCTTTCCCTATTGTTCTGTGCAGTTTTGTTTCATTTTTCTCATGAGCCAGAAGTCTTGAGCTTTTTTGCTAAGCACAGGAAAAGTTTCAGAGGAGCAGCAAAGTTAATGTGTATTTATTTCCCTTTGCCACTCTACTTCTAAATTTCTAAAAATTATAAAGGCGATGCAAACAACTGCACTGTCTAGGTAAAATGGCAATCAAAATTAAACGTGTGCTGCTTTTACCTCATTCTCTGCATTCAGTTGCAGATTGTCTCCCACTAAAGGACATCTGACAGTAAACAGCCACGCACAACTCAAGTTTGTAGTCAGCAGCCCGTCGCCATGTGTACACTTTGGGGAAGTGCAATTGCAGTTTGTGCAGTGGGTATCACTGCTACAGTGACACCCGCTGCACTGTGGCTGGTTAGTATCTTTGTATTCCCAAGAAGGAGAAAAGCTAAGATGGCAAGGCTTATAAGAGTCTGTGGCATCAAAGGTGAGGGAGCCCAAGGCAACACGCCAGGCCTGGCAGGCATGGGAAGTACAGTCCCAGTGAACTGCCCCACGCAGAGACCTGCTCTTTCCAGGAATTACTCATCCTGTGTGCCCGTGGTGGGCTTGTCATGACAGCAAACCTAGGCAGCCAGCCTGCCCCGCTGAGCCTACAGGCATTCACCTCCCTCCTGCCACCTCCACTGCCTGCCAGATGCAACCGCCAGTGTCATTCTTTCGGTGGCACACTGACATCTATGGATGCTGCTGTTTATACACAGGCTCCTGAGGCTTGTATCGTTGTCCCACTTCTAGTCTGCCTTTCCTGGAAACAGCCCTGGGAAGCTTTGCAGTAAAATCACTCCAGGTGAATATAAACACATTGCAAAAAGAGGTTAGGTAAGCAGTAACTGCCTGAGTACAGAAAGCTCATTATTTTGTTTCTGGAGCTCAGATAAGCTGAATGATGGGTGCCTAATGTCATGCCCACAGCATGGGCCTCTCACTTGACTTGTTGGCACAAGGTGAGCTAAAAAACATAAATAAATAAATAAAGTAAAATCCTACACATAGTCAAGATTTCACCCATGAGAGGAAAGAGACCCAAAATGGAAAGACACCTAGACAACATAACCAGGACAGAAGTCTCCCAAGCCTCAGGGTTTTTGTCAAAAAAAAACAAAAAAACAAAAAGGCCCCCTCCAAACTTATGATAAAAAGTAAAATGTCCCCATGACCACCTATTAAACAGCTAGACATTTTTGTGACTGCCTGAGTTTGCAGTGAACAAGCTAATGTTAACTCCGTGTTTTCTAAACACCTCATGGTCCGGACTCCTCACTTCCTCTCTGCCCTGGCGCATCAAACACCGTGCACTGGGTCTTCTAACAGTGTCTCCTCTCTCCACTGCTGTGGCTTTGAAGGACCATAGCTGGGAACCGTAAGAAGCCCCTCTCAGCCAGGAACCTCATTAGGAAGCACCCCACAGCACAGTGCAGATCGGTAGCCCTGACACGTTCCCCTGCACCACTGCAGGGCTACATCAGGTGTACTGCTTCTGCCACAGCATCTACCAGGTGGGCACCTTGTGCAGGTACTTGCACTGGAGTCATTCAGGTAATCGATGGCATCCAGTAGGCAGGTACACGCTACTGCAGCACTCATGGGTCTTGGTTTTCTGCAACTTTCATGCTATGTTTGTGAGTTTGTACATTGCTCAAACCCTTCTGTACCTGCAGCTTATCAAGGTAGTTCAAGTAGTGATGTCCAGAACACATCTGGACCATGTTCCTTTTGCTCAGATCTTACAAAGGTCCCGGATGAGGTATCTTACATCGCTGCAGCAGTTTCTGTTCTGCGCTCTCTGGTAACAGCGGCAGGGCACCAGGATGGCAGTGTACTGTAAATAGCTGACCCAGCAGAGATGGTGCTGGCGCCTAGCATCACAGCAGTTGTCAAAGGGCTAACTGACAAAAAGCCAGTTTTGTCTTTGAAGCAATTTCATGGAACCTATTGCAAACATACACCTGCTGACATACACATGCCTTTAAATGGAACCTGTTTCATTTTGAAAACATATAGCTGAGTTTTTGACTGCTTTGAGTTCATCTGTCATATATATACAAACTTAAAGCAACCTTTCATTTGCAGAGAGGTCATAAAGGACTCTAACTTACTGAGTAGGGGTTTCCAAATGCCACTGTAGGGCATTTTCTCAGTAGAGAAGCCAGTGATAGCCAGAATAAGGGGAAAGGAGGTTGCTTAAGCAGACTGCAGCTTTCCTCCTGCCAACCCCATTCTACATCAGTAGTACCAATGTGGTGCATGCATATGGGAGATCTATTGTGTGCACACCTATGTACATCTCTTTCCCCTAATTCTTGCTGTGCCTATAGTAGCCCTGTTTCTTACTCATTCTTTTCTCTTTGCTTATCCCACTCCCACAACACTTATTAAATTCAGTCCATCTGAAAAAGTTGCCTAGACAAAGGATGCCAGGCAGATCAGAGGCATGAATTCTCTTGTGCTCTATAGGAGGCTTAGACTGCCTTTGGATACACTAACAGATATTTATCCTTGTACGGTGTCACGCACTGCACCACAGACTGTGGTCTTCCATTGTGACTCTTAGTAATGCTGAAGAAAGCTATAGTTTGGAGAGACATTTTGATCTGGATCATGAATCTGATCTCATCTTTAAAATAGCTGGATACCACACTGAATATGTACTGAACTAGCAAGGCACAGTGAGCTGCGTTTAAAGTAAACACCATGGCCCTATTCAGGAAGTTCCCTTGCTTTGTTTGGCTGGTGTTACAGCTTTTACATAGTTCTTTGGACTTGTTTTAATTTTTCCTTCCTCTTTTCATAGACATTCTGCCTGTAACACAATAAACCATTTTTCTTCTTACTTGAGAAAAAACAAAACTCCCCCTAAAGCAAGGCAATCTAGCCTTAAAGCAGCAGCTCTGCAGCAAAGACTCTGCAGAGCTTGCTTACTGCACAGCCAGCATGACAAGACCTATCTCAGATGTATAGCAGGTAAGATAACTCCCAACTTGGAGAACGGTGCAGCATATAACCATCTGCAGGGTGAAAGGCTGAACACAGCACCAACAGAGCAGATTTGCTGAAAAATCACATTCTTGACATTTCCTCCTAACATTTTTACCCAGGAAACTTCAACCTAGATACAGTATCAAGTTTTCAAGGAGGTCTAGTTTTGTGTTCCGTTTTCTAGGCATGTTGACAAAAGCACAAGGAGGCCAAAGAGTGAACCAGCAGCCCAAATGAATTAGAAACTAGAATCTTCCTGACTCCCAGTGCTCTACTTCCAACTATCAGACTACCCCATCTTCTCTATGCGATTCAGCTTCTTTTGTTTTCCTTTTGATTAGTGTTTAAAAGACAAATGGAGAGGACTGTTGGGACTCTGGGTCAAAAAGTTCTTTTACACAGGAAGTACCCGTGAAAGCGCCAGAACTCAGATGAAGGTGCTCTTCGTTAGGAGGGATTTGCAGTGCCCTCAGTGTGACAGTAGCTGCTAAATTTGGTACATCAGTTCTAAACAGATGGGATTATATTTTCAGGCAGGCACTAAACCCTGATACAGCACTTGCAGAAATGCACTCAGCTGTCTGTGCCCTCACTATGTGCACATGTCTGTGCTTGCACACTCCAGTCATGAAGATGGATACCCAGTGAGCTTTTTTCTTAATATTTGCTCTACTTTAACCAAAAGACTTGAAGAACATCATCAAAAGTATGTCAATCTTAATCTCATCTTTAGTACAGAATCACACACCAGAAAAGCGCTGGCAGCCTCCGCAAGTCAAGTTCAAGGTCTCAGGCATTATCTTCCAGGAAAACAAAGGCCAAGCTGAGCTGAGGACAGCTGACTTTGTCGGCTTGAGAGGTGTACTTCTGGCCAACAGCTCAGTTCTCATGTGCACAGTGGAACTGCCTTCTAAAAAAGTATAGCTCATCCCTGGCACAGAGACCAGTTCTAAAGAGACCAGTTCTAAACAGCAGTCTCCTCTCCCCTTCCTCTCCAAGGGCAGCAATGTCTTCTTTAATCTCTCCCAGAAAAACAGAGCAGTAAGCACATCTTCAACCAAAAACCCAAACCAAGTGAAAATAGAGCACCACACACACAATTTATTGCTGGAAAAGGGATAAGAAAAAAGGTGAGTCACAGAAAATAGATGCTTCTGATACTGGAAGGCACTTGAGTATTCAAGGTTTGAAAGAGCTGAAAGTACTTTGTAAGACAGAACTACCCGTATTGCACAGGGGAATGCAGTGAATCGGCCTCCATTCCCAGTGCAGCCACAGAAACACATGCTGCTCCATTTTCAGCACTATCCTTTGGCTCAGCTGGACTCTCTTAGGATCTTTGCTGCAGGGACACACAGGCAACAGGCATCCCCTAGGTGCAAGCATAGCTTGTGCCACTCTTACTTACACTCTTACAGTGTGTTCCCTCCCATCCTTATCTTGAGCCTTCAGAATGTTTCTCTGGAAATAAAATCTTACACCCATCCCAGCCTTAGTTAGATCTCTGGAGATTTAAGCTGGCTTAAGTGACATTCAGTGCCAGGCTCTTTAAGGAGGATGGATGGAAGAACAAAATCTGTTCAACCAGAGCTGGATCCCCATTGATCTTTCTTGCTATGTTTTCTCCCTTATCTTGCACTAACCCTTTGCCAGGTTTCATCCTAGCTGGACTGCACGTAACCAAAGTAAAAGGACAGCTCGGTATGCTTAACACTAGTGAAAATAGCTTTGTAATCCAATATATAAGGTATTGT